>NW_026783362.1:0-300000 GCF_949774975.1 Lagenorhynchus albirostris
CAAAGTTTGGGACGGCTCGTTTACGGTACAAGTTCAATATCGCAGAAAGCGCAAAATGGATAAAGAAGTTGTTGTACTTACGTACAATGCAATATCACTCGGCAATGACATCTATGTCATCAGGCCCGTAGCAGCATAATGAGTGGATTCAGGTATGATGCTTCTAACTGAAATAAGTCACACAGAAAAAGAAACATCATAAGATATCACTAATACACGGAATGTAAACTTGGCTACACAAGAACTGGATTACAAAACAGAACAGGGTCTCAAATTTAGAAAACCAACTTATGCTTGCTTAAGGGGAAAGGTGAGTTGGGGTGCTGAATAAAACCAGAGATTGAAATGAGCACAGATAAAGTTCCTTAATCCAAATATGGAATAGACAAGAGCTACTCCTTGCTCAACGAAATGGACTCAACACCCCATATTAAACGCCTAAGAATGTACCTGACTACTAAGTATCTTAAAACCTATGGATTGCTATGTCTCCGAAAGAGAATCAAGCGTGTGTACCCTGGCATAAACGCAGCAGTGATAGGATTGGAGAGGTTCGGTGAGCAAATGAAGACCCTTTGAAGTCATATTGCATGGTACCCATTCCACGGGTCTCCACTCTCCAGCTTTAAGGGATTCTTCCTTCAGCTAAACCATGCATGTGGAACCCAGAGTATGATCAAACGTGTGCTCGGGAGACATGTTCCAATATGTCTCCGTTCTCGTCCCCTGGTACTCGGGTGCAACATTCCAGACGCTTTACTAACACTCTCCCGACTTGGAGAGTCAGTGCTTTTAACCTCCTGTTTGGCCCAGTTTGCAATTTCTGCGGAAGATGAACAGGAATAGGGAGAACCAATGAGAGACTAGCTGGAGGTGTCTGGACGGGAAAATTTAACTCTCATTTCCCACCAGGAATGGAATTAACCAAAGGCTCAGCGTGCCGTGCTGGAACCAGATTAGGGCCTGAAGCAATCCTGCGGTGTTGCGGCCAGCTCACAAGAAAGCGAGTTGAAGAAAGGAGCTCAGGGGCACTGTAATTCACAAACCTGCAGAGTTATAAATGACAGCAATCGTCCAAAAATATACTGAAGTCAGGCTGCCAAGAGGACTTGAAAGCGGGGCAGAATTGCAGGAAACCGATTTCAGGAGGTAGGTTGGAATTGCATTTAAAGCATAGGAAAAGAGGCAGAACGTCCACAATGATGCACTTGGCCAAAAAGTGCGTATGTGTTTTTTCCTGAATATATTCAGGAAAAAATGCATACGCCCTTTTTGGCCAACCAAGCAAGCTTGCAAAGGAAATCCGCACTACAATGAAGTCTCACTTCCCCCCGGTCAAAAGGGCCATCTGAAAAAATTGTAAAATCCAGAAAGGCAGGACAGGCCATGGAGAACTGGGAGCCTTGTTATGCTGATGGGCGGGATGTAAATTGCCAACAGCCACTCGGGAGAAGTGTATGGTGTTTCCTGAAACATCTAAAAAACAAAGCAACAGAGCCTAGGACACTTCCACTTATGGTCCTATAGCTTAGGGAAATTAAAATCAAAATGACACAGCCAACCCAAAGTTTGGGACGGCTCTGTTTACAAGAACCTCGTTTATGGTACAAGTTCAATATCGCAGAAAGTGAAAAACGGATAAAGAAGTTGTGGTACTTACATACAATGCAATATCACTCAGCAAAGAAATCTATGTCATCAGGCCCGTAGCAGCATAATGAGTGGATTCAGGTAAGATGATTCTAAGTGAAATAAGTCACACAGAAAAAGAAACATCATAAGATATCACTAGTACACGGAATGTAATCTTGGATACACAGGCACTGAATTACAAAACAGAACAGGGTCTCAAATGTAGAAAACCAACTCATGTTTGCTTAAGGGGAAAGGTGAGTTGGGGTGCTGCATAAAACCAGAGATTGAAATTAGCACAGATACCGTTCCATAAGCCAAATATGTAATAGACAAGAGTTACTCCTTGCTCAACGAAGTGGACTCAACACCCCATATTAAACGCCTAACAATATACCTGACTAGTAAGTATCTTAAATCCTATGGATTGCTATGTCTCTGAAAGAGAATCAAGTGTGTTTACAGTGGTATAAATGCAGCAGTGATAGGATTGGTGAGGTTCGGTGAGCAAATGCAGACCCTTTGAAGTCATATTGCATGGTACCCATTCCATGGGTCTCAACTCTCCAGGTTTAAGGGATTCTTCCTTCAGCGAAAACATGCATGTGGAAAGCAGGATATGATCCACCATGTGATGGGGAAACGTGTTCAAATGTGTCTCAGTTTTCATCCCCTGGTACTCGGGTGCAACATTCCAACACTTTACTAACACTCTCCCCACTTGGAGAGTCAGTGCCTTTAACCTCCTGTTTGGCCCAGTTTGCAATTTCTGCGGAAGATGAACAGGAATAGGGAGAACCAATGAGAGACTAGCTGGAGGTGTCTGGACGGGCAAATTTAACTCTCATTTCCCACCAGGAAGAGGAAATAAACAACGGCTCAGCGTGCCATGCCAGAACTACACTAGGGCCTGAAGCAATCCTGCGGTGTTGCGGCCAGCTCACAAGAAAGCGAGTTGAAGAAAGGAGCTCAGGGGCACTGTAATTCACAAACCTGCAGAGTTATAAATGACAGCTATCGTCCAAAAATATACTGAAGTAAGGCTGCCAAGAGGACATGGAAGCGGGGCAGAATTGCAGGAAACCGATTTCAGGAGGTAGGCTGGAATTGCATTTAAAGCATAGGAGAAGAGGCAGAACGTCCACAATGATGCACTTGGCCAAAAAGGGCGTATGCGTTTTTTCCTGAATATATTCAGGAAAAAACGCATACGCCCTTTTTGGCCAACCAAGCAAGTTTACAATGGAACTCTGTACTACAATGAAGTCTCACTGCCCCCCGGTCAAAAGTGCCATCTGAAAAAAGTGTAAAATCCAGAAATGCAAGACAGGCCAGGTAGAACTGGGAGGCTTCATATGCTGATGGGCGGGATGTAAATTGCCAAAAGCCACTCTGGAGAAGTGTATGGTGTTTCCTGAAACATCTAGAAAACAAAGCAACAGAGACTAGTGCACTTCCACTTATGCTCCTATAGCTAAGGGAAATTAAAATCAAAAAGACACAGCCACCCCAAAGTTTGGGACGGCTCTGTTTACAAGAACCTCGTTTACGGTACAAGTTCAATATCACAGAAAGCAAAAATGGAAAAGAAGTTGTGGTACTTACGTACAATGCAATATCACTCAGCAATGAAATCTGTGTCATCAGGCCCGTAGCAGCATAATGAGTGGATTCAGGTAAGATGATTCTAAGTGAAATAAGTCACACAGAAAAAGAAACATCATAAGATATCACTAGTACATGGAATGTAATCTTGGATACACAGGAACTGAATTACAAAACAGAACATGGTCTCAAATGTAGAAAACCAACTTATGCTTGCTTAAGGGGAATGATGAGTTGGGGTGCTGCATGAAACCAGAGATTGAAATTGGCACAGATACCGTTCCATAAGCCAAATATGTAATAGACCAGAGGTACACCTTGCTCAACGAAGTGGACGCAACACGCCATATTAAACGCCTGAGAATATACCTGACTAGTAAGAATCTTTAAACCTATGGATTTATATGTCTCCAAAAGAGAATCAAGCCTGTGTACAGCGGTATAAGCGCAGCAGTGATAGGACTGTTGAGTTTCGGTGAGCAAATGCAGACCCTTTGAAGTCATATTGCATGGTACCCATTCCAGGGGTCTCAACTCTCCAGGTTTAATGGATTCTTATTTCAGCTAAAACATGCATGTGGAACCCAGAGTATGATCCACCGTGGGATCGGGAAACGTGTTCAAATGTGTCTCAGTTTTAGTCCCCTGGTACTCGGGTGCAACATTCCAGACGCTTTACTAACACTCTCCCCACTTGGACAGTCAGGGCCTTTAACCTCCTGTTTGTCCCAGTTTGCAATTTATGCGGAAGATGAACAAGAATAGGGAGAACCAATGAGAGACTAGCTGGAGGTGTCTGGACGGGCAAATTTAACTCTCATTTCCCACCAGGAAGAGGAATTAACCAAAGGCTCAGCGTGCCATTCCGGAACCACACTAGGGACTGAAGCAAACCTGCGGTGTTGCGGCCAGCTCACAAGAAAGCGAGTTGAAGAAAGGAGCTCAGGGGCACTGTCATTCACAAACCTGCAGAGTTATAAATGACAGCTATCGTCCAAAAATATACTGAAGTCAGGCTGCCAAGAGACTTGAAAGCGGGGCAGAATTGCAGGAAACAGATTTCAGGAGGTAGACTGGAATTGCATGTAAAGCACAGGAAAAGAGACAGAACGTCCAAAATGATGCACTTGGTCAAAAAGGGCGTATGCGTTTTTTCCTGTATATATTCAGGAAAAAATGCATACGCCGTTTTTGGCCAACCAAGCAAGCTTGCAAAGGAAATCTGCACTAAAATGAAGCCTCACTTCCCACCGGTCAAAAGGGCCATCAGAAAAAAGTGTAAAATCCAGAAAGGCAGGACAGGCCATGGAGAACTGGGAGCCTTGTTATGCTGATGGGCGGGATGTAAATTGCCAACAGCCACTCTGGAGAAGTGTATGGTGTTTCCTGAAACATCTAAAAAACAAAGCAACAGAGCCTAGGGCACTTCCACTCATGGTCCTATAGCTAAGGGAAATTAAAATCAAAAAGACACAGCCACCCCAAAGTTTGGGACGGCTCTGTTTACAAGAACCTCGTGTACGGTACAAGTTCAATATCACAGAAAGCGCAAAATGGAAAAGAAGTTGTGGTACTTACGTACAATGCAATATCACTCAGCAATGTAATCTGTGTCATCAGGCCTGTAGCAGCATAATGAGTGGATTCAGGTACGATGATTCTAACTGAAATAAGTCACACAGAAAAAGAAACATCATAAGATATCACTAGTACACGGAATGTAATCTTGGATACATAGGAACTGGATTACAAAACAGAACAGGGTCTCAAATGTAGAAAACCAACTTATGCTTGCTTAAGGGGAAAGGTGAGTTGGGGTGCTGCATAAAACCAGAGATTGAAATTAGCACAGATACCGTTCCATAAGCCAAATATTATTAGAGAGGAACTACTCCTTGCTCAACGAAGTGCACTCAACACCCCATATTAAACGCCTAAGAATATACCTGACCAGTAAGAATCTTAAAACCTATGGATTTATTTGTCTCCAAAAGAGAATCAAGCGTGGGTACAGCGGCATCAGCGCAGCAGTGATAGGATTGGTGAGGTTCGGTGAGCAAATGCAGACCCTTTGACGTCATATTGCATGGTACACATTCCATGGGTCCCAACTCTCCCGGTGTAAGGGATTCTTCCTTCAGCTAAAACATGCATGTGGAACCCAGAATATGATCCACCGTGTGATCGGGAAACGTGTTCAAATGTATCTCATTTTTCGTCCCCTGCTACTCGGTGGAACTTTCCAGACGCTTTACTAACACTCTCCCCACTTGGAGAGTCAGTGCCTTTAACCTCCTGTTTGGCCCAGTTGCAATTTCTTCGGAAGATGAACAGGAATAAGGAGAAGCAATGGGAGACTATCTGTAGGTGTCTGGACGGCCAAATTTAACCCTCATTTCCCATCAGGAAGACGAATGAACCAAAGGCTCCGCGTGCCGTGCTGGAACTAGATTAGGGTCTAAAGAGATCCTGCGGTGTTGCGGCCAACTCACAGGAAAGCAAGTTGAAGAAAGGAGCTCAGGGGCACTGTAATTCACAATCCTGTGGAGTTATAAATGACAGCTATCATCCAAAATTATACTGAAGTAAGGCTGCGAAGAGGACTTGAATGTGGTGCAGAATTGCTGGAAACTGATTTCAGAAGGTACACGGGAGTCGCTCTTAAAGCATAGGAAAAGAGACAGAACTTGGAAAATAATGCACTTGGCAAAAAGGGCATATGTGTTTTATCCAGAGCTCTCATAACTGAGGGGAGGAGATTCCCAGCAGGCTCCAACTGCCACCTGAGGGCTCACGTTGCCAAGGCAATGTGAGCAAGCCAGGCAGGAGTTACCTCACAGCAGAGCCCCACCTCACAGAAGGGTGAGAAACCCAGCCAACAGCAGACTCTCACCAGAGGACCCACATCACCAAGGGGATGGGAACCAGGCAGGAGTGTCTTCACACCAGTGGGGCCACATCATCGAAAGGTGAGGTACTCAGCACATGTGTCCTCAAACCAGAGGACCCACATCACCAAGGACCTCGGAATGAGGCAGGCAGGAGTAGCCTCACAACACTGGGCCCATAGAATAAAAAAGTGAGGAATCCAGCAGTTGGAACCTCCCAGCAGGCAGCCCAGAGCACCGAGGCTATGGGATCCAGGCCACAGTGAACTCACAGAAGAGGGCCCATGTCATGAAGCTGAGCAACCCAGCCATTGGGACCTCAGAGCAGGAGGCCCACATCCCCATGGGGATGGAAATCTGGTAGGAGTGTCCTCGCACCACTGAGAACGTATCAGAAAATTCTGGACGACCAGCAGTTAGGGCCTGACGCCAGAGGACCCTCATCACCAAGGGAAGGAGGCTCCCAGCAGGCTCCAACTGCCACCAGAGGGCTGACGTCGCCAAGGTGATGTGTGCCAACCAGGCACGAATGACCTCACAGCAGAGGGCCCACCTCAGAGAAGTGTGACGAACCCAGTCAGGATCAGACTCGCACCACAGGGCCCACATCACCAAATGGATTGGAACCAGGCAGGAGTGTCCTCACACCAGTGGGGCCACATCATAGAAAGTTGCGGAACCCAGCACATGTGGCCTCAAACCAGAAGACCCACATCACTAAGGGGTTGCGAGTGAGGCAGGCAGGAGGAGCATCACAACACAGGACCCATAGAATACAAAAGTTGAGGAATCCAGCAGTTGGAACCTCCCAGCAGGCAGCTCAGAGCACCGATGATAAGGGATCCTTGCCGGAGTGAACTCACAGCAGAGGGCCCACATCATGGTACTGTGAGCAAGCCAGCCGTTTTGACCTCAGAGCAGAAGGCCCATATCCCCATGGGGATGGGAACCTGGCAAGAGTGTCCTCACTCACTTGGTGCACATCAGAAAATGTGGGGAGCCCAGCAGTTATGGCCTAAGGCAAGAGGGCCCTCATCACCGAGGGGAGGAGGATCCCAGCACACTCCAACTGCCACCAGAGGGCCCACGTCGCCAAGGTGACGTGTGCCAGAGAGGCATGATCGACCTCACAGCAGAGGGCCCACCTCACAGAAGGGTGAGGAACCCAGCCAGGATCAGACTCTCACCTGAGGGCCCACATCAGCAAGGGGATGGGAACCACTCAGGACTGTCTTCCCTCCAGTGGGGCCACATCATTGAAAGGTGCGGAACCCAGCACATGTGGCCTCAAATCAGAGGACACATATCACAAAGGGAATGGGAGTGAGGCAGGCAGGAGTAGCCTAAAAACAGAGGGCCCAAAGAATAAGAAAGGTGAGGAATCCAGCAGTTGGAACCTCCCAGCAGGCGACCGAGAGCACAGAAGCTATGGGATGCAGGCAGGAGTGAACTAACAGCAGAGAGCCCACATCATGAAACTGTGAGCAACCCAGGCGTTGGGACCTCAGAGCAGAAGGCCCACATCCCAATGGGGATGTGAACCTGGCTGGAGTGTCCTCGCACCACTGGGCGCACATCACAAAATGTGGGGAGCCCAGCAGTTAGGGCCTGACGCCAGAGGGCCCTCATCACCGAGGGGAGGAGGCTCCCAGCAGGCTCCAAGTGCCACCAGAGGGCTCATGTCCACAAGGCGAGGTGAGCAAGCCAGGCAGGAGTGACCTCACAGCAGACGGCCAAGAGCACAGAGGCTATGGGATCCAGGCCTCTGTGAACTAACACCAGAGAGCCCACATCATGAAAATGTGAACAACCCAGCCGTTGGGACCTCAGAGCAGAAGGCCCACATCCCCATGGAGATGGGATCCTAAGAGGAGTGCCAAAGCATCACTGGGCTCACTAAGAAAAGTTGGTGAGCCCAGCAGTTAGGGCCTGACGCAAGAGGGCCCTCATCACCGGGGGGAGGAGATTCCCAGCACGCTCCAACTGCCACCACACGGCTGACTTCACCAAGGCAATGTGTGCCAGCCATGCAGGAGTGACCTATCAGCAGAGGGTCTCCCTCACACGTGGGTGAGGAACACAGCCAGGAACAGACACTCACCAGGGGGTCCACATAACCACGTGGATGAGAACCAGGCAGGAGTGTCCTCACACTAGTGGGGCCACATCATCGAAAGGTGAGGAACCCAGCAAAGGTGGCCACAAACCAGAGGACCCACATCACCAAGGGGTTGAGAGTCAGGTAGGTGTCTGGACGTGCATATTTAACACTCATTTCCCATCAGGAAGAGGAATTAACCAAAGGCTCAGCGTGCCCTGCCAGAAGCAGATTAGGGCCTGAAGCAGTCTTGCGGGTTTGCGGCCAGCTCAGAAGAAAGCGAGTTGAAGAAAGGAGCTCAGGGGCCCTGTAATTCACAAACCTGCAGAGTTATAAATGACAGATAACGTCCAAAAATATATTGAAGTAAGGCTGCCAAGAGGACTTGAAAGCGGGACAGAATTTCAGGAAACCGATTTCAGGAGGTAGACTGGATTTGCATTTAAAGCATAGGAAAAGAGGCAGAACATCGACAATGATGCACTTGGCAAAAAAGGGCGTATGAGTTTGTTCCTGAATATATTCAGGAAAAAACACATACGCCCTTTTTGGCAAACCAAGCAAGCTTGCAATGGAAATCCGAACTACTATGAAGTGTCACTTCCCCCCGGTCTAAGGGCCATCTGAGAAAAGTGTAAAATCCAGAAAGGCAAGACAGGCCATGGGGAAAAAGGAGCCTTGTTATGCTGATGGGCGGGATGTAAATTGCCAACAGCCACTCTGGAGAAGTGTATGGTGTTTCCTGATACATCTGAAAAACAAAGCAACAGAGTCTAGGGCATTTCCACTTATGGTCCTATAGCTTAGGGAAATTAAAATCAAAAAGACACAGCCACCCCAAAATTTGGGACGGCTCTGTTTACAGGAACCTCTTCTACAGTACAAGTTAAATATCCCAGAGAACAAATAATTGATAAAGAAGTTGCGGTACTTACGTACAACAGAATACCACTCAGCAATGAAATCTGTGTCACCAGGCCTGTACCAGCATAATGAGTGGATTGAGGCACGATGATTCTAAGTGAAATAAGTCACACAGAAAAAGAAACATCATAAGGTATCACTAATGCACGGAATGTAAACTTGACTACACATGAACTGAATTACAAAACAGAACAGGGTCTCAAATGTAGAAAACCAACTTATGCTTGCTTAAGGGGAAAGGTGAGTTGGGGCGCTGCATAAAAACAGAGTTTGAAATTAGCACAGATACCGTTCCATAAGCCAAATATGTAATAGACAAGACCTACCCCTTGCTCAACGAAATGGACTCAACAATGAGGTATCACCTCACACCTCTTAGAATGGGCATCATCTGAAAATCTACAAACAACAAATGCTGGAAAGGGTGTGGAGAAAAGGAAGCCTCTTCCACTATTGTTGGGAATATAAATTGATACAGTCACTATGGAGAACAATATGGAGTTTCTTAAGAAACTAATAATAGAATTACCATATGATACAGCAATCCCAGTACTGGACATATACCCAGACAAAACCATAAATCAAAAAGAGACATTCACCGCAATGTTCATTGCATCACTATTTACAATATCGAGGTAATGGAAGCAACCTAAATGCCCACAGACAGACGAATGCATAAAGATGTGGTACATATATAAAATGGAATATTACTAAGCCATGAAAGGAATGAAATTGGGTCATTTGTAGAGACGTCGATGGATCTAGAGACTGTCATACAGAGTGAAGTAAGTCAGAAAGAGAAAAACAAATCTTGTATATTCATGCATATATGTGGAACCTAGAAAAACTGTACAGATTAACCGTTTTGCAAGGCATAAATAGAGCAACAGATGTAGACAACAATCGTATGGACAACAAGGGGGGAAAGCTCTTGGAGGGGTGGTGGTGGGAGGAGTTGAGAGATTGGGATTGGCATGTAAACATTTATATGTATAAAATAGATAACCAATAAGAACCTGCTGTATAAAAGTATAAAATAAAATTCAAAATTAAAAAGAAATAAAATTTAAAAAATAAAACAGAAAAAACAATTATTCCCTTCACATACATGTATTTATATGAATAAATTATTTCCATGCTTATATCTGTAAATACAAAAAAGAGGAATAAAATCTACCTTGAAACAAAAACGAAAAAGAGAAAAAAAAAACAGAACCCACCAGTTACTCAGAGGAAAACCGTATCAGGGCACTTCCTCCAGTTGTAAACAATTCTGAAGTTGGTCAGTGGTGGGGAATCGTCTCCCATTCAGCCAGCAGCCCCCACACAACAAGCGTCCTCATTGCAAAGCTGGGGCACCGTGCCGAGGCATCTGTGAGTAAACGTGAGCTGAGCCCCAGGCCAGTTGCTGCTGAACTGTTCCCACCCTTCCCAGGTAAAACACCTGAATATATACAAGGACTTGAAAGCCTAGAGGAAGGGCCATGGAGCCACACGAGTGACAGCATGCCAGCTGACTTGGTGCCTGCAGGCCAGCCAGGATGGTCCTGGCCCTGGGTGCTCTTCTGGAAGATTTCCATTTCCCTGCCTGAGATACCCGTCCTGTCCCTGCCCCCACTGCTTTTTTCCTTCCTCACCTCTGCCCAGGGAGAAATTCCAGCAGCAGGTATGGGTGACACATCCTCTTCTTTAGCAGGTGGCAGCCTGGCAACTGCTGCAGAAAGTCCAGCAGAGCCCCACTCACACTGGGCCACCCACAAAGCCGTGGCCTCTCACTCCCTCCCACCAGCCCAGCCCCGAGACTGCTGACAGGGCAGAGAAAATGGCGTCAGGCACAGCTGCAGGGGCTCTTGCTGCCTGGAGTGGTATTTATATTGATCTCAACCCAGGCACACCTGGAGAGGGCTGGCCGGCACGGTAAGGCTGCCCAGGTCAGCCAATCATCACCCCTCAGGGGCTCACAGTTGCAGAAAATGGAACTTGCTGAACCGGCCAGGTCCAAGGAATAGGTGTGGCCTCCTGAGAGTCAGGATAGACAAGGGGCTGCAGCTTTGGCTTGTTTTCTAATCATTTTATCTGGCCCATGAGTGGGAGACAACTTCAAGAAAACCCTCTCCTAATGAGAGGAACCCAGGAGTCAGGGAGAGGAGGGGGTGGGTGGTGGTTGGAGACAGAGGCCTGGTGCCCTGGGTGCAGTGGAAGTCTCTGGAAGACCAGATGGAGGGAGGCCACACAGAGTGATGCCCAGGGTCACAGACCTGTCGGAGCTGCTGTTTGTTAGTTCAAGTCCTGCTCTGAGGTGCTCTGTGTCAGCTCTGAGCGACAGGTGAGCTGGGGGTGCTCTTCAATGAGGGCTATGTGCACGGTTCCTGTGTGCCCAGCCCTGCCACGGTACCTGCAAGGGTAGCTCTGTATCCTGGGAGGGGCCTGACCATGAGAGCCCCGTGGGCTGGGTTGGGGGTGGGGTACCTGCCCAGGAGAGCTCCATATCCTGGGATTGGCCTGACCACGAGAGCCCCATGGGCTGCTGGGGACCTGTTAAAAGATGTCAGGACAGTCAGTGAAGCCACCGAGGATATACCTCCAGGTGCTCCTGATTCCTACACCCTGCTGGTCATTCTACCAACCACCAGGACATGGTATTCTGTATTAGTCTTCAATGATGCCTTCTTTTGTATTCCATTAGTCCCAGAGTCACAAGAAATTTTGGCTTGTGAGTGGCAGGACTCAACATACAACTAAAACAATACTTCCGGGCCGTCTTGCCCCAAGGGTTCAAAAATTCCCACACCATCTTTGGGGAAAGCTTAGCTAAAGACCGAAAAGTTCTACCTCTGGAAAAGGAAACCCTCCTTCAATATGCAGATGACATTCTGATCGCCAGCCCTACTAAGGAGGCCTCTGAACTACCAAGCCAATAAAGGATAGAAGTTGTCCAAGAAAAAGCTGAAATATCACAGACTGCGGTGACCTGCCTGGGCTTCATTCTCACACAAGGTCAGAGAAGCCCATCCCAGGAAAGGGAAGAAACCATTTGCAGCCTTACCCCTTTCTAAAACTAGAAGACAGCTTAGGGGTTCCTGGGGAGGCCAGGGTTTGCTGCTTCTGGATCTCTAAGTACAGTCTACTAGCTGGGCCTCTATATGAAACACTGAAAGGAAAAGATGATGATCCTTTTGAACAGGATCCAGAAGTGGCCTTTCAAGAATGGAAAGAGCAGTCAATTCAGACCCTTGCCCTGGAACTCCCTAATTGAGCTAAACCCTTTGACCTTTCCATTCCCGGTGAAAGGTGAATCGCCATTGGAGAATTAGTGCAAAAACTGGGACCACTTGAAATGGAACAACGCAAGAATGCCATCCAGGTAGGATAAACTACAGTCACCAAGGGGCTTGGCCCACTGCCACATCTGGCCAAGATACTGGCGGTATCTAAAAACCTGGAACTCAGCAGCCCAAAAGGCCACCTCCCTCCTAAGGGAAAAGGACCCCACGTGGTGATCCTAATCACCAACCATGCCCTGAAGTTGCAGGGTTCGCTCCGTGGGCACACCGACCTCGAGTGAGGAGGCCCTCCAACTCCAACATCCAGAGAGATAACTGGGGGCAACAGGACACCATGACGACTCGTGTGAACATCACTTGACCTGAAGTTTCTCTCATAAAACAACAATAGTGTGTCCCGAAGGAGTAGACTACTGCTTGCAGGACTTACTGCACCCGGAGGGGAGCTAATAATCTTGGCGGGGGAACCGTATATCACACTGTCACCATAGAAAAGCCTACAGACACCGTGATGATGGTGGCCAATAAGACCGGCTGGACTTCTGTTTACTTCAAAAGGCTGTTGACTCAGTGGCCATCATGGTCCTTGATCACCACTGACCCTGGACTGTCTGGGAGTTGAGCGGGCAGGGCTCTGACACCTGGTGCTGTTTTTACGTTAATTCAGGGGCCTAATTGAAGAAAGAGCAGACTACTGGTCAGAGCATCTAGGCTGGCAGAAACGGTCAGCCTAAGGTGGCCGAACAAATGTGGGGCGGGGTGAAATCGGCCCCCACAGCGTCTCTGCACATCTCTTTCCTGGACCCTTAAAGGTCATTAGAATCTATAACACTTCCAATGCTGGTGCTCAGGCGGACGAGCAGGGAGGCAGGGGTCCTGGGGCCAATCAACGTCACCTGGAGGCTGCTGGGGAGAAGTTCTGACCCTCGTCCCCTGGTATGAGGGCTCCCAACTCAGCACTCAGCAGTTACAGAAGAAGGGTCTGCACCCTCAGCACTCCAAGAATGAGGAACGGGACAAAAGGCAGAGGAGCAAAGCCCATTAAAAATCCCTGGGAGATAAAAATAGAATCTGGGCAATAAAGTCAAGTCTGACCTTTTTTATCCTTTGTGCTTTGTCTAATTTCACGTGCTCCTAGGGTCCCGCATGCAGAGGTTCCACACCCAGCACTTCAGACCAGATTTCCTAGTGCAGAATGGCTGGGTCGACACCTCAGCTCCTGGGGCCCAGTGCAGACTCCGAGATATAGAGCCTGAGCTGCAGCCAACCCGGCCCTTGAGAGCTCTGCCCCCTCCCTCCCACTGACTCTGACAGGATCTCTACACAGCAGCCCAGCCCACAGCCCACGGGGTAGTGCATGCTCTCACCTCTCCATTCTCTGATCAAAATATAAAGTTTCCTTTGCTTGTGAACCAAACTCAGTCTCGATCTGTTGGCCCCAATGACACTGGGCAGGGGGACACTTTTTGGGGTCCACTCTGGAGGATCAGTAACAGAAATTGAGACTATTGTAACTTCAATGAACAGATGTGTGAGCCAAACTGTAGTTAACATAGAACAGTTTATAAGGCTCGGGTAAAATAAGATGTTTCTAACACTTCCATTTGATATTTCCATCACTTTATTATAAGCAAGTTCAGTGAAAAGGTTTGTCTTATTTGTCAGGTCAATATTAGAGAAATGAAGTGATTTCTTTCCAAGGATGTACATCTAATAATCTTGGTTAAAGCTTCAATCTTGTTTTAAATGCTTTTCCATTGAAAATGATACCTCTCTTTCAGCTCCCCCATTTCTGAGAAGTATAAAATCTTATAATTTATTATTACCAAAGGGGAAAGGTGGGAGGAGGGATAAATTAACAGTTTGGAATTCACACATACACACTGCTATGTATAAAATAGATCATCAACAAGGAACTACTGTATAGCACAGGGAACTACACTCAATATTTTGCAATAACCTATAAGGGGAAACAATCGGAAAAAGAATAGATATTTTTATTGACATCATCTATCCATGACAGTTAAAGTGTAACCTAAGGGAAGCCGGTGGTGAGTGCTTCTGACCCTGAAGACTTCAATCATCTAAAGTTTGGACTCTGCCTACTTCCCAAGGCCCTTAATGAACATATGTGTAGCCGTAGCTTAAAAAACTCCCCAGTTTGGGTTTCGGGGAGACACTGATTTTGAAAAAGCCCTGGTGTTCTCCTTACATGAATGGGACTCTTCCTACTGCTAAAACATGTCTGTCACATCCAGAGGATGGTATACCGTCTGATCGGGAAGAGTTTGGTAAAGGCATCTCATCTCCTCATCTCCTGGTGCTCGGGTTCACCCCTCCAACGTCTTTACTAACAGTCTCCCCACTTGGAGATGTCAGCACTGTCAACATCCTGTTGCGTACAGTTTGGAATTTGTCCAGAGGATGAAGCGGAAGGATGAGGAACAATGAGAGACAAGTCCTAGGTGTTCAGACAGGCACATGTCACTCTAATTTCCAATCAGGAAGATGAATTGACCAAAGGCTAGGGTTGCCCATGGAAACAGTATAGGGCTTGAGGAAATCCCACTGCTTTGTGGCCAGTTCCCATAAACACAAGTTGAACAATGGAACTCAGGGGCAGTAAAATTCACGAAACTGCAGAGTTGAAAATATCTATCACAAAAATGTCTCGAGGAAAGTCAGAGAAAAGGATTGGTAAGCAAGGGAGAATGGCAGGAAAGGGATTTGAGGAGGTAGAAAGGACTCACCATTAAGCACAAGAAAAGGGGCTGAACATTGCCAACATTGCAGTTGGCCAAAAAGGCTGTATGCATTTTTTTCTGTATATATTCAAGAAAAGGGCATACACTTTTTTAGCCAACCAAACAGGTGGGCACTGGAAATCAATACTACAAAAGATATCACTTCGCATCAGTCAGAAGAGCCATCCTCATAAAGTGTAAACACCAGAAATGCAGAACAGGGCAAGGAGAAGAGGGAGCCCTGTGAGGCTTATAGTGGAAATGTATATTGCCAACGGCCATTCTGGAGAAGTGTATTGTGTTTACTAAAGCATCTAAAAAATGAGCTACAGAGCATAGGGCACTTGCACTCATGGGCGTATATCTTGGGAAAAACAAAAATCGAGAGGACACAGGCACCCCAATGTTTACTGCCTCTCTGTTTAAAAGATCCTTGACTGGGATATAACTTAAATGTCTCTGGAGGGAAAAAATGGATAGAGATGTGGTACTTATGTAGAGTGGAATATTACTCAGCCTGGAAATCAATGAAATATGGCCAGTTGTAACAACTCCGGAGGAGTTACGTATGATCATTCTAAGTGACATAATTCAAAAAGAAAAAGACACATATCATAAGATATCACTTAAAGGTGGAATCCAAAATGGCTACACATGAAATAAATTACAAAACAAAAACATAGTCAAATATGTAGAAAACACGCGTAAGGCTGCTAAACGGGAAAGGTGGGGAGGGGTGAGGCACCATCCAGGAGGTTGAAATTAGCAAAGATACCATTCCAAATACCAAACTGATAATCAACAAGGCCTACACGGTAGCTAAAAGAACTGCACTCAGCACACTCAAGTCACTGGAAAAGAATATCTATGACTGGTAAGAATCTGAAAAAGAATTTATTGATGTCTCTCTGTACGTGAATCAAGTGGATGTACAGCAGCAAGAAACAGAGCTTTGAAAATCAGCTGTAACCAATATAGTAATAAATTGAAAGAAATAAACGACAGAGAGACAGAGAAAACCTCTTACAACTTTTCCTCAGGGACGGTGATGCAACATGGATTGAACACATCTAGACCCACAGCAGGATGAGACATAAGGCTGGAAACTGTTCGCGCTAAGAGAAATGTGAGGTTGGGTGAGGAAATGCACACCCTTTAAAGTAATACTACCAGGTACCCATTCAATGGGTCCCAAATCTGCAGGTTCAAGGAATCTTCCTACAGCTAAAACATGCATGGAAAACCCAGAGGACTGTACACCATGTGATCGGGAGATGTGTCTAAAATGCACCTCATTTATCCTCTCCTGCTGCTCCTGTTCATCATTCCAGCCACGTTACTTAGAATCTCCCCACTTAGAGAATCAGCACATTTAAACTTCTGTTTCACACATTTTGCAAATTGTGAGGAGGATGAACGGGAAGAGGGGGAACCAATGAGAGAATAGTTGTAGGGGTTTGGACGGGCACATGTCACTCTAATTTCCCATTAAGAATAAGATTTAAAAAAAGCTCAGCCCGCCTCGCCGGAGCCAAAAGAGGGCCTGAAGCAATCCTGCGGCTTTGAGGCCAGCTCACAAAAGAGCAACTTAAAAAATGGAGCTCAGGGTCACTGCAATTCACAAACCTGCAGAGTTATAAATGAAAACTAATGTCCCAAAGTATGTTGAGGTAAGGCAAAGAAGAGGATCTGAATGCAAGACAGAATTGCAAGAAACAAATTTCAAGAGATAGATTGGACTCGTCTTTAAAGCACATGAAAAGTGGCAGAATTTCGACAATGATGCAGTTGGCCCAAAAGGGAGTATGCGTTTTTTTCCTGAATATATCCAGGAAAAAACGCATACGCACTTTATGGGCAACCAAGCAAGCAAGCAATGCAAATGTGCACAACAAAGAAGTCTCATTTCCCACTGGTCAAAAGGGCCATCCGAAAAAATTGTAAAAACCAGAAATGCAGGACAGGCCATGGAGAACAGGGAGCCTTTATACGCTGATGGACAGTGTGTGAACTGCCGAGAGCCACTCTGGAGAAGTGTATGGTGGTTCCTAAATCATCTAAAAACAGAGCTACAGAGCATAGGGCACTTCCAATCACGGGAGTATATCTAGGGAAGTCTAAAAATCAACAAGACACAAGCACACCACAGTTTAGGGCTACTCTGTTTACAAGAACCTCAACTTCAGTACACCTTAAATATCCCAGGAAAGAGAACAATGGATAAAGAAAATGTGGTACTTATGTACAATGGAATATCTCTTCACCATGAAATCAATGTAATAAGGCTAGTAGAAGGATAAAGAGTGGATTTAGGTCCGATAATACTACTTGAAATAAGTCAAACAGAAAAAGAAACATATCATAAGATATCACTTATAGAGGGAGGATAAATATGGCTGCACAAAAAATGAATTACAAAACAGAACAGTGTCTCACATTTAGAAAACACACTTATGTCAGCTTAAGGGGAAAGGAGAGGTGAGGTGATGCATAAAACCAGAGTTTGAAATTAGCACAGATACCGTTCAATAAACCAAATAGGTATTAGACAAGATCTACACCTTGCTCAATGAACTGGCCTCAACACACCCTATACACCGCAGAGAAATATATCTGAGTAATAAGAATCTTAAAACCCATGTATTGATATATCTCCATAAGGGAATCAAGTGTGTGCAGAGCGGCACAAACACAGCAGTGAAAATGAGCTAAACCCCATTATAGAAATAAATTTTAAATCCAAAACGCAGAAACAATGAAAGAGAGAAAAATTCTTACAAAATTCGCTCAGGGGTTGTGATGTAACCTGGAATGACCACATATAAACCCACAGCTGGATAAGACATAAGGCTGGACACTTGGGGCTGAGAGGATTGGTGAGCTTTGGTGAGCAACTGCCGAAAGTTTAATGCAATACTTCATGCTACTCATTCCAAGGGTCCCAACACTGCAGGTTGAAGGGAATCTTCCTACAGCTAAACCATGCATGGGAAATCCAGCAGATGGTATACCATATGATCGGGAAAGGTTTCTAAAACGCACCTCATTTTCCTCTCCTGGGGCACCTGATCAACATTCCAGCCACTTTACTAACAACATCCCCACATGGAAAGTCAATGCCTTTAAGTTCCGGGATCGCACAGTATGCAGTTAGTGAGGAGGATGAATGGGAATAGGGGGAACCAGTGAGAAAATAGCTGTAGCGGTTTCAATGGCCACATGTCACTCTAATTTCACATAGGAAGAAGAATTAACCAAAGGCAGAGCAAGGCGCCCCAGAAGAAGAATAGGGCCTGAAGAAATCCTGTGGATATGAGGCAAGATCACAAAAATAAGAGCTGAAAAATGGAACTAAGGGCAACTGAAATTCAAAAACCTGCAGAGTTATAAAGGGAACTATTTTCCAAAAGCATATTGAGGTAAGGCTATGAAGAGGCACTGAGAGCAAGGCAGAATTGCAGGAAACCGATTTCAGGAGGTAGACTGGAATTGCATGTAAAGCATAGGAAAAGAGGCAGAACATCCACAGTGATGCACTTGGCCAAAAAGGGCATATGCGTTTTTTCCTGAATATACTCAGGAAAGAACGCATACGCCCTTTTTGGACAACCAAGCAAGCTTGCAAAGGATATCTGCACTACAATGAAGTCTCACTGCCCCCCGGTCAAAAGGGCCATCTGAAAAAAGTGTAAAATCCAGAAAGGCAGGACAGGCCATGGAGAACTGGGAGCCTTGTTATGCTGATGTGCGGGATGTAAATTGCCAACAGCCATTCTGGAGAAGTGTATGGTGTTTCCTGAAACATCTAAAAAACAAAGCAACAGAGCCTAGGGCACTTCCACTTATGGTCCTATAGCTTAGGGAAATTAAAATCAAAAAGACACAGCCACCCCAAAGTTTGGGACGGCTCTGTTTACAAGAACCTCATTTAAGATACAAGATCAATGTCACAGAAAGCGAAAAAATGGATAAAGAAGTTGTGGTACTTACGTACAATGCAATATCACTCAGCAATGAAATCTATGTCATCAGGCCCGTAGCAGCATAATGAGTGGATTCAGGTACGATGATTCTAAGTGAAATAAGTCACACAGAAAAAGAAACATTATAAGATATCACTAATACAGGGAATGTAAACTTGGCTACAGAGGAACTGAATGACAAAACAGAACAGGGTCTCAAATGTAGAAAACCAACTTATGCTTGCTTAAGGGGAAAGGTGAGTTGGGGTGCTGCATAAAACCAGAGACTGAAATGAGCACAGATAAATTTCCATAAGCCAAATATGTAATAGACAAGAGCTACTCCTTGCTCAACGAGTGGACTCAACACTCCGTATTAAACGCCTAAAAATATACCTGACTAGTAAGAATCTTAAAACCTATGGATTTATGTCTCCGAAAGAGAATCAAGCCTGTGTATAGCGGCATAAGCACAGCAGTGATAGGATTGTTGAGGTTCGGTGAGCAAATGGAGACCCTTTGAAGTCATGTTGCATGGTACCAATAACATGGGTCTCAACTCTCCAGGTTTAAGGGATTCTTCCTTCAGCTAAAACATGCATGTGGAACCCAGAGTATGATCCACCATGTGACCGGGAAACGTGTTCAAATGTGTCTCAGTTTTCCTCCCCTGGTCCTCGGCTGCAACATTCCAGACACTTTACTAACACTCTGCCCACTTGGAGAGTCAGTGCCTTTAACCTCCTGTTTGGCCCAGTTTGCAATTTCTGCGGAAAATGAGCAGGAATAGGGAGAACCAATGAGAGACTAGCTGAAGGTGTATATACGGGCAAATTTAACTCTCATTTCCCACCAGCAAGAGGAATTAACCAAAGGCTCAGTGTGCCGTGCCGGAACCACACTAGGGCCTGAAGCAATCCTGCGGTGTTGCGGCCAGCTCACAAGAAAGCGAGTTGAAGAAAGAAGCTCAGGGGCACTGTAATTCACAAACCTGCAGAGTTATAAATGACAGCTATCGTCCAAAAATATACTGAAGTCAGGCTGCCAAGAGGACTTGAAAGCGGGGCAGAATTGCAGGAAACCGATTTCAGGAGGTAGACTGGAATTGCATGTAAAGCATAGGAATAGAGGCAGAACGTCCACAATGATGCACTTGGTCAAAAAGGGCGTATACGTTTTTTCCTGAATATATTCAGGAAAAAACACATACGCCCTTTTTGTCCAACCAAGCAAGCTTGCAAAGGAAATCTGCACTACAATGAAGTCTCACTGCCCCCCGGTCAAAAGGGCCATCTGAAAAAAGTGTAAAATCCAGAAAGGCAGGACAGGCCATGGAGAACTGGGAGCCTTGTTATGCTGATGGGCGGGAAGTGAATTGCCAACAGCCACTCTGGAGAAGTGTATGGTGTTTCCTGAATCATCTAAAAAACAAAGTAACAGAGCCTAGGGCACTTCCACTTATGGTCCTATAGCTTAGGGAAATTAAAATCAAAAAGACACAGCCACCCCAAAGTTTGGGACGGCTCTGTTTACAAGAACCTCGTGTACGGTACAAGTTCAATATCACAGAAAGCAAAAAAAAGGATACAGAAGTTGTGGGACTTACGTACAATGCAATATCACTCAGCAATGAAATCTATGTCATCAGGCCCATAGAAGCATAATGAGTGGATTCAGGTACGATGATTCTAAGTGAAATAAGTCACACAGGAAAAGAAACATCAAAAGTTATCACTAATACATGGAATGTAAACTTGGCTACACAGGAACTGAATTACAGAACAGAACAGGCACTCAAATGTAGAAAACCAACTTATGCTTGCTTAAGGGGAAAGGTGAGTTGGGGTGCTGCATAAAACCAGAGATTGAAATTAGCACAGATAACGTTCCATAAGCCAAATATGCAATAGACAGGAGCTACTCCTTGCTCAACGAGTGGACTCAACACTCCGTATTAAACGCCTAAAAATATACCTGACTAGTAAGAATCTTAAAACCTATGGATTTATATGTCTCCGAAAGAGAATCAAGCGTGTGTACAACGGCATAAAGGCAGCAGTGATAGGATTGGTGAGGTTTGGTGAGCAAATGAAGACCCTTTGAAGTCATATTGCATGGTACCCGTTCCATGGGTCTTAACTCTCCAGGTTTAAGGGAGACTTCCTTCAGCTAAAAATGCATGTGGAACCCAGAGTAAGATCCACCGTGTGATCGGGAAACGTGTTCAAATGTGTCTCAGTTTTCATCCCCTGGTACTCGGGTGCAACATTCCAGACGCTTTATTAACACACTTCCCACTTGGAGAGTCAGTGCCTTTATTCTCCTGTTTGGCCCCGTTTGCAATTTCTGTGGAAAATGAACAGGAATAGGGAGAACCAATGAGAGACTAGCTGGAGGTGTCTGGACAGCCAAATTTCACTCTCATTTCCCACCAGGAAGTGGAATTAACCAAATGCTCAGCGTGCCATGCCGGAAACACACTAGGGCCTGAAGCAATCCTGCAGTGTTGCGGCCAGCTCACAAGAAAGTGAGCTGAAGAAAGGAGCTCAGGGGCACTGTCATTCACAAACCTGCAGAGTTATCAATGACAGATATCATCAAAAAATATATTGAAGTAAGGCTGCCAAGAGGACTTGAAAGCGGGGCAGAATTGCAGGAAACCGATTTCAGGAGGTAGACTGGAATTGCAGGTAAAGCATAGGGAAAGAGGCATAGGTCCACAATGATGCACTTGGCCAAAAAGTGCGTATGCGTTTTTTCCTGAATATATTCAGGAAAAAACGCATACGCACTTTTTGGCCAAACAAGCAAGCTTGCAAAGGAAATCTGCACTACAATGAAGTCTCACTGCCCCCCGGTCAAAAGGGCCATCTGAAAAAAGTGTAAAATCCAGAAAGGCAGGACAGGCCATGGAGAACTGGGAGCCTTGTTATGCTGATGGGCGGGATGTAAATTGCCAACAGCCACTCTGGAGAAGTGTATGGTGTTTCCTGAAACATCTAAAAAACAAAGCGACAGAGCCTAGGGCACTTCCACTTATGGTCCTATAGCTTAGGAAAATTAAAATCAAAAACACATAGCCATCCCAAAGTTTGGGACGGCTCTGTTTACAAGAACCTCGTTTACGGTACAAGTTCAATATCACAGAAAGCGAAAAATGGATAAAGAAGTTGTGGTACTTACGTACAATGCAATATCACTCAGCAATGACATCTATGTCATCAGGCCCGTAGCAGCATAATGAGTGGATTCAGGTATGATGCTTCTAACTGAAATAAGTCACACAGAAAAAGAAACATCATAAGATATCACTAATACACGGAATGTAAACTTGGCTACACAGGAACTGGATTACAAAACAGAACAGGGTCTCAAATTTAGAAAACCAACTTATGCTTGCTTAAGGGGAAAGGTGAGTTGGGGTGCTGCATAAAACCAGAGATTGAAATGAGCACAGATAAAGTTCCTTAAGCCAAATATGGAATAGACAAGAGCTACTCCTTGCTCAACGAAATGGACTCAACACCCCATATTAAACGCCTAAGAATGTACCTGACTAGTAAGTATCTTAAAACCTATGGATTGCTATGTCTCCGAAAGAGAATCAAGCGTGTGTACACTGGCATAAACGCAGCAGTGATAGGATTGGAGAGGTTCGGTGAGCAAATGAAGACCCTTTGAAGTCATATTGCATGGTACGCATTCCACGGGTCTAAACTCTCCAGGTTTAAGGGATTCTTCCTTCAGCTAAAACATGCATGTGGAACCCAGAGTATGATCAACCGTGTGATCGGGAAACGTGTTCCAATATGTCTCCGTTCTCGTCCCCTGGTACTCGGGTGCAACATTCAAGACGCTTTACTAACACTCTCGCGACTTGGAGAGTTATTGCCTTTAACCTCCTGTTTGGCCCAGGTTGCAATTACTGCGGAAGATGAACAGGAATAGGGAGAACCAATGAGAGACTAGCTTGAGGTGTCTGGACGGGCAAATTTAACTCTCATTTCCCACCAGGAAGGGAATTAACCAAAGGCTCAGCGTGCCGTGCCGGAACCAGATTAGGGACTGAAGCAATCCTGCGGTGTTGCGGCCAGCTCACAAGAAAGTGAGTTGAAGAAAGGAGCTCAGGGGCACTGTCATTCACAAACCTGCAGAGTTATAAATGACAGCTATTGTCCAAAAATATACTGAAGTAAGGCTGCCAAGAGGACTTGAAAGCGGGGCAGAATTGCAGGAAACCGATTTCAGGAGGTAGACTGGAATTGCATTTAAAGCATAGGAAAAGAGGCAGAACGTCGACAATGATGCACTTGGCCAAAAAGGGTGTATGTGTTTTTTCCTGAATATATTCAGGAAAAAACGCATACGCACCTTTTGGCCAACCAAGCAAGCTTGCAAAGGAAATCTGCACTACAATGAAGTCTCACTTCCCCCTGCTCAAAAGGGCCATCTGAAAAAAGTGTAAAATCCAGAAAGGCAGGACAGGCCATGGAGAACTGGGAGCCTTGTTATGCTGATGAGCGGGATATAAATTGCCAACAGCCACTGGGGAGAAGTGTATGGTGTTACCTGAAACATCTAAAAAACAAAGCAACAGAGCCTGGGGCACGTCCACTTATGGTCCTATAGCTTAGGGAAATTAAAATCAAAAAGACACAGCCACCCCAAAGTTTGGGACGGCTCGTTTACGGTACAAGTTCAATATCGCAGAAAGCGCAAAATGGATAAAGAAGTTGTGGTACTTACGTACAATGCAATATCACTCAGCAATGAAATCTATGTCATCAGGCCCGTAGCAGCATAATGAGTGGATTCAGGTATGATGCTTCTAACTGAAATAAGTCACACAGAAAAAGAAACATCATAAGATATCACTAATACACGGAATGTAAACTTGGCTACACAAGAACTGGATTACAAAACAAAACAGGGTCTCAAATTTAGAAAACCAACTTATGCTTGCTTAAGGGGAAAGGTGAGTTGGGGTGCTGCATAAAACCAGAGATTGAAATGAGCACAGATAAATTTCCTAAGCCAAATATGGAATAGAAACAGCTACTCCTTGCTCAACGAAATGGACTCAACACCCCATATTAAACGCCTAAGAATGTACCTGACTAGTAAGTAATTTAAAACCTATGGATTGCTATGTCTCCGAAAGAGAATCAAGCATGTGTACAGGGGCATAAACACAGCAGTGATAAGATTGGAGAGGTTCGGTGAGCAAATGAAGACCCTTTGAAGTCATATTGCATGGTACCCATTCCACGGGTCTCAACTCTCCAGGTTTAAGGGATGCTTCCTTCAGCTAAAACATGCATGTGGAACCCAGAGTATGATCAACCGTGTGATCGGGAGATGTGTTCCAATATGTCTCAGTTCTCGTCCCCTGGTACTCGGGTGCAACATTCCAGACGCTTTACTAACTCTCTCCCGACTTGGAGAGTCAGTGCCTTTAACCTCCTGTTTGGCCCAGTTTGCAATTTTCTGCGGAAAATGAACAGGAATAGGGAGAACCAATGAGAGACTAGCTGGAGGTGTCTGGACGGGCAAATTTAACTCTCATTTCCCACCAGGAAGAGGAATTAACCTAAGGGTCAGCGTGCCATGCCGGAACCAGATTAGGGCCTGAAGCAATCTGTGGTGTTGCGGCCAGCTCACAAGAAAGCGAGTTGAAGAAAGGAGCTCAGGGGCACTGTAATTCACAAACCTGCAGAGTTATAAATGACAGCTATCGTCCAAAAATATACTGAAGTAAGGCTACCAAGAGGAGTTGAAAGCGGGGCAGAATTGCAGGAAACCGATTTCAGGAGGTAGACTGGAATTGCATTTAAAGCATAGGAAAAGAGGCAGGACGTCGACAATGATGCACTTGGCCAAAAAGGGCGTATGCGTTTTTT
The DNA here is from genome assembly GCF_949774975.1 of Lagenorhynchus albirostris. Taxonomy (NCBI): domain Eukaryota; kingdom Metazoa; phylum Chordata; class Mammalia; order Artiodactyla; family Delphinidae; genus Lagenorhynchus; species Lagenorhynchus albirostris. Next base: position 25,038 of record NW_026783362.1, read on the forward strand.
CCTGAGTATATTCAGGAAAAAACGCATACGCCCTTTTTAGCCAACCAAGCAAGCTTGAAAAGGAAATCTGCACTACAATGAAGTCTCACTTCCCCCTGGTCAAAAGGGCCATCTGAAAAAAGTGTAAAATCCAGAAAGGCAGGACAGGCCATGGAGAACTGGGAGCCTTGTTATGCTGATGGGCGGGATGTAAATTGCCAACAGCCACTCTGGAGAAGTGTATGGTGTTTCCTGAAACATCTAAAAAACAAAGCATCAGAGCCTGGGGCACTTCCACTTATGGTCCTATAGCTTAGGGAAATTAAAATCAAAAAGACACAGCCACCCCAAAATTTGGGACCGCTCGTTTACGGTACAAGTTCAATATCACAGAAAGCGCAAAATGGATAAAGAAGTTGTGGTACTTACGTACAATGCAATATCACTCAGCAATGACATCTATGTCATCAGGCCCATAGCAGCATAATGAGTGGATTCAGGTATGATGCTTCCAACTGAAATAACTTTCACAGAAAAAGAAACATCATAAGATATCACTAATACACGGAATGTAACCTTGGCTACACAAGAACTGGATTACAAAACAGAACAGGGTCTCAAATTTAGAAAACCAACTTATGCTTGCTTAAGGGGAAAGGTGAGTTGGGGTGCTGCATAAAACCAGAGATTGAAATGAGCACAGATAAAGTTCCTTAAGCCAAATATGGAATAGACAAGAGCTACTCCTTGCTCAACGAAATGGACTCAACACCACATATTAAACGCCTAAGAATGTACCTGACTAGTAAGTATCTTAAAACCTATGGATTGCTATGTCTCCGAAAGAAAATCAAGCGTGTGTACAGGGGCATAAACGCAGCAGTGATAGGATTGGAGAGGTTCGGTGAGCAAATGAAGACCCTTTGAAGTCATATTGCATGGTACCCATTCCACGGGTCTCAACTCTCCAGGTTTAAGGGATTCTTCCTACAGCTAAAACATGCATGTGGAACCCAGAGTATCATCAACCGTGTGATCGGGAAACCTGTTCCAATATGTCTCAGTTCTCATCCCCTGGTACTCGGGTGCAACATTCCAGACGCTTTACTAACACTCTCCCGTCATGGAGAGTCAGTGCCTTTAACCTCCTGTTTGGCCCAGTTTGCAATTTCTGCGGAAGATGAACAGGAATAGGGAGAACCAATGAGAGATTAGCTGGATGTGTCTGGACGGGCAAATTTAACTCTCATTTCCAACCAGGAAGAGGAATTAACCTAAGGGTCAGCGTGCCGTGCCGGAACCAGATTAGGGCCTGAAGCAATCTGTGGTGTTGCGGCCAGCTCACAAGAAAGCGACTTGAAGAAGGGAGCTCAGGGGCACTGTAATTCACAAACATGCAGAGTTATAAATGACAGCTATCGTCCAAAAATATACTGAAGTCAGGCTGCCAAGAGGACTTGAAAGCGGGGCAGAATTGCAGGAAACCGATTTCAGGAGGTAGACTGGAATTGCATTTAAAGCATAGGAAAAGAGGCAGAACGTCGACAATGATGCACTTGGCCAAAAAGTGCGTATGAGTTTTTTCCTGAATATATTCAGGAAAAAACGGATACGCACTTTTTGGCCAACCAAGCAAGCTTGCAAAGGAAATCTGCACTACAATGAAGTCTCACTTCCCCCCGGTCAAAAGGGCCATCTGAAAAAAGTGTAAAATCCAGAAAGGCAGGACAGGCCATGGAGAACTGGGAGCCTTGTTATGCTAATGGGCGGGATGTAAATTGCCAACAGCCACTCTGGAGAAGTGTATGGTGTTTCCTGAAACATCTAAAAAACAAAGCAACAGAGCCTGGGGCACTTCCACTTATGGTCCTATAGCTTAGGGAAATTAAAATCAAAAAGACACAGCCACCCCAAAGTTTGGGACGGCTCTGTTTACAAGAACCTCATTTACGGTATAAGTTCAATATCACAGAAAGTGAAAAATGGATAAAGAAGTTGTGGTACTTACGTACAATGCAATATCACTCAGCAATGACATCTATGTCATCAGTCCCGTAGCAGCATAATGAGTGGATTCAGGTATGATGCTTCTAACTGAAATAAGTCACACAGAAAAAGTAACATCATAAGATATCACTAATACACTGAATGTATACTTGGCTACACAAGAACTGGATTACAAAACAGAACAGGGTCTCAAATTTAGAAAACCAACTTATGCTTGCTTAAGGGGAAAGGTGAGTTGGGGTGCTGCATAAAACCAGAGATTGAAATTAGCACAGATACCGTTCCATAAGCCAAATATGGAATAAACAAGAGCTACTCCTTGCTCAACGAAATGGACTCAACACCCCATATTAAACGCCTAAGAATGTACCTGACTAGTAAGTATCTTAAAACCTATGGATTGCTATGTCTCCAAAAGAGAATCAAGCGTGTGTACACTGGCATAAAAGCAGCAGTGATAGGATTGGAGAGGTTCGGTGAGCAAATGAAGAACCTTTGAAGTCATATTGCATGGTACCCATTCCACGGGTCTCCACTCTCCAGCTTTAAGGGATTCTTCCTTCAGCTAAACCATGCATGTGGAACCCAGAGTATGATCAAACGTGTGCGCGGGAGACGTGTTCAAATATGTCTCCGTTCTCGTCCCCTGGTACTCGGGTGCAACATTCCAGACGCTTTACTAACACTCTCCCGACTTGGAGAGTCAGTGCCTTTAACCTCCTGTTTGGCCCAGTTTGCAATTTCTGCAGAAGATGAACAGGAATAGGGAGAACCAATGAGAGACTAGCTGGAGGTGTCTGGACGGGCAAATTTAACTCTCATTTCCCACCAGGAAGAGGAATTAACCAAAGGCTCAGCGTGCCGTGCCGGTACCAGATTAGGGCCTGAAGCAATCCTGCGGTGCTGCGGCCAGCTCACAAGAAAGCGAGTTGAAGAAAGGAGCTCAGGGGCACTGTAATTCACAAACCTGCAGAGTTATAAATGACGGCTTTCGTCCAAAAATATACTGAAGTAAGGCTGCCAAGAGGACTTGAAAGCGGGGCAGAATTGCAGGAAACCAATTTCAGGAGGTAGACTGGAATTGCAGGTAAAGCATAGGGAAAGAGGCATAGGTCCACAATGATGCACTTGGCCAAAAAGGGCGTATGCGTTGTTTCCTGAATATATTCAGGAAAAAACGCATACTCACTTTTTGGCCAAACAAGCAAGCTTGCAAAGGAAATCTGCACTACAATGAAGTCTCACTGCCCCCCGGTCAAAAGGGCCATCTGAAAAAAGTGTAAAATCCAGAAAGGCAGGACAGGCCATGGAGAACTGGGAGCCTTGTTATGCTGATGGGCGGGATGTAAATTGCCAACAGCCACTCTGGAGAAGTGTATGGTGTTTCCTGAAACATCTAAAAAACAAAGCGACAGAGCCTAGGGCACTTCCACTTATGGTCCTATAGCTTAGGAAAATTAAAATCAAAAAGACATAGCCATCCGAAAGTTTGGGACGGCTCTGTTTACAAGAACCTCGTTTACGGTACAAGTTCAATATCACAGAAAGCGAAAAATGGATAAAGAAGTTGTGGTACTTACGTACAATGCAATATCACTCAGCAATGACATCTATGTCATCAGGCCCGTAGCAGCATAATGAGTGGATTCAGGTATGATGCTTCTAACTGAAATAAGTCACACAGAAAAAGAAACATCATAAGATATCACTAATACACGGAATGTAAACTTGGCTACACAGGAACTGGATTACAAAACAGAACAGGGTCTCAAATTTAGAAAACCAACTTATGCTTGCTTAAGGGGAAAGGTGAGTTGGGGTGCTGCATAAAACCAGAGATTGAAATGAGCACAGATAAAGTTCCTTAAGCCAAATATGGAATAGACAAGAGCTACTCCTTGCTCAACGAAATGGACTCAACACCCCATATTAAACGCCTAAGAATGTACCTGACTAGTAAGTATCTTAAAACCTATGGATTGCTATGTCTCCGAAAGAGAATCAAGCGTGTGTACACTGGCATAAACGCAGCAGTGATAGGATTGGAGAGGTTCGGTGAGCAAATGAAGACCCTTTGAAGTCATATTGCATGGTACGCATTCCACGGGTCTCAACTCTCCAGGTTTAAGGGATTCTTCCTTCAGCTAAAACATGCATGTGGAACCCAGAGTATGATCAACCGTGTGATCGGGAAACGTGTTCCAATATGTCTCCGTTCTCGTCCCCTGGTACTCGGGTGCAACATTCAAGACGCTTTACTATCACTCTCGCGACTTGGAGAGTTATTGCCTTTAACCTCCTGTTTGGCCCAGGTTGCAATTACTGCGGAAGATGAACAGGAATAGGGAGAACCAATGAGAGACTAGCTTGAGGTGTCTGGACGGGCAAATTTAACTCTCATTTCCCACCAGGAAGGGAATTAACCAAAGGCTCAGCGTGCCGTGCCGGAACCAGATTAGGGACTGAAGCAATCCTGCGGTGTTGCGGCCAGCTCACAAGAAAGTGAGTTGAAGAAAGGAGCTCAGGGGCACTGTCATTCACAAACCTGCAGAGTTATAAATGACAGCTATTGTCCAAAAATATACTGAAGTAAGGCTGCCAAGAGGAGTTGAAAGCGGGGCAGAATTGCAGGAAACCGATTTCAGGAGGTAGACTGGAATTGCATTTAAAGCATAGGAAAAGAGGCAGAACGTCGACAATGATGCACTTGGCCAAAAAGGGTGTATGTGCTTTTTCCTGAATATATTCAGGAAAAAACGCATACGCACCTTTTGGCCAACCAAGCAAGCTTGCAAAGGAAATCTGCACTACAATGAAGTCTCACTTCCCCCTGCTCAAAAGGGCCATCTGAAAAAAGTGTAAAATCCAGAAAGGCAGGACAGGCCATGGAGAACTGGGAGCCTTGTTATGCTGATGAGCGGGATATAAATTGCCAACAGCCACTGGGGAGAAGTGTATGGTGTTACCTGAAACATCTAAAAAACAAAGCAACAGAGCCTGGGGCACGTCCACTTATGGTCCTATAGCTTAGGGAAATTAAAATCAAAAAGACACAGCCACCCCAAAGTTTGGGACGGCTCGTTTACGGTACAAGTTCAATATCGCAGAAAGCACAAAATGGATAAAGAAGTTGTGGTACTTACGTACAATGCAATATCACTCAGCAATGAAATCTATGTCATCAGGCCCGTAGCAGCATAATGAGTGGATTCAGGTATGATGCTTCTAACTGAAATAAGTCACACAGAAAAAGAAACATCATAAGATATCCCTAATACACGGAATGTAAACTTGGCTACACAAGAACTGGATTACAAAACAAAACAGGGTCTCAAATTTAGAAAACCAACTTATGCTTGCTTAAGGGGAAAGGTGAGTTGGGGTGCTGCATAAAACCAGAGATTGAAATGAGCACAGATAAATTTCCTAAGCCAAATATGGAATAGAAACAGCTACTCCTTGCTCAACGAAATGGACTCAACACCCCATATTAAACGCCTAAGAATGTACCTGACTAGTAAGTAATTTAAAACCTATGGATTGCTATGTCTCCGAAAGAGAATCAAGCATGTGTACAGGGGCATAAACACAGCAGTGATAAGATTGGAGAGGTTCGGTGAGCAAATGAAGACCCTTTGAAGTCATATTGCATGGTACCCATTCCACGGGTCTCAACTCTCCAGGTTTAAGGGATTCTTCCTTCAGCTAAAACATGCATGTGGAACCCAGAGTATGATCAACCGTGTGATCGGGAGATGTGTTCCAATATGTCTCAGTTCTCGTCCCCTGGTACTCGGGTGCAACATTCCAGACGCTTTACTAACTCTCTCCCGACTTGGAGAGTCAGTGCCTTTAACCTCCTGTTTGGCCCAGTTTGCAATTTTCTGCGGAAAATGAACAGGAATAGGGAGAACCAATGAGAGACTAGCTGGAGATGTCTGGACGGGCAAATTTAACTCTCATTTCCCACCAGGAAGAGGAATTAACCTAAGGGTCAGCGTGCCGTGCCGGAACCAGATTAGGGCCTGAAGCAATCTGTGGTGTTGCGGCCAGCTCACAAGAAAGCGACTTGAAGAAGGGAGCTCAGGGGCACTGTAATTCACAAACATGCAGAGTTATAAATGACAGCTATCGTCCAAAAATATACTGAAGTCAGGCTGCCAAGAGGACTTTAAAGCGGGGCAGAATTGCAGGAAACCGATTTCAGGAGGTAGACTGGAATTGCATTTAAAGCATAGGAAAAGAGGCAGAACGTCGACAATGATGCACTTGGCCAAAAAGTGCGTATGAGTTTTTTCCTGAATATATTCAGGAAAAAACGGATACGCACTTTTTGGCCAACCAAGCAAGCTTGCAAAGGAAATCTGCACTACAATGAAGTCTCACTTCCCCCCGGTCAAAAGGGCCATCTGAAAAAAGTGTAAAATCCAGAAAGGCAGGACAGGCCATGGAGAACTGGGAGCCTTGTTATGCTAATGGGCGGGATGTAAATTGCCAACAGCCACTCTGGAGAAGTGTATGGTGTTTCCTGAAACATCTAAAAAACAAAGCAACAGAGCCTGGGGCACTTCCACTTATGGTCCTATAGCTTAGGGAAATTAAAATCAAAAAGACACAGCCACCCCAAAGTTTGGGACGGCTCTGTTTACAAGAACCTCATTTACGGTATAAGTTCAATATCACAGAAAGTGAAAAATGGATAAAGAAGTTGTGGTACTTACGTACAATGCAATATCACTCAGCAATGACATCTATGTCATCAGTCCCGTAGCAGCATAATGAGTGGATTCAGGTATGATGCTTCTAACTGAAATAAGTCACACAGAAAAAGTAACATCATAAGATATCACTAATACACTGAATGTATACTTGGCTACACAAGAACTGGATTACAAAACAGAACAGGGTCTCAAATTTAGAAAACCAACTTATGCTTGCTTAAGGGGAAAGGTGAGTTGGGGTGCTGCATAAAACCAGAGATTGAAATTAGCACAGATACCCATCCATAAGCCAAATATGGAATAAACAAGAGCTACTCCTTGCTCAACGAAATGGACTCAACACCCCATATTAAACGCCTAAGAATGTACCTGACTAGTAAGTATCTTAAAACCTATGGATTGCTATGTCTCCAAAAGAGAATCAAGCGTGTGTACACTGGCATAAAAGCAGCAGTGATAGGATTGGAGAGGTTCGGTGAGCAAATGAAGACCCTTTGAAGTCATATTGCATGGTACCCATTCCACGGGTCTCCACTCTCCAGCTTTAAGGGATTCTTCCTTCAGCTAAACCATGCATGTGGAACCCAGAGTATGATCAAACGTGTGCGCGGGAGACGTGTTCAAATATGTCTCCGTTCTCGTCCCCTGGTACTCGGGTGCAACATTCCAGACGCTTTACTAACACTCTCCCGACTTGGAGAGTCAGTGCCTTTAACCTCCTGTTTGGCCCAGTTTGCAATTTCTGCAGAAGATGAACAGGAATAGGGAGAACCAATGAGAGACTAGCTGGAGGTGTCTGGACGGGCAAATTTAACTCTCATTTCCCACCAGGAAGAGGAATTAACCAAAGGCTCAGCGTGCCGTGCCGGTACCAGATTAGGGCCTGAAGCAATCCTGCGGTGCTGCGGCCAGCTCACAAGAAAGCGAGTTGAAGAAAGGAGCTCAGGGGCACTGTAATTCACAAACCTGCAGAGTTATAAATGACGGCTTTCGTCCAAAAATATACTGAAGTAAGGCTGCCAAGAGGACTTGAAAGCGGGGCAGAATTGCAGGAAACCGATTTCAGGAGGTAGACTGGAATTGCAGGTAAAGCATAGGGAAAGAGGCATAGGTCCACAATGATGCACTTGGCCAAAAAGGGCGTATGCGTTGTTTCCTGAATATATTCAGGAAAAAACGCATACTCACTTTTTGGCCAAACAAGCAAGCTTGCAAAGGAAATCTGCACTACAATGAAGTCTCACTGCCCCCCGGTCAAAAGGGCCATCTGAAAAAAGTGTAAAATCCAGAAAGGCAGGACAGGCCATGGAGAACTGGGAGCCTTGTTATGCTGATGGGAGGGATGTAAATTGCCAACAGCCACTCTGGAGAAGTGTATGGTGTTTCCTGAAACATCTAAAAAACAAAGAATCAGAGCCTGGGGCACTTCCACTTATGGTCCTATAGCTTAGGGAAATTAAAATCAAAAAGACACAGCCACCCCAAAATTTGGGACCGCTCGTTTACGGTACAAGTTCAATATCGCAGAAAGCGCAAAATGGATAAAGAAGTTGTGGTACTTACGTACAATGCAATATCACTCAGCAATGACATCTATGTCATCAGGCCCATAGCAGCATAATGAGTGGATTCAGGTATGATGCTTCCAACTGAAATAACTTTCACAGAAAAAGAAACATCATAAGATATCACTAATACACGGAATGTAACCTTGGCTACACAAGAACTGGATTACAAAACAGAACAGGGTCTCAAATTTAGAAAACCAACTTATGCTTGCTTAAGGGGAAAGGTGAGTTGGGGTGCTGCATAAAACCAGAGATTGAAATGAGCACAGATAAAGTTCCTTAAGCCAAATATGGAATAGACAAGAGCTACTCCTTGCTCAACGAAATGGACTCAACACCACATATTAAACGCCTAAGAATGTACCTGACTAGTAAGTATCTTAAAACCTATGGATTGCTATGTCTCCGAAAGAAAATCAAGCGTGTGTACAGGGGCATAAACGCAGCAGTGATAGGATTGGAGAGGTTCGGTGAGCAAATGAAGACCCTTTGAAGTCATATTGCATGGTACCCATTCCACGGGTCTCAACTCTCCAGGTTTAAGGGATTCTTCCTACAGCTAAAACATGCATGTGGAACCCAGAGTATCATCAACCGTGTGATCGGGAAACCTGTTCCAATATGTCTCAGTTCTCATCCCCTGGTACTCGGGTGCAACATTCCAGACGCTTTACTAACACTCTCCCGTCTTGGAGAGTCAGTGCCTTTAACCTCCTGTTTGGCCCAGTTTGCAATTTCTGCGGAAGATGAACAGGAATAGGGAGAACCAATGAGAGATTAGCTGGATGTGTCTGGACGGGCAAATTTAACTCTCATTTCCAACCAGGAAGAGGAATTAACCTAAGGGTCAGCGTGCCGTGCCGGAACCAGATTAGGGCCTGAAGCAATCTGTGGTGTTGCGGCCAGCTCACAAGAAAGCGACTTGAAGAAGGGAGCTCAGGGGCACTGTAATTCACAAACATGCAGAGTTATAAATGACAGCTATCGTCCAAAAATATACTGAAGTCAGGCTGCCAAGAGGACTTGAAAGCGGGGCAGAATTGCAGGAAACCGATTTCAGGAGGTAGACTGGAATTGCATTTAAAGCATAGGAAAAGAGGCAGAACGTCGACAATGATGCACTTGGCCAAAAAGTGCGTATGAGTTTTTTCCTGAATATATTCAGGAAAAAACGGATACGCACTTTTTGGCCAACCAAGCAAGCTTGCAAAGGAAATCTGCACTACAATGAAGTCTCACTTCCCCCCGGTCAAAAGGGCCATCTGAAAAAAGTGTAAAATCCAGAAAGGCAGGACAGGCCATGGAGAACTGGGAGCCTTGTTATGCTGATGGGCGGGATGTAAATTGCCAACAGCCACTCTGGAGAAGTGTATGGTGTTTCCTGAAACATCTAAAAAACAAAGCAACAGAGCCTGGGGCACTTCCACTTATGGTCCTATAGCTTAGGGAAATTAAAATCAAAAAGACACAGCCACCCCAAAGTTTGGGACGGCTCTGTTTACAAGAACCTCATTTACGGTATAAGTTCAATATCACAGAAAGTGAAAAATGGATAAAGAAGTTGTGGTACTTACGTACAATGCAATATCACTCAGCAATGACATCTATGTCATCAGTCCCGTAGCAGCATAATGAGTGGATTCAGGTATGATGCTTCTAACTGAAATAAGTCACACAGAAAAAGTAACATCATAAGATATCACTAATACACTGAATGTATACTTGGCTACACAAGAACTGGATTACAAAACAGAACAGGGTCTCAAATTTAGAAAACCAACTTATGCTTGCTTAAGGGGAAAGGTGAGTTGGGGTGCTGCATAAAACCAGAGATTGAAATTAGCACAGATACCCATCCATAAGCCAAATATGGAATAAACAAGAGCTACTCCTTGCTCAACGAAATGGACTCAACACCCCATATTAAACGCCTAAGAATGTACCTGACTAGTAAGTATCTTAAAACCTATGGATTGCTATGTCTCCAAAAGAGAATCAAGCGTGTGTACACTGGCATAAAAGCAGCAGTGATAGGATTGGAGAGGTTCGGTGAGCAAATGAAGAACCTTTGAAGTCATATTGCATGGTACCCATTCCACGGGTCTCCACTCTCCAGCTTTAAGGGATTCTTCCTTCAGCTAAACCATGCATGTGGAACCCAGAGTATGATCAAACGTGTGCGCGGGAGACGTGTTCAAATATGTCTCCGTTCTCGTCCCCTGGTACTCGGGTGCAACATTCCAGACGCTTTACTAACACTCTCCCGACTTGGAGAGTCAGTGCCTTTAACCTCCTGTTTGGCCCAGTTTGCAATTTCTGCAGAAGATGAACAGGAATAGGGAGAACCAATGAGAGACTAGCTGGAGGTGTCTGGACGGGCAAATTTAACTCTCATTTCCCACCAGGAAGAGGAATTAACCAAAGGCTCAGCGTGCCGTGCCGGTACCAGATTAGGGCCTGAAGCAATCCTGCGGTGCTGCGGCCAGCTCACAAGAAAGCGAGTTGAAGAAAGGAGCTCAGGGGCACTGTAATTCACAAACCTGCAGAGTTATAAATGACGGCTTTCGTCCAAAAATATACTGAAGTAAGGCTGCCAAGAGGACTTGAAAGCGGGGCAGAATTGCAGGAAACCGATTTCAGGAGGTAGACTGGAATTGCAGGTAAAGCATAGGGAAAGAGGCATAGGTCCACAATGATGCACTTGGCCAAAAAGGGCGTATGCGTTGTTTCCTGAATATATTCAGGAAAAAACGCATACTCACTTTTTGGCCAAACAAGCAAGCTTGCAAAGGAAATCTGCACTACAATGAAGTCTCACTGCCCCCCGGTCAAAAGGGCCATCTGAAAAAAGTGTAAAATCCAGAAAGGCAGGACAGGCCATGGAGAACTGGGAGCCTTGTTATGCTGATGGGCGGGATGTAAATTGCCAACAGCCACTCTGGAGAAGTGTATGGTGTTTCCTGAAACATCTAAAAAACAAAGAATCAGAGCCTGGGGCACTTCCACTTATGGTCCTATAGCTTAGGGAAATTAAAATCAAAAAGACACAGCCACCCCAAAATTTGGGACCGCTCGTTTACGGTACAAGTTCAATATCGCAGAAAGCGCAAAATGGATAAAGAAGTTGTGGTACTTACGTACAATGCAATATCACTCAGCAATGACATCTATGTCATCAGGCCCATAGCAGCATAATGAGTGGATTCAGGTATGATGCTTCCAACTGAAATAACTTTCACAGAAAAAGAAACATCATAAGATATCACTAATACACGGAATGTAACCTTGGCTACACAAGAACTGGATTACAAAACAGAACAGGGTCTCAAATTTAGAAAACCAACTTATGCTTGCTTAAGGGGAAAGGTGAGTTGGGGTGCTGCATAAAACCAGAGATTGAAATGAGCACAGATAAAGTTCCTTAAGCCAAATATGGAATAGACAAGAGCTACTCCTTGCTCAACGAAATGGACTCAACACCACATATTAAACGCCTAAGAATGTACCTGACTAGTAAGTATCTTAAAACCTATGGATTGCTATGTCTCCGAAAGAAAATCAAGCGTGTGTACAGGGGCATAAACGCAGCAGTGATAGGATTGGAGAGGTTCGGTGAGCAAATGAAGACCCTTTGAAGTCATATTGCATGGTACCCATTCCACGGGTCTCAACTCTCCAGGTTTAAGGGATTCTTCCTACAGCTAAAACATGCATGTGGAACCCAGAGTATCATCAACCGTGTGATCGGGAAACCTGTTCCAATATGTCTCAGTTCTCATCCCCTGGTACTCGGGTGCAACATTCCAGACGCTTTACTAACACTCTCCCGTCTTGGAGAGTCAGTGCCTTTAACCTCCTGTTTGGCCCAGTTTGCAATTTCTGCGGAAGATGAACAAAAATAGGGAGAACCAATGAGAGATTAGCTGGATGTGTCTGGACGGGCAAATTTAACTCTCATTTCCAACCAGGAAGAGGAATTAACCTAAGGGTCAGCGTGCCGTGCCGGAACCAGATTAGGGCCTGAAGCAATCTGTGGTGTTGCGGCCAGCTCACAAGAAAGCGACTTGAAGAAGGGAGCTCAGGGGCACTGTAATTCACAAACATGCAGAGTTATAAATGACAGCTATCGTCCAAAAATATACTGAAGTCAGGCTGCCAAGAGGACTTGAAAGCGGGGCAGAATTGCAGGAAACCGATTTCAGGAGGTAGACTGGAATTGCATTTAAAGCATAGGAAAAGAGGCAGAACGTCGACAATGATGCACTTGGCCAAAAAGTGCGTATGAGTTTTTTCCTGAATATATTCAGGAAAAAACGGATACGCACTTTTTGGCCAACCAAGCAAGCTTGCAAAGGAAATCTGCACTACAATGAAGTCTCACTTCCCCCCGGTCAAAAGGGCCATCTGAAAAAAGTGTAAAATCCAGAAAGGCAGGACAGGCCATGGAGAACTGGGAGCCTTGTTATGCTGATGGGCGGGATGTAAATTGCCAACAGCCACTCTGGAGAAGTGTATGGTGTTTCCTGAAACATCTAAAAAACAAAGCAACAGAGCCTGGGGCACTTCCACTTATGGTCCTATAGCTTAGGGAAATTAAAATCAAAAAGACACAGCCACCCCAAAGTTTGGGACGGCTCTGTTTACAAGAACCTCATTTACGGTATAAGTTCAATATCACAGAAAGTGAAAAATGGATAAAGAAGTTGTGGTACTTACGTACAATGCAATATCACTCAGCAATGACATCTATGTCATCAGTCCCGTAGCAGCATAATGAGTGGATTCAGGTATGATGCTTCTAACTGAAATAAGTCACACAGAAAAAGAAACATCATAAGATATCACTAATACACTGAATGTATACTTGGCTACACAAGAACTGGATTACAAAACAGAACAGGGTCTCAAATTTAGAAAACCAACTTATGCTTGCTTAAGGGGAAAGGTGAGTTGGGGTGCTGCATAAAACCAGAGATTGAAATTAGCACAGATACCGTTCCATAAGCCAAATATGGAATAAACAAGAGCTACTCCTTGCTCCACGAAATGGACTCAACACCCCATATTAAACGCCTAAGAATGTACCTGACTAGTAAGTATCTTAAAACCTATGGATTGCTATGTCTCCAAAAGAGAATCAAGCGTGTGTACACTGGCATAAAAGCAGCAGTGATAGGATTGGAGAGGTTCGGTGAGCAAATGAAGACCCTTTGAAGTCATATTGCATGGTACCCATTCCACGGGTCTCCACTCTCCAGCTTTAAGGGATTCTTCCTTCAGCTAAACCATGCATGTGGAACCCAGAGTATGATCAAACGTGTGCGCGGGAGACGTGTTCAAATATGTCTCCGTTCTCGTCCCCTGGTACTCGGGTGCAACATTCCAGACGCTTTACTAACACTCTCCCGACTTGGAGAGTCAGTGCCTTTAACCTCCTGTTTGGCCCAGTTTGCAATTTCTGCAGAAGATGAACAGGAATAGGGAGAACCAATGAGAGACTAGCTGGAGGTGTCTGGACGGGCAAATTTAACTCTCATTTCCCACCAGGAAGAGGAATTAACCAAAGGCTCAGCGTGCCGTGCCGGTACCAGATTAGGGCCTGAAGCAATCCTGCGGTGCTGCGGCCAGCTCACAAGAAAGCGAGTTGAAGAAAGGAGCTCAGGGGCACTGTAATTCACAAACCTGCAGAGTTATAAATGACGGCTTTCGTCCAAAAATATACTGAAGTAAGGCTGCCAAGAGGACTTGAAAGCGGGGCAGAATTGCAGGAAACCGATTTCAGGAGGTAGGCTGTAATTGCATTTAAAGCATAGGAAAAGAGGCAGAACGTCCACAATGATGCACTTGGCCAAAAAGGGCGTATGCGTTTTTTCCTGAATATATTCAGGAAAAAACGCATACGCCCTTTTTGGCCACCAAGCAAGCTTGCAAAGGAAATCTGCACTACAATGAAGTCTCACTTCCCCCCGGTCAAAAGGGCCATGTGAAAAAAGTGTAGAATCCAGAAAGGCAGGACAGGCCATGGCGAACCGGGAGCCTTGTTATGCTGATGGGCGGGATGTAAATTGCCAACAGCCACTCTGGAGAAGTGTATGGTGTTTCCTGAAACATCTAAAAAACAAAGCAACAGAGCCTAGGGCACTTCCACTTATGGTCCTATAGCTTAGGGAAATTAAAATCAAAAAGACACAGCCACCCCAAAGTTTGGGATGGCTCGTTTACAGTAAAAGTTCAATATCGCAGAAAGCGCAAAATGGATAAAGAAGTTGTGGTACTTACTTACAATGCAATATCACTCAGCAATGACATCTATGTCATCAGGCCCGTAGCAGCATAAGGAGTGGATTCAGGTTGATGCTTCTAACTGAAATAAGTCACACAGAAAAAGAAACATCATAAGATATCTCTAATACACGTAATGTAAACTTGCTACACAAGAACTGGATTACAAAACAGAACAGGGTCTCAAATGTAGAAAACCAACTTATGCTTGCTTAAGGGGAAAGGTGAGTTGGGGTGCTGCATAAAACCAGAGATTGAAATGAGCACAGATAAAGTTCCTTAAGCCAAATATGGAATAGACAAGAGCTACTCCTTACTCAACGAAATGGACTCAACACCCCATATTAAACGCCTAAGAATGTACCTGACTAGTAAGTATCTTAAAACCTATGGATTGCTATGTCTCCGAAAGAGAATCAAGCGTGAGTACACTGGCATAAACGCAGCAGTGATAGGATTGGAGAGGTTCGGTGAGCAAATGAAGACCCTTTGAAGTCATATTGCATGGTACCCATTCCACGGGTCTCCACTCTCCAGCTTTAAGGGATTCTTCCTTCAGCTAAACCATGCATGTGGAACCCAGAGTATGATCAAACGTGTGATCGGGAGACTTGTTCAAATATGTCTCCGTTCTCGTCCCCTGGTACTCGGGTGTAACATTCCAGACGCTTTACTAAAACTCTCCCGACTTGGAGAGTCAGTGCCTTTAACCTCCAGTTTGGCCCAGTTTGCAATTTCTGAGGAAGATGAACAGGAATAGGGAGAACCAATGAGAGACTAGCTGGAGGTGTCTGGACGGGCAAATTTAACTCTCCTTTCCCACCAGGAAGAGGAATTAACCAAAGGCTCAGCGTGCCGTGCCGGAACCAGATTAGGGCCTGACGCAATCCTGCGGTGTTGCGGGCAGCACACAAGAAAGAGAGTTGAAGAAAGGAGCTCAGGGGCACTGTAATTCACAAAACTGCAGAGTTATAAATGACAGCTATCATCCAAAAATATACTGAACTCAGGCTGCCAAGAGGACTTGAAAGCGGGGCAGAATTGCAGGAAACCGATTTCACGAGGTAGACTGGAATTGCATTTAAAGCATAGGAAAAGAGGCAGAACGTCCACAATGATGCACTTGGTCAAAAAGGGCGTATGCGTTTTTTCCTGAATATATTCAGGAAAAAACGCATACGCCCTTTTTGGCCAACCAAGCAAGCTTGCAAAGGAAATCTGCACTACAATGAAGTCTCACTGCCCCCCGGTCAAAAGGGCCATCTGAAAAAAGTGTAAAATCCAGAAAGGCAGGACAGGCCATGGAGAACTGGGAGCCTTGTTATGCTGATGGGCGGGATGTAAGTTGCCAACAGCCACTCGGGAGAAGTGTATGGTGTTTCCTGAAACATCTAAAAAACAAAGCAACAGAGCCTGGGGCACTTCCACTTATGGTCCTTTAGCTTAGGGAAATTAAAATCAAAACGACACAGCCACCCAAAAGTTTGGGACGGCTCTGTTTACAAAAACCTCTTTTACGGTACATGTTCAATATCGCAGAAAGTGAAAAATGGATAAAGAAGTTGTGGTACTTATGTACAATGCAATATCACTCAGCAATGACATCTATGTCATCAGGCCCGTAGCAGCAGAATGAGTGGATTCAGGTATGATGATTTTAACTGAAATAAGTCACACAGAAAAAGAAACATCATAAGATATCACTAATACACGGAATGTAAAATTGGCAACACAGGAACTGAATTACAAAACAGAACAGGGTCTCAAATTTAGAAAACCAACTTATGCTTGCTTAAGGGGAAAGGTGAGTTGGGGTGCTGCATAAAACCAGAGATTGAAATGAGCACAGAAAAAGTTCCTTAAGCCAAATATAGAATAGACAAGAGCTACTCCTTGCTCAACGAAATGGACTCAACACCCCATATTAAACGCCTAGGAATGTACCTGACTAGTAAGTATCTTAAAACCTATGGACTGCTTTGTCTCCGAAAGAGAATCAAGCGTGTGTACACTGGCATAAACGCAGCAGTGATAGGATTGGAGAGGTTCGGTGAGCAAATGAAGACCCTTTGAAGTCATATTGCATGGTACCCATTCCACGGGTCTCCACTCTCCAGCTTTAAGGGATTCTTCCTTCAGCTAAACCATGCATGTGGAACCCAGAGTATGATAAAACTTGGGATCAGGAGACGTGTTCCAATATGTTCCGTTCTCGTCCCCCGGTACTCAGGTGCAACATTCCAGACGCATTACTAACACTCTCCTGACTTGGAGAGTCAGTGCCTTTAACCTCCTGTTTGGCCCAGTTTGCAATTTCTGCAGAAGATGAACAGGAATAGGGAGAACCAATGAGAGACTAGCTGGAGGTGTCTGGACGGGCAAATTTAACTCTCATTTCCCACCAGGAAGAGGAATTAACCAAAGGCTCAGCGTGCCGTGCCGGAACCAGATTAGGGCCTGAAGCAATCCTGCAGTGTTGCGGCCAGCTCACAAGAAAGCGAGTTGAAGAAAGGAGCTCGGGGCACTGTAATTCACAAACCTGCAGAGTTATAAATGACAGCCATCGTTCAAAAATATACTGAAGTCAGGCTGCCAAGAGGACTTGAAAGCGGGGCAGAATTGCAGGAAACCGATTTCAGGAGGTAGACTGGAATTGCATTAATAGCAAAGAAAAGAGGCAGAACTTCGACAATGATGCACTTGGCCAAAAAGGGCGTATGCGTTTTTTCCTGAATATATTCAGGAAAAAACGCATACGCCCTTTTTGGACAACCAAGCAAGCTTGCAAAGGAAATCTGCACTACAATGAAGTCTCACTTCCCCCTGGTCAAAAGGGCCATCTGAAAAAAGTGTAAAATCCAGAAAGGCAGGACAGGCCATGGAGAACTGGGAGCCTTGTTATGCTGATGGGCGGGATGTAAATTGCCAACAGCCACTCGGGAGAAGTGTGTGGTGTTTCCTGAAACATCTAAAAAAGAGAAACAGAGCCTGGGGCACTTCCACTTATGGTCCTATAGCTTAGGGAAATTAAAATCAAAAAGACACAGCCACCCCAAAGTTTGGGACGGCTCGTTTACAGTACAAGTTCAATATCGCAGAAAGCGCAAAATGGATAAATAAGTTGTGGTACTTACGTACAATGCAATATCACTCAGCAATGAAATCTATGTCATCAGGCCCGTAGCAGCATAATGAGTGGATTCAGGTATGATGTCTAACTGAAATAAATCACAAAGAAAAAGAAACATCATAAGATATCACTAATACACAGAATGTAAACTTGGCTACACAGGAACTGGATTACAAAGCAGAACAGGGTCTCAAATTTAGAAAACCAACTTATGCTTGCTTAAGGGGAAAGGTGAGTTGGGGTGCTGCATAAAACCAGAGATTGAAATGAGCACAGATAAAGTTCCTTAAGCCAAATATGGAATAGACCAGAGCTACTCCTTACTCAACGAAATGGACTCAACACCCCATATTAAACGCCTAAGAATGTACCTGACTAGTAAGTATCTTAAAACATATGGATTGCTATGTCTCCGAAAGAGAATCAAGCGTGTGTACACTGGCATAAACGCAGCAGTGATAGGATTGGAGAGGTTCGGTGAGCAAATGAAGACCCTTTGAAGTCATATTGCATGGTACCCATTCCACGGGTCTCCACTCTCCAGCTTTAAGGGATTCTTCCTTCAGCTAAACCATGCATGTGGAACCCAGAGTATGATCAAACGTGTGATCGGGAGACGTGTTCAAATATGTCTCCGTTCTCGTCCCCTGGTACTCGGGTGCAACATTCCAGACGCTTTACTAACACTCTCCCGACTTTGAGAGTCAGTGCCTTTAACCTCCTGTTTGGCCCAGTTTGCAATTTCTGCGGAAGATGAACAGGAATAGGGAGAACCAATGAGAGACTAGCTAGAGGTGTCTGGACGGGCAAATTTAACTGTCCTTTCCCACCAGGAAGAGGAATTAACCAAAGGCTCAGCGTGCCATGCCGGAACCAGATTAGGGCCTGACGCAATCCTGCGGTGTTGCGGGCAGCACACAAGAAAGAGAGTTGAAGAAAGGAGCTCAGGGGCACTGTAATTCACAAACCTGCAGAGTTATAAATGACAGCTATCGTCCAAAAATATACTGAACTCAGGCTGCCAAGAAGACTTGAAAGCGGGGCAGAATTGCAGGAAACCGATTTCAGGAGGTAGACTGGAATTGCATTTAAAGCATAGGAAAAGAGGCAGAACGTCGACAATGATGCACTTGGCCAAAAAGGGCGTATGCGTTTTTTCCTGAATATATTCAGGAAAAAACGCATACGCCCTTTTTGGCCAACCAAGCAAGCTTGCAAAGGAAATCTGCACTACAATGAAGTCTCACTTCCCCCTGGTCAAAAGGGCCATCTGAAAAAAGTGTAAAATCCAGAAAGGCAGGACAGGCCATGGAGAACTGGGAGCCTTGTTATGCTGATGGGCGTGATGTAAATTGCCAACAGCCACTCGGGAGAAGTGTATGGTGTTTCCTGAAACATCTAAAAAACAAAGCAACAGAGCCTGGGGCACTTCCACTTATGGTCCTATAGCTTAGGGAAATTAAAATCAAAAAGACACAGCCACCCCAAAGTTTGGGACGGCTCTGTTTACAAGAAACTCGTTTACTGTACAAGTTCAATATTGCAGAGAGCGAAAAATTGATAAAGAAGTTGTGGTACTTACGTACAATGCAATATCAGTCAGCAATGACATCTATGTCATCAGGCCCGTAGCATCATAATGAGTGGATTCAGGTATGATGATTCTAACTGAAATAAGTCACACAGAAAAAGAAACATCATAAGATATCACTAATACACGGATGTAAACTTGGCTACACAGGAACTGGATTACAAAACAGAACAGGGTCTCAAATTTAGAAAACCAACTTATGCTTGCTTAAGGGGAAAGGTGAGTTGGGGTGCTGCATAAAACCAGAGATTGAAATGAGCACAGATAAAGTTCCTTAAGCCAAATATGGAATAGACAAGAGCTACTCCTTGCTCAACGAAATGGACTCAACACCCCATATTAAACGCCTAGGAATGTACCTGACTAGTAAGTATCTTAAAACCTATGGACTGCTATGTCTCCGAAAGAGAATCAAGCGTGTGTACACTGGCATAAACGCAGCAGTGATAGGATTGGACAGGTTCGGTGAGCAAATGAAAACCCTTTGAAGTCATATTGCATGGTCCGCATTCCACGGGCCTCAACTCTCCAGGTTTAAGGGATTCTTCCTTCAGCTAAACCATGCATGTGGAACCCAGACTATGATCAAACGTGTGATCGGGAGACGTGTTACAATATGTCTCTGTTCTCGTCCCCTGGTACTCCGCTGCAACATTCCAGACGCTTTACTAACACTCTCCCGACTTTGAGAGTCAGTGTCTTTAACCTCCTGTTTGGCCCAGTTTGCAATTTCTGCGTAAGATGAACAGGAATAGGGAGAACCAATGAGAGACTAGCTGGAGGTGTCTGGACGGGCAAATTTAACTCTCATTTCCCACCAGGAAGAGGAATTAACCAAAGGCTCAGCGTGCCGTGCAGGAACCTGATTAGGGCCTGAAGCAATCCTGCGGTGTTGCGGAGAGCTCACAAGAAAGCGACTTGAAGAAAGGGGCTCAGGGGCACTGTAATTCACAAACCTGCAGAGTTATAAATGACAGCTATCATCCAAAAATATACTGAAGTAAGGCTGCCAAGAGGACTTGAAAGTGGGGCAGAATTGCAGGAAACCGATTTCAGGAGGTAGACTGGAATTGCATTAATAGCATAGGAAAAGAGGCAGAACGTCCACAATGATGCACTTGGCCAAAAGGGCATATGCGTTTTTTCCTGAATATATTCAGGAAAAAACGCATACGCCCTTTTTGGCCAACCAAGCAAGCTTGCAAAGGAAATCTGCACTACAATGAAGTCTCACTTCCCCCCGGCCAAAAGGGCCATGTGAAAAAAGTGTAAAATCCAGAAAGGCAGGACAGGCCATGGAGAACTGGGAGCCTTGTTATGCTGATGGGCGGGATGTAAGTTGCCAACAGCCACTCGGGAGAAGTGTATGGTGTTTCCTGAAACATCTAAAAAACAAAGCAACAGAGCCTAGGGCACTTCCACTTATGGTCCTATAGCTTAGGGAAATTAAAACAAAAAGACACAGCCACCCAAAAGTTTGGGACGGCTCTGTTTACAAGAAACTCGTTTACTGTACAAGTTCAATATCACAGAAAGTGAAAAATTGATAAAGAAGTTGTGGTTCTTACGTACAATGCAATATCACTCAGCAATGACATCTATGTCATCAGGCCCGTAGCATCATAATGAGTGGATTCAGGTATGATGATTCTAACTGAAATAAGTCACAGAGAAAAAGAAACAACACAAGATATCACTAATACACGGAATGTAAACTTGGCTACACAAGAACTGGATTACAAAACAGAACAGGGTCTCAAATTTAGAAAACCAACTTATGCTTGCTTAAGGGGAAAGGTGAGTTGGGGTGCTGCATAAAACCAGAGATTGAAATGAGCACAGATAAAGTTCCTTAAGCCAAATATGGAATAGACAAGAGCTACTCCTTGCTCAACGAAATGGACTCAACACCCCATATTAAACGCCTAAGAATGTACCTGACTAGTAAGTATCTTAAAACCTATGGATTGCTATGTCTCCAAAAGAGAATCAAGCGTGTGTACACTGGCATAAACGCAGCAGTGATAGGATTGGAGAGGTTCGGTGAGCAAATGAAGACCCTTTGAAGTCATATTGCATGGTACCCATTCCACGGGTCTCCACTCTCCAGCTTTAAGGGATTCTTCCTTCAGCTAAACCATGCATGTGGAACCCAGAGTATGATAAACCGTGTGATCGGGAGACGTGTTCAAATATGTCTCCATTCTCGTCCCCTGGTACTCGGGTGCAACATTCCAGACGCTTTACTAACACTCCCCCGACTTGGAGAGTCAGTGCCTTTAACCTCCTGTTTGGCCCAGTTTGCAATTTCTGCGGAAGATGAACAGGAATAGGGAGAACCAATGAGAGACTAGCTGGAGGTGTCTGGACGGGCAAATTTAACTCTCATTTCCCACCAGGAAGAGGAATTAACCAAAGGCTCAGCGTGCCGTGCCGGAACCAGATTAGGGCCTGAAGCAATCCTGCGGTGTTGCGGCCAGCTCACAAGAAAGCGAGTTGAAGAAAGGAGCTCAGGGGCACTGTAATTCACAAACCTGCAGAGTTATAAATGACAGCTATCGTCCAAAAATATACTGAAGTCAGGCTGCCAAGAGGACTTGAAAGCGGGGCAGAATTGCAGGAAACCGATTTCAGGAGGTAGACTGGAATTGCATTTAAAGCATAGGAAAAGAGGCAGAACGTGCACAATGATGCACTTGGCCAAAAAGGGCATATGCGTTTTTTCCTGAATATATTCAGGAAAAAACGCATATGCCCTTTTTGGCCAACCAAGCAAGCTTGCAAAGGAAATCTGCACTACAATGAAGTCTCACTTCCCCCCAGTCAAAAGGGCCATGTGAAAAAAGTGTAAAATCCAGAAAGGCAGGACAGGCCATGGAGAACTGGGAGCCTTGTTATGCTGATGGGCGGGATGTAAATTGCCAACAGCCACTCGGGAGAAGTGTATGGTGTTTCCTGAAACATCTAAAAAACAAAGCAACAGAGCCTGGGGCATTTCCACTTATGGTCCTATAGCTTAGGGAAATTAAAATCAAATAGACACAGGCACCCAAAAGTTTGGGACGGCTCTGTTTATAAGAACCTCGTTTACGGTACAAGTTCAATATCGCAGAAAGTGAAAAATGGATAAAGAACTTGTGGTACTTACGTACAATGCAATATCACTCAGCAATAAAATATATGTCATCAGGCCCGTAGCAGCATAATGAGTGGATTCAGGTATGATGATTCTAACTGAAATAAGTCACAAAGAAAAAGAAACATCATAAGATATCACTAATACACAGAATGTAAACTTGGCTACACAGGAACTGGATTACAAATCAGAACAGTGTCTCAAATTTAGAAAACCAACTTATGCTTGCTTAAGGGGAAAGGTGAGTTGGGGTGCTGCCTAAAACCAGAGATTGAAATGAGCACAGATAAAGTTCCTTAAGCCAAATATGGAATAGACAAGAGCTACTCCTTGCTCAACGAAATGGACTCAACACCCCATATTAAACGCCTAAGAATGTACCTGACTAGTAAGTATCTTAAAACCTATGGATTGCTATGTCTCTGAAAGAGAATCAAGCGTGTGTACACTGGCATAAATGCAGCAGTGATAGGATTGGAGAGGTTCGGTGAGAAAATGAAGACCCTTTGAAGTCATATTGCATGGTACCCATTCCACGGGTCTCCACTCTCCAGCGTTAAGGGATTCTTCCTTCAGCTAAACCATGCATGTGGAACCCAGAGTATGATCAAACGTGTGATCGGGAGACGTGTTCAAATATGTCTCCGTTCTCGTCCCCTGGTACTCGGGTGCAACATTCCAGACGCTTTACTAACTCTCTCCCGACTTGGAGAGTCAGTGCTTTTAACCCCCCCCCCCCCCCCCCCCCCCCCCCCCCCCCCCTCCTGTTTGGCCCAGTTTGCAATTTCTGCGGAAGATGAACAAGAATAGGGAGAACCAATGAGAGACTAGCTGGAGGTGTCTGGATGGGGAAATTTAACTCTCATTTCCCACCAGGAAGACGAACTAACCAAAGGCTCAGCGTGCCGTGCCGGAACCAGATTAGGGCCTGAAGCAATCCTGCGGTCTTGCGGCCAGCTCACGAGAAAGCGAGTTGAAGAAAGGAGCTCAGGGGCACTGTACTTCACAAACCTGCAGAGTTATAAATGACAGCTATCGTCCAAAAATATACTGAAGTCAGGCTGCCAAGAGGACTTGAAAGCGGGGCAGAATTGCAGGAAACCGATTTCAGGAGGTAGACTGGAATTGCATTTAAAGCATAGGAAAAGAGGCAGAACGTCGACAATGATGCACTTGGCCAAAAAGGGCGTATGCGTTTTTTCCTGAATATATTCAGGAAAAAACGCATACGCCCTTTTTGGCCAACCAAGCAAGCTTGCAAAGGAAATCTGCACTACAATGAAGTCTCACTTCCCCCTGGTCAAAAGGGCCATCTGAAAAAAGTGTAAAATCCAGAAAGGCAGGACAGGCCATGGAGAACTGGGAGCCTTGTTATGCTGATGGGCGGGATGTAAATTGCCAACAGCCACTCGGGAGAAGTGTATGGTGTTTCCTGAAACATCTAAAAAACAAAGCAACAGAGCCTGGGGCACTTCCACTTATGGTCCTATAGCTTAGGGAAATTAAAATCAAAAAGACACAGCCACCCCAAAGTTTGGAACGGCTCGTTTACGGTACAAGTTCAATATCGCAGAAAGCGCAAAATGGATAAAGAAGTTGTGGTACTTACGTACAATGCAATATCACTCAGCAATGACATCTATGTCATCAGGCACGTAGCAGCATAATGAGTGGATTCAGGTATGATGCTTCCAACTGAAATAAGTCACACAGAAAAAGAAACATCATAAGATATCACTAATACACGGAATGTAAACTTGGCTACACAAGAACTGGATTACAAAACAAAACAGCGTCTCAAATTTAGAAAACAAACTTATGCTTGCTTAAGGGGAAAGGTGAGTTGGGGTGCTGCATAAAACCAGAGATTGAAATGAGCACAGATAAAGTTCCTTAAGCCAAATATGGAATAGACAAGAGCTACTCCTGCTCAACGAAATGGACTCAACACCCCATATTAAACGCCTAAGAATGTACCTGACTAGTAAGTATCTTAAAACCTATGGATTGCTATGTCTCCGAAAGAAAATCAAGCGTGTGTACAGGGGCATAAACGCAGCAGTGATAGGATTGGAGAGGTTCGGTGAGCAAATGAAGACCCTTTGAAGTCATATTGCATCGTACCCATTCCACGGGTCTCAACTCTCCAGGTTTAAGGGATTCTTCCTTCAGCTAAACCATGCATGTGGAACCCAGAGTATGATCAACCGTGTGATCGGGAGACGTGTTCCAAGATGTCTCAGTTCTCGTCCCCTGGTACTCGGGTGCAACATTCCAGACGCTTTACTAACTCTCTCCCGACTTGGAGAGTCAGTGCCTTTAACCTCCTGTTTGGCCCAGTTTGCAATTTCTGCGGAAGATGAACAAGAATAGGGAGAACCAATGAGAGACTAGCTGGAGGTGTCTGGATGGGCAAATTTAACTCTCATTTCCCACCAGGAAGAGGAATTAACCAAAGGCTCAGCGTGCCATGCCGGAACCAGATTAGGGCCTGAAGCAATCCTGCGGTGTTGCGGCCAGCTCACAAGAAAGCGAGTTGAAGAAAGGAGCTCAGGGGCACTGTAATTCACAAACCTGCAGAGTTATAAATGACAGCTATCGTCCAAAAATATACTGAAGTCAGGCTGCCAAGAGGACTTGAAAGCGGGGCAGAATTGCAGGAAACCGATTTCAGGAGGTAGACTGGAATTGCATTTAAAGCATAGGAAAAGAGGCAGAACGTCGACAATGATGCACTTGGCCAAAAAGGGCGTATGCGTTTTTTCCTGAATATATTCAGGAAAAAACGCATACGCCCTTTTTGGCCAACCAAGCAAGCTTGCAAAGGAAATCTGCACTACAATGAAGTCTCACTTCCCCCCAGTCAAATGGGCCATGTGAAAAAAGTGTAAAATCCAGAAAGGCAGGACAGGCCATGGAGAACTGGGAGCCTTGTTATGCTGATGGGCGGGATGTAAATTGCCAACAGCCACTCGGGAGAAGTGTATGGTGTTTCCTGAAACATCTAAAAAACAAAGCAACAGAGCCTGGGGCATTTCCACTTATGGTCCTATAGCTTAGGGAAATTAAAATCAAATAGACACAGGCACCCCAAAGTTTGGGACGGCTCTGTTTATAAGAACCTCGTTTACGGTACAAGTTCAATATCGCAGAAAGTGAAAAATGGATAAAGAACTTGTGGTACTTACGTACAATGCAATATCACTCAGCAATAAAATATATGTCATCAGGCCCGTAGCAGCATAATGAGTGGATTCAGGTATGATGATTCTAACTGAAATAAGTCACAAAGAAAAAGAAACATCATAAGATATCACTAATACACAGAATGTAAACTTGGCTACACAGGAACTGGATTACAAATCAGAACAGTGTCTCAAATTTAGAAAACCAACTTATGCTTGCTTAAGGGGAAAGGTGAGTTGGGGTGCTGCCTAA
Source organism: Lagenorhynchus albirostris (assembly GCF_949774975.1). Taxonomy (NCBI): domain Eukaryota; kingdom Metazoa; phylum Chordata; class Mammalia; order Artiodactyla; family Delphinidae; genus Lagenorhynchus; species Lagenorhynchus albirostris. The sequence goes on from NW_026783362.1 coordinate 50,890, forward strand.
AACCAGAGATTGAAATGAGCACAGATAAAGTTCCTTAAGCCAAATATGGAATAGACAAGAGCTACTCCTTGCTCAACGAAATGGACTCAACACCCCATATTAAACGCCTAAGAATGTACCTGACTAGTAAGTATCTTAAAACCTATGGATTGCTATGTCTCTGAAAGAGAATCAAGCGTGTGTACACTGGCATAAATGCAGCAGTGATAGGATTGGAGAGGTTCAGTGAGAAAATGAAGACCCTTTGAAGTCATATTGCATGGTACCCATTCCACGGGTCTCCACTCTCCAGCGTTAAGGGATTCTTCCTTCAGCTAAACCATGCATGTGGAACCCAGAGTATGATCAAACGTGTGATCGGGAGACGTGTTCAAATATGTCTCCGTTCTCGTCCCCTGGTACTCGGGTGCAACATTCCAGACGCTTTACTAACTCTCTCCCGACTTGGAGAGTCAGTGCCTTTAACCTCCTGTTTGGCCCAGTTTGCAATTTCTGCGGAAGATGAACAAGAATAGGGAGAACCAATGAGAGACTAGCTGGAGGTGTCTGGATGGGGAAATTTAACTCTCATTTCCCACCAGGAAGACGAACTAACCAAAGGCTCAGCGTGCCGTGCCGGAACCAGATTAGGGCCTGAAGCAATCCTGCGGTCTTGCGGCCAGCTCACGAGAAAGCGAGTTGAAGAAAGGAGCTCAGGGGCACTGTACTTCACAAACCTGCAGAGTTATAAATGACAGCTATCGTCCAAAAATATACTGAAGTAAGGCTGCCAAGAGGACTTGAAAGCGGGGCAGAATTGCAGGAAACCGATTTCAGGAGGTAGACTGGAATTGCATTTAAAGCATAGGAAAAGAGGCAGAACGTCGACAATGATGCACTTGGCCAAAAAGGGCGTATGCGTTTTTTCCTGAATATATTCAGGAAAAAACGCATACGCCCTTTTTGGCCAACCAAGCAAGCTTGCAAAGGAAATCTGCACTACAATGAAGTCTCACTTCCCCCTGGTCAAAAGGGCCATCTGAAAAAAGTGTAAAATCCAGAAAGGCAGGACAGGCCATGGAGAACTGGGAGCCTTGTTATGCTGATGGGCGGGATGTAAATTGCCAACAGCCACTCGGGAGAAGTGTATGGTGTTTCCTGAAACATCTAAAAAACAAAGCAACAGAGCCTGGGGCACTTCCACTTATGGTCCTATAGCTTAGGGAAATTAAAATCAAAAAGACACAGCCACCCCAAAGTTTGGAACGGCTCGTTTACGGTACAAGTTCAATATCGCAGAAAGCGCAAAATGGATAAAGAAGTTGTGGTACTTACGTACAATGCAATATCACTCAGCAATGACATCTATGTCATCAGGCACGTAGCAGCATAATGAGTGGATTCAGGTATGATGCTTCCAACTGAAATAAGTCACACAGAAAAAGAAACATCATAAGATATCACTAATACACGGAATGTAAACTTGGCTACACAAGAACTGGATTACAAAACAAAACAGCGTCTCAAATTTAGAAAACCAACTTATGCTTGCTTAAGGGGAAAGGTGAGTTGGGGTGCTGCATAAAACCAGAGATTGAAATGAGCACAGATAAAGTTCCTTAAGCCAAATATGGAATAGACAAGAGCTACTCCTGCTCAACGAAATGGACTCAACACCCCATATTAAACGCCTAAGAATGTACCTGACTAGTAAGTATCTTAAAACCTGTGGATTGCTATGTCTCCGAAAGAAAATCAAGCGTGTGTACAGGGGCATAAACGCAGCAGTGATAGGATTGGAGAGGTTCGGTGAGCAAATGAAGACCCTTTGAAGTCATATTGCATCGTACCCATTCCACGGGTCTCAACTCTCCAGGTTTAAGGGATTCTTCCTTCAGCTAAACCATGCATGTGGAACCCAGAGTATGATCAACCGTGTGATCGGGAGACGTGTTCCAAGATGTCTCAGTTCTCGTCCCCTGGTACTCGGGTGCAACATTCCAGACGCTTTACTAACTCTCTCCCGACTTGGAGAGTCAGTGCCTTTAACCTCCTGTTTGGCCCAGTTTGCAATTTCTGCGGAAGATGAACAAGAATAGGGAGAACAAATGAGAGACTAGCTGGAGGTGTCTGGATGGGCAAATTTAACTCTCATTTCCCACCAGGAAGAGGAATTAACCAAAGGCTCAGCGTGCCATGCCGGAACCAGATTAGGGCCTGAAGCAATCCTGCGGTGTTGCGGCCAGCTCACAAGAAAGCGAGTTGAAGAAAGGAGCTCAGGGGCACTGTAATTCACAAACCTGCAGAGTTATAAATGACAGCTATCGTCCAAAAATATACTGAAGTCAGGCTGCCAAGAGGACTTGAAAGCGGGGCAGAATTGCAGGAAACCGATTTCAGGAGGTAGACTGGAATTGCATTTAAAGCATAGGAAAAGAGGCAGAACGTCGACAATGATGCACTTGGCCAAAAAGGGCGTATGCGTTTTTTCCTGAATATATTCAGGAAAAAACGCATACGCCCTTTTTGGCCAACCAAGCAAGCTTGCAAAGGAAATCTGCACTACAATGAAGTCTCACTTCCCCCTGGTCAAAAGGGCCATCTGAAAAAAGTGTAAAATCCAGAAAGGCAGGACAGGCCATGGAGAACTGGGAGCCTTGTTATGCTGATGGGCGGGATGTAAATTGCCAACAGCCACTCGGGAGAAGTGTATGGTGTTTCCTGAAACATCTAAAAAACAAAGCAACAGAGCCTGGGGCACTTCCACTTATGGTCCTATAGCTTAGGGAAATTAAAATCAAAAAGACACAGCCACCCCAAAGTTTGGGACGGCTCTGTTTACAAGAACCTCGTTTACGGTACAAGTTCAATATCGCAGAAAGCGCAAAATGGATAAAGAAGTTGTGGTACTTACGTACAATGCAATATCACTCAGCAATGACATCTATGTCATCAGGCACGTAGCAGCATAATGAGTGGATTCAGGTATGATGCTTCCAACTGAAATAAGTCACACAGAAAAAGAAACATCATAAGATAGCACTAATACACGGAATGTAAACTTGGCTACACAAGAACTGGATTACAAAACAAAACAGCGTCTCAAATTTAGAAAACCAACTTATGATTGCTTAAGGGGAAAGGTGAGTTGGGGTGCTGCATAAAACCAGAGATTGAAATGAGCACAGATAAAGTTCCTTAAGCCAAATATGGAATAGACAAGAGCTACTCCTGCTCAACGAAATGGACTCAACACCCCATATTAAACGCCTAAGAATGTACCTGACTAGTAAGTATCTTAAAACCTATGGATTGCTATGTCTCCGAAAGAAAATCAAGCGTGTGTACAGGGGCATAAACGCAGCAGTGATAGGATTGGAGAGGTTCGGTGAGCAAATGAAGACCCTTTGAAGTCATATTGCATGGTACCCATTCCACGGGTCTCCACTCTCCAGGTTTAAGGGATTCTTCCTTCAGCTAAACCATGCATGTGGAACCCAGAGTATGATGAACCGTGTGATCGGGAGACGTGTTCCAATATGTCTCAGTTCTCGTCCCCTGGTACTCGGGTGCAACATTCCAGATGCTTTACTAACTCTCTCCCGACTTGGAGAGTCAGTGCCTTTAACCTCCTGTTTGGCCCAGTTTGCAATTTCTGCGGAAGATGAACAGGAATAGGGAGAACCAATGAGAGACGAGCTGGAGGTGTCTGGACGGGCAAATTTAACTCTCATTTCCCACCAGGAAGAGGAATTAACCAAAGGCTCAGCGTGCCGTGCCGGAACCAGATTAGGGCCTGAAGCAATCCTGCAGTCTTGCGGCCAGCTAACAAGAAAGCGAGTTGAAGAAAGGATCTCAGGGTCACTGTAATTCACAAACCTGCAGAGTTATAAATGACAGCTATCGTCCAAAAATATACTGAAGTCAGGCTGCCAAGAGGACTTGAAAGCGGGGCAGAATTGCAGGAAACCGATTTCAGGAGGTAGACTGGAATTGCATTTAAAGCATAGGAAAAGAGGCAGAACGTGCACAATGATGCACTTGGCCAAAAAGGGCGTATGCTTTTCTCCCTGAATATATTCAGGAAAAAACGCATATGCCCTTTTTGGCCAACCAAGCAAGCTTGCAAAGGACATCTGCACTACAATGAAGTCTCACTTCCCCCCGGTCAAAAGGGCCATCTGAAAAAAGTGTAAAATCCAGAAAGGCAGGACAGGCCATGGAGAACTGGGAGCCTTGTTATACTGATGGGCGGGATGCAAATAGCCAACAGCCACTAGGGAGAAGTGTATGGTGTTTCCTGAAACATCTAAAAAACAAAGCAACAGAGCCTGGGGCACTTCCACTTATGGTCTTATAGCTTAGGGAAATTAAAATGAAAAAGACACAGCCACCCCAAAGTTTGGGACGGCTCTGTTTATAAGGACCTCGTTTCCGGTACAAGTTCAATATCGCAGAAAGTGAAAAATGGATAAAGAAATTGTGGTACTTACTTACAATGCAATATCACTCAGCAATGAAATATATGTCATCAGGCCCGTAGCAGCATAATGAGTGGATTCAGGTATGATGATTCTAACTGAAATAAGTCACAAAGAAAAAGAAACATCATAAGATATCACTAATACACAGAATGTAAACTTGGCTACACAGGAACTGGATTACAAAACAGAACAGGGTCTCAAATGTCGATAACCAACTTATGCTTGCTTAAGGGAAAGGTCAGTTAGGGTGCTGCCTAAAACCAGAGATTGAAATGAGCACAGATAAAGTTCCTTAAGCCAAATATGGAATAGACAAGAGCTACTCCTGCTCAACGAAATGGACTCAACACCCCATATTAAACGCCTAAGAATGTACCTGACTAGTAAGTATCTTAAAACCTATGGATTGCTATGTCTCTGAAAGAGAATCAAGCGTGTGTACACTGGCATAAACACAGCAGTGATAGGATTGGAGAGGTTCGGTGAGCAAATGAAGACCCTTTGAAGTCATATTGCATGGTACCCATTCCACGGGTCTCCACTCTCCAGCTTTAAGGGATTCTTCCTTCAGCTAAACCATGCATGTGGAACCCAGAGTATGATCAAACGTGTGATCGGGAGACGTGTTCAAATATGTCTCCGTTCTCGTCCCCTGGTACTCGGATGCAACATTCCAGACGCTTTACTAACTCTCTCCCGACTTGGAGAGTCAGTGCCTTTAACCTCCTGTTTGGCCCAGTTTGCAATTTCTGCGGAAGATGAACAGGAATAGGGAGAACCAATGAGAGACTAGCTGGAGGTGTCTGGACGGGCAAATTTAACTCTCATTTCCCACCAGGAAGAGGAATTAACCAAAGGCTCAGCGTGCCGTGCCGGAACCAGATTAGGGCCTGAAGCAATCCTGCAGTCTTGCGGCCAGCTAACAAGAAAGCGAGTTGAAGAAAGGAGCTCAGGGGCACTGTAATTCACAAACCTGCAGAGTTATAAATGACAGCTATCGTCCAAAAATATACTGAAGTCAGGCTGCCAAGAGGACTTGAAAGCGGGGCAGAATTGCAGGAAACCGATTTCAGGAGGTAGACTGGAATTGCATTTAAAGCATAGGAAAAGAGGCAGAACGTGCACAATGATGCACTTGGCCAAAAAGGGCGTATGCGTTTTTTCCTGAATATATTCAGGAAAAAACGCATATGCCCTTTTTGGCCAACCAAGCAAGCTTGCAAAGGAAATCTGCACTACAATGAAGTCTCACTTCCCCCCGGTCAAAAGGGCCATCTGAAAAAAGTGTAAAATCCAGAAAGGCAGGACAGGCCATGGAGAACTGGGAGTCTTGTTATGCTGATGGGCGGGATGCAAATAGCCAACAGCCACTCGGGAGAAGTGTATGGTGTTTCCTGAAACATCTAAAAAACAAAGCAACAGAGCCTGGGGCACTTCCACTTATGGTCTTATAGCTTAGGGAAATTAAAATGAAAAACACACAGCCACCCCAAAGTTTGGGACGGCTCTGTTTATAAGAACCTCGTTTCCGGTACAAGTTCAATATCGCAGAAAGTGAAAAATGGATAAAGAAATTGTGGTACTTACTTACAATGCAATATCACTCAGCAATGAAATATATGTCATCAGGCACGTAGCAGCATAATGAGTGGATTCAGGTATGATGATTCTAACTGAAATAAGTCACAAAGAAAAAGAAACATCATAAGATATCACTAATACACAGAATGTAAACTTGGCTACACAGGAACTGGATTACAAAACAGAACAGGGTCTCAAATTTAGAAAACCAACTTATGCTTGCTTAAGGGGAAAGGTGAGTTGGGGTGCTGCCTAAAACCAGAGATTGAAATGAGCACAGATAAAGTTCCTTAAGCCAAATATGGAATAGACAAGAGCTACTCCTTGCTCAACGAAATGGACTCAACACCCCATATTAAACGCCTAAGAATGTACCTGACTAGTAAGTATCTTAAAACCTATGGATTGCTATGTCTCTGAAAGAGAATCAAGCGTGTGTACACTGGCATAAATGCAGCAGTGATAGGATTGGAGAGGTTCGGTGAGAAAATGAAGAGCCTTTGAAGTCATATTGCATGGTACCCATTCCACGGGTCTCCACTCTCCAGATTTAAGGTATTCTTCCTTCAGCTAAACCATGCATGTGGAACCCAGAGTATGATCAAACGTGTGATCGGGAGACGTGTTCAAATATGTCTCCGTTCTCGTCCCCTGGTACTCGGGTGCAACATTCCAGACGCTTTACTAACACTCTCCCGACTTGGAGAGTCAGTGCCTTTAACCTCCTGTTTGGCCCAGTTTGCAATTTCTGCGGAAGATGAACAAGAATAGGGAGAACCAATGAGAGACTAGCTGGAGGTGTCTGGATGGGCAAATTTAACTCTCATTTCCCACCAGGAAGAGGAATTAACCAAAGGCTCAGCGTGCCGTGCCGGATCCAGATTAGGGCCTGAAGCAATCCTGTGGTGTTGCGGCCAGCTCACAAGAAAGCGAGTTGAAGAAAGGAGCTCAGGGGCACTGTAATTCACAAACCTGCAGAGTTATAAATGACAGCTATCGTCCAAAAATATACTGAAGTAAGGCTGCCAAGAGGACTTGAAAGCGGGGCAGAATTGCAGGAAACCGATTTCAGGAGGTAGACTGGAATTGCATTTAAAGCATAGGAAAAGAGGCAGAACGTCCACAATGATGCACTTGGCCAAAAAGGGCGTATGCGTTTTTTCCTGAATATATTCAGGAAAAAACGCATACGCCCTTTTTGGCCAACCAAGCAAGCTTGCAAAGGAAATCTGCACTACAATGAAGTCTCACTTCCCCCTGGTCAAAAGGGCCATCTGAAAAAAGTGTAAAATCCAGAAAGGCAGGACAGGCCATGGAGAACTGGGAGCCTTGTTATGCTGATGGGCGGGATGTAAATTGCCAACAGCCACTCGGGAGAAGTGTATGGTGTTTCCTGAAACATCTAAAAAACAAAGCAACAGAGCCTGGGGCACTTCCACTTATGGTCCTATAGCTTAGGGAAATTAAAATCAAAAAGACACAGCCACCCCAAAGTTTGGGACGGCTCGTTTACGGTACAAGTTCAATATCGCAGAAAGCGCAAAATGGATAAAGAAGTTGTGGTACTTACGTACATTGTAATATCACTCAGCAATGACATCTATGTCATCAGGCCCGTAGCAGCATAATGAGTGGATTCAGGTATGATGCTTCCAACTGAAATAAGTCACACAGAAAAAGAAACATCATAAGATATCACTAATACACGGAATGTAAACTTGGCTACACAAGAACTGGATTACAAAACAAAACAGCGTCTCAAATTTAGAAAACCAACTTATGCTTGCTTAAGGGGAAAGGTAAGTTGGGGTGCTGCATAAAACCAGAGATTGAAATGAGCACAGATAAAGTTCCTTAAGCCAAATATGGAATAGACAAGAGCTACTCCTGCTCAACGAAATGGACTCAACACCCCATATTAAACGCCTAAGAATGTACCTGACTAGTAAGTATCTTAAAACCTATGGATTGCTATGTCTCCGAAAGAAAATCAGGCGTGTGTACAGGGGCATAAACGCAGCAGTGATAGGATTGGAGAGGTTCGGTGAGCAAATGAAGACCCTTTGAAGTCATATTGCATCGTACCCATTCCACGGGTTTCAACTCTCCAGGTTTAAGGGATTCTTCCTTCAGCTAAACCATGCATGTGGAACCCAGAGTATGATCAACCGTGTGATCGGGAGACGTGTTCCAATATGTCTCAGTTCTCGTCCCCTGGTACTCCGGTGCAACATTCCAGATGCTTTACTAACTCTCTCCCGACTTGGAGAGTCAGTGCCTTTAACCTCCTGTTTGGCCCAGTTTGCAATTTCTGCGGAAGATGAACAGGAATAGGGAGAACCAATGAGAGACTAGCTGGAAGTGTCTGGACGGGCAAATTTAACTCTCATTTCCCACCAGGAAGAGGAATTAACCTAAGGGTCTGCGTGCCGTGCCAGAACCAGGTTAGGTCCTGAAGCAATCCTGCGGTGTTGCGGCGAGCTCACAAGAAAGCGACTTGAAGAAAGGAGCTCAGGGGCACTGTAATTCACAAACCTGCAGAGTTATAAATGACAGCTATCGTCTAAAAATATACTGAAGTAAGGCTGCCAAGAGGACTTGAAAGTGGGGCAGAATTGCAGGAAACCGATTTTAGGAGGTAGACTGGAATTGCATTTAAAGCATAGGAAAAGAGGCAGGACGTCCACAATGATGCACTTGGCCAAAAAGGGCGTATGCGTTTTTTCCTAAATATATTCAGGAAAAAACGCATACGCCCTTTTTGGACAACCAAGCAAGCTTGCAAAGGAAATCTGCACTACAATGAAGTCTCACTTCCCCCCTGTCAAAAGGGCCATCTGAAAAAAGTGTAGAATCCAGTAAGGCAGGACAGGCCATGGAGAACTGGGAGCATGGTTATGCTGATGGGTGGGATATAAATTGCCAACAGCCACTCGGGAGAAGTGTATGGTGTTTCCTGAAACATCTAAAAAACAAAGCAACAGAGCCTAGGGCACTTCCACTTATGGTCCTATAGCTTAGGGAAATTAAAATCAAAAAGACACAGCCACCCGAAAGTTTGGGACGGCTCTGTTTACAAGAACCTCATTTACGGTACAAGTTCAATATCACAGAAAGTGAAAAATGGATAAAGAAGTTGTGGTACTTACGTACAATGCAATATCACTCAGCAATGACATCTATGTCATCAGGTCCATAGCAGCATAATGAGTGGATTCAGGTATGGTGATACTAACTGAAATAAGTCACACAGAAAAAGAAACTTCATAAGATATCACTAATACATGGAATGTAAACTTGGCTACACAGGAACTGGATTACAAAACAGAACAGGGTCTCAAATTTAGAAAACCAACTTATGCTTGCTTAAGGGGAAAGGTGAGTTGGGGTGCTGCATAAAACCAGAGATTGAAATGAGCACAGATAAAGTTCCTTAAGCCAAATATGGAATAGACAAGAGCTACTCCTTGCTCAACGAAATGGACTCAACACCCCATATGAAACGCCTAAGAATGTACCTGACTAGTAAGTATCTTAAAACCTATGGATTGCTATGTCTCCAAAAGAGAATCAAGCGTGTGTACACTGGCATAAACGCAGCAGTGATAGGATTGGAGAGGTTCGGTGAGCAAATGAAGACCCTTTGAAGTCATATTGCATGATACCCATTCCACGGGTCTCCACTCTCCAGCTTTAAGGGATTCTTCCTTCAGCTAAACCATGCATGTGGAACCCAGAGTATGATCAACCGTGTGATCGGGAGACGTGTTCCAATATGTCTCCATTCTCGTCCCCTGGTACTCGGGTGCAACATTCCAGATGCTTTACTAACTCTCTCCCGACTTGGAGAGTCAGTGCCTTTAACCTCCTGTTTGGCCCAGTTTGCAATTTCTGCGGAAGATGAACCAGAATAGGGAGAACCAATGAGAGACTAGCTGGAGGTGTCTGGACGGGCAAATTTAACTCTCATTTCCCACCAGGAAGAGGAATTAACCAAAGGCTCAGCGTGCCGTGCCGGAACCAGATTAGGGCCTGAAGCAATCCTGCGGTGTTGCGGCCAGCTCACAAGAAAGCGAGTTGAAGAAAGGAGCTCAGGGGCACTGTAATTCACAAACCTGCAGAGTTATAAATGACAGCTATCGTCCAAAAATATACTGAAGTAAGGCTGCCAAGAGGACTTGAAAGCGGGGCAGAATTGCAGGAAACCGATTTCAGGAGGTAGACTGGAATTGCATTTAAAGCATAGGAAAAGAGGCAGAACGTCCACAATGATGCACTTGGCCAAAAAGGGCGTATGCGTTTTTTCCTGAATATATTCAGGAAAAAACGCATACGCCCTTTTTGGCCAACCAAGCAAGCTTGCAAAGGAAATCTGCACTACAATGAAGTCTCACTTCCCCCCGGTCAAAAGGGCCATCTGGAAAAAGTGTAAAATCCAGAAAGGCAGGACAGGCCATGGAGAACTGGGAGCCTTGTTATGCTGATGGGCGGGATGTAAATTGCCAACAGCCACTCGGGAGAAGTGTATGGTGTTTCCTGAAACATCTAAAAAACAAAGCAACAGAGCCTAGGGCACTTCCACTTATGGTCCTATAGCTTAGGGAAATTAAAATCAAAAAGACACAGCCACCCTAAAGTTTGGGACGTCTCTGTTTACAAGAACCTCGTTTACGGTACAAGTTCAATATCGCAGAAAGTGAAAAATGGATAAAGAAGTTGTGGTACTTACGTACAATGCAATATCACTCAGCAATGACATCTATGTCATCAGGCCCATAGCTGCATAATGAGTGGATTCAGGTATGATGATTCTAACTGAAATAAGTCACAAAGAAAAAGAAACATCATAAGATATCACTAATACACAGAATGTAAACTTGGCTACACAGGAACTGGATTACAAAACAGAACAGGGTCTGAAATTTAGAAAACCAACTTATGCTTGCTTAAGGGGAAAGGTGAGTTGGGGTGCTGCCTAAAACCAGAGATTGAAATGAGCACAGATAAAGTTCCTTAAGCCAAATATGGAATAGACAAGAGCTACTCCTTGCTCAACGAAATGGACTCAACACCCCATATTAAACGCCTAAGAATGTACCTGACTAGTAAGTATCTTAAAACCTATGGATTGCTATGTCTCGGAAAGAGAATCAAGCGTGTGTACACTGGCATAAACGCAGCAGTGATAGGATTGGAGAGGTTCGGTGAGCAAATGAAGACCCTTTGAAGTCATATTGCATGGTACCCATTCCACGGGTCTCCACTCTCCAGCTTTAAGGGATTCTTCCTTCAGCTAAACCATGCATGTGGAACCCAGAGTATGATCAAACGTGTGATCGGGAGACGTGTTCAAATATGTCTCCGTTCTCGTCCCCTGGTACTCGGGTGCAACATTCCAGACGCTTTACTAACTCTCTCCCGACTTTGAGAGTCAGTGCCTTTAACCTCCTGTTTGGCCCAGTTTGCAATTTCTGCGGAAGATGAACAAGAATAGGGAGAACCAATGAGAGACTAGCTGGAGGTGTCTGGACGGGCAAATTTAACTCTCATTTCCCACCAGGAAGAGGAATTAACCAAAGGCTCAGCGTGCCGTGCTGGAACCTGATTAGGGCCTGAAGCAATCCTGCGGTGTTGCGGCCAGCTCACAAGAAAGCGAGTTGAAGAAAAGAGCTCAGGGGCACTGTAATTCACAAACCTGCAGAGTTATAAATGACAGCTATCGTCCAAAAATATACTGAAGTCAGGCTGCCAAGAGGACTTGAAAGCGGGGCAGAATTGCAGGAAACCGATTTCAGGAGGTAGGCTGGAATTGCATTTAAAGCATAGGAAAAGAGGCAGAACGTCCACAATGATGCACTTGGCCAAAAAGGGCGTATGCGTTTTTTCCTGAATATATTCAGGAAAAAACGCATACGCCCTTTTTGGCCAACCAAGCAAGCTTGCAAAGGAAATCTGCACTACAATGAAGTCTCACTTCCCCCCGGTCAAAAGGGCCATCTGAAAAAAGTGTAAAATCCAGAAAGGCAGGACAGGCCATGGAGAACTGGGAGCCTTGTTATGCTGATGGGCGGGATGTAAATTGCCAACAGCCACTTGGGAGAAGTGTGTGGTGTTTCCTGAAACATCTAAAAAACAAAGCAACAGAGCCTGGGGCACTTCCACTTATGGTCCTATAGCTCAGGGAAATTAAAATCAAAAAGACACAGCCACCCCAAAGTTTGGGACGGCTCCTTTATGGTACAAGTTCAATATCACAGAAAGCGCAAAATGGATAAAGAAGTTGTGGTACTTACGTACAATGCAATATCACTCAGCAATGAAATCTATGTCATCAGGCCCGTAGCAGCATAATGAGTGGATTCAGGTATGATGCTTCCAACTGAAATAAGTCACACAGAAAAAGAAACATCATAAGATATCACTAATACACGGAATGTAAACTTGGCTACACAAGAACTGGATTACAAAACAAAAGAGGGTCTCAAATTTAGAAAACCAACTTATGCTTGCTTAAGGGGAAAGGTGAGTTGGGGTGCTGCATAAAACCAGAGATTGAAATGAGCACAGATAAAGTTCCTTAAGCCAAATATGGAATAGAAAGAGCTACTCCCTGCTCAACGAAATGGACTCAACACCCCATATTAAACGCGTAAGAATGTACCTGACTAGTAAGTATCTTAAATCCTATGGATTGCTATGTCTCCGAAAGAAAATCAAGCGTGTGTACACTGGCATAAACGCAGCAGTGATAGGATTGGAGAGGTTCGGTGAGCAAATGAAGACCCTTTGAAGTCATATTGCATGGTACCCATTCCACGGGTCTCAACTCTCCAGGTTTAAGGGATTCTTCCTTCAGCTAAACCATGCATGTGGAACCCAGAGTATGATCAAACGTGTGATCAGGAGACGTGTTCAAATATGTCTCCATTCTCGTCCCCTGGTACTCGGGTGCAACATTCCAGATGCTTTACTAACACTCTCCCGACTTGGAGAGTCAGTGCCTTTAACCTCCTGTTTGGCCCAGTTTGCAATTTCTGCGGAAGATGAACAGGAATAGGGAGAACCAATGAGAGACGAGCTGGAGGTGTCTGGACGGGCAAATTTAACTCTCATTTCCCACCAGGAAGAGGAATTAACCAAAGGCTCAGCGTGCCGTGCCAGAACCAGATCAGGGCCTGAAGCAATCCTGCAGTCTTGCGGCCAGCTAACAAGAAAGCGAGTTGAAGAAAGGAGCTCAGGGGCACTGTAATTCACAAACCTGCAGAGTTATAAATGACAGCTATCGTCCAAAAATATACTGAAGTCAGGCTGCCAAGAGGACTTGAAAGCGGGGCAGAATTGCAGGAAACCGATTTCAGGAGGTAGACTGGAATTGCATTTAAAGCATAGGAAAAGAGGCAGAACGTGCACAATGATGCACTTGGCCAAAAAGGGCGTATGCGTTTTTTCCTGAATATATTCAGGAAAAAACGCATACGCCCTTTTTGGCCAACCAAGCAAGCTTGCAAAGGAAATCTGCACTACAATGAAGTCTCACTTCTCCCCGGTCAAAAGGGCCATCTGAAAAAAGTGTAAAATCCAGAAAGGCAGGACAGGCCATGGAGAACTGGGAGCCTTGTTATGCTGATGGGCGGGATGTAAATTGCCAACAGCCACTCAGGAGAAATGTATGGTGTTTCCTGAAACATCTAAAAAACAAAGCAACAGAGCCTGGGGCACTTCCACTCATGGTCCTATAGCTTAGGGAAAATAAAATCAAAAAGACACAGCCACCCCAAAGTTTGGGACGGCTCTGTTTATAAGAACCTCGTTTACGGTACAAGTTCAATATCGCAGAAAGTGAAAAATGGATAAAGAAGTTGTGGTACTTACGTACAATGCAATATCACTCAGCAATGAAATCTATGTCATCAGGCCCGTAGCAGCATAATGAGTGGATTCAGGTATGATGATTCTAACTGAAATAAGTCACAAAGAAAAAGAAACATCATAAGATATCACTAATACACAGAATGTAAACTTGGCTACACAGGAACTGGATTACAAAACAGAACAGGGTCTGAAATTTAGAAAACCAACTTATGCTTGCTTAAGGGGAAAGGTGAGTTGGGGTGCTGCATAAAACCAGAGATTGAAATGAGCACAGATAAAGTTCCTTAAGCCAAATATGGAATAGACAAGAGCTACTCCTTGCTCAACGAAATGGACTCAACACCCCATATGAAACGCCTAAGAATGTACCTGACTAGTAAGTATCTTAAAACCTATGGATTGCTATGTCTCGGAAAGAGAATCAAGCGTGTGTACACTGGCATAAACGCAGCAGTGATAGGATTGGAGAGGTTCGGTGAGCAAATGAAGACCCTTTGAAGTCATATTGCATGGTACCCATTCCACGGGTCTCCACTCTCCAGCTTTAAGGGATTCTTCCTTCAGCTAAACCATGCATGTGGAACCCAGAGTATGATCAAACGTGTGATCGGGAGACGTGTTCAAATATGTCTCCGTTCTCGTCCCCTGGTACTCGGGTGCAACATTCCAGACGCTTTACTAACTCTCTCCCGACTTTGAGAGTCAGTGCCTTTAACCTCCTGTTTGGCCCAGTTTGCAATTTCTGCGGAAGATGAACAGGAATAGGGAGAACCAATGAGAGACTAGCTGGAGGTGTCTGGACGGGCAAATTTAACTCTCATTTCCCACCAGGAAGGGAATTAACCAAAGGCTCAGCGTGCCGTGCCGGAACCAGATTAGGGCCTGAAGCAATCCGGCGGTGTTGCGGCCAGCTCACAAGAAAGCGAGTTGAAGAAAGGAGCTCAGGGGCACTGTAATTCACAAACCTGCAGAGTTATAAATGACAGCTATCGTCCAAAAATATCCTGAAGTAAGGCTGCCAAGAGGACTTGAAAGCGGGGCAGAATTGCAGGAAACCGATTTCAGGAGGTAGGCTGGAATTGCATTTAAAGCATAGGAAAAGAGGCAGAACGTCCACAATGATGCACTTGGCCAAAAAGGGCGTATGCGTTTTTTCCTGAATATATTCAGGAAAAAACGCATACGCCCTTTTTGGCCAACCAAGCAAGCTTGCAAAGGAAATCTGCACTACAATGAAGTCTCACTTCCCCCTGGTCAAAAGGGCCATCTGAAAAAAGTGTAAAATCCAGAAAGGCAGGACAGGCCATGGAGAACTGGGAGCCTTGTTATGCTGATGGGCGGGATGTAAATTGCCAACAGCCACTCAGGAGAAGTGTATGGTGTTTCCTGAAACATCTAAAAAACAAAGCAACAGAGCCTGGGGCACTTCCACTCATGGTCCTATAGCTTAGGGAAATTAAAATCAAAAAGACACAGCCACCCCAAAGTTTGGGACGGCTCTGTTTATAAGAACCTCGTTTACGGTACAAGTTCAATATCGCAGAAAGCGAAAAATGGATAAAGAAGTTGTGGTACTTATGTACAATGCAATATCACTCAGCAATGACATCTATGTCATCAGTCCCGTAGCAGCATAATGAGTGGATTCAGGTATGATGCTTCTAACTGAAATAAGTCACACAGAAAAAGAAACATCATAAGATATCACTAATACACGGAATGTATACTTGGCTACACAAGAACTGGATTACAAAACAGAACAGGGTCTCAAATTTAGAAAACCAACTTATACTTTCTTAAGGGGAAAGGTGAGTTGGGGTGCTGCATAAAACCAGAGATTGAAATGAGCACAGATAAAGTTCCTTAAGCCAAATATGGAATAGACAAGAGCTACTCCTTGCTCAACGAAAGGGACTCAACACCCCATATTAAACGCCTAAGAATGTACCTGACTAGTAAGTATCTTAAAACCTATGGATTGCTATGTCTCCGAAAGAGAATCAAGCGTGTGTACACTGGCATAAACGCAGCAGTGATACGATTGGAGAGGTTCAGTGAGCAAATGAAGACCCTTTGCAGTCATATTGCATGGTACCCATTCCACGGGTCTCAACTCTCCAACTTTAAGGGATTCTTCCTTCAGCTAAACCATGCATGTGGAACCCAGAGTATGATCAAACGTGTGATCAGGAGACGTGTTCAAATATGTCTCCATTCTCGTCCCCTGGTACTCGGGTGCAACATTCCAGATGCTTTACTAACACTCTCCCGACTTGGAGAGTCAGTGCCTTTAACCTCCTGTTTGGCCCAGTTTGCAATTTCTGCGGAAGATGAACAGGAATAGGGAGAACCAATGAGAGACGAGCTGGAGGTGTCTGGACGGGCAAATTTAACTCTCATTTCCCACCAGGAAGAGGAATTAACCAAAGGCTCAGCGTGCCATGCCAGAACCAGATTAGGGCCTGAAGCAATCCTGCAGTCTTGCGGCCAGCTAACAAGAAAGCGAGTTGAAGAAAGGAGCTCAGGGGCACTGTAATTCACAAACCTGCAGAGTTATAAATGACAGCTATCGTCCAAAAATATACTGAAGTCAGGCTGCCAAGAGGACTTGAAAGCGGGGCAGAATTGCAGGAAACCGATTTCAGGAGGTAGACTGGAATTGCATTTAAAGCATAGGAAAAGAGGCAGAACGTGCACAATGATGCACTTGGCCAAAAAGGGCGTATGCGTTTTTTCCTGAATATATTCAGGAAAAAACGCATACGCCCTTTTTGGCCAACCAAGCAAGCTTGCAAAGGAAATCTGCACTACAATGAAGTCTCACTTCTCCCCGGTCAAAAGGGCCATCTGAAAAAAGTGTAAAATCCAGAAAGGCAGGACAGGCCATGGAGAACTGGGAGCCTTGTTATGCTGATGGGCGGGATGTAAATTGCCAACAGCCACTCAGGAGAAATGTATGGTGTTTCCTGAAACATCTAAAAAACAAAGCAACAGAGCCTGGGGCACTTCCACTCATGGTCCTATAGCTTAGGGAAAATAAAATCAAAAAGACACAGCCACCCCAAAGTTTGGGACGGCTCTGTTTATAAGAACCTCGTTTACGGTACAAGTTCAATATCGCAGAAAGTGAAAAATGGATAAAGAAGTTGTGGTACTTACGTACAATGCAATATCACTCAGCAATGAAATCTATGTCATCAGGCCCGTAGCAGCATAATGAGTGGATTCAGGTATGATGATTCTAACTGAAATAAGTCACAAAGAAAAAGAAACATCATAAGATATCACTAATACACAGAATGTAAACTTGGCTACACAGGAACTGGATTACAAAACAGAACAGGGTCTGAAATTTAGAAAACCAACTTATGCTTGCTTAAGGGGAAAGGTGAGTTGGGGTGCTGCATAAAACCAGAGATTGAAATGAGCACAGATAAAGTTCCTTAAGCCAAATATGGAATAGACAAGAGCTACTCCTTGCTCAACGAAATGGACTCAACACCCCATATTAAACGCCTAAGAATGTACCTGACTAGTAAGTATCTTAAAACCTATGGATTGCTATGTCTCGGAAAGAGAATCAAGCGTGTGTACACTGGCATAAACGCAGCAGTGATAGGATTGGAGAGGTTCGGTGAGCAAATGAAGACCCTTTGAAGTCATATTGCATGGTACCCATTCCACGGGTCTCCACTCTCCAGCTTTAAGGGATTCTTCCTTCAGCTAAACCATGCATGTGGAACCCAGAGTATGATCAAACGTGTGATCGGGAGACGTGTTCAAATATGTCTCCGTTCTCGTCCCCTGGTACTCGGGTGCAACATTCCAGACGCTTTACTAACTCTCTCCCGACTTGGAGAGTCAGTGCCTTTAACCTCCTGTTTGGCCCAGTTTGCAATTTCTGCGGAAGATGAACAGGAATAGGGAGAACCAATGAGAGACTAGCTGGAGGTGTCTGGACGGGCAAATTTAACTCTCATTTCCCACCAGGAAGAGGAATTAACCAAAGGCTCAGCGTGCCGTGCTGGAACCTGATTAGGGCCTGAAGCAATCCTGCGGTGTTGCAGCCAGCTCACAAGAAAGCGAGTTGAAGAAAAGAGCTCAGGGGCACTGTAATTCACAAACCTGCAGAGTTATAAATGACAGCTATCGTCCAAAAATATACTGAAGTCAGGCTGCCAAGAGGACTTGAAAGCGGGGCAGAATTGCAGGAAACCGATTTCAGGAGGTAGGCTGGAATTGCATTTAAAGCATAGGAAAAGAGGCAGAACGTCCACAATGATGCACTTGGCCAAAAAGGGCGTATGCGTTTTTTCCTGAATATATTCAGGAAAAAACGCATACGCCCTTTTTGGCCAACCAAGCAAGCTTGCAAAGGAAATCTGCACTACAATGAAGTCTCACTTCCCCCCGGTCAAAAGGGCCATCTGAAAAAAGTGTAAAATCCAGAAAGGCAGGACAGGCCATGGAGAACTGGGAGCCTTGTTATGCTGATGGGCGGGATGTAAATTGCCAACAGCCACTTGGGAGAAGTGTGTGGTGTTTCCTGAAACATCTAAAAAACAAAGCAACAGAGCCTAGGGCACTTCCACTTATGGTCCTATAGCTTAGGGAAATTAAAATCAAAAAGACACAGCCACCCCAAAGTTTGGGACGGCTCCTTTATGGTACAAGTTCAATATCGCAGAAAGCGCAAAATGGATAAAGAAGTTGTGGTACTTACGTACAATGCAATATCACTCAGCAATGAAATCTATGTCATCAGGCCCGTAGCAGCATAATGAGTGGATTCAGGTATGATGCTTCCAACTGAAATAATTTACACAGAAAAAGAAACATCATAAGATATCACTAATACACGGAATGTAAACTTGGCTACACAAGAACTGGATTACAAAACAAAACAGGGTCTCAAATTTAGAAAACCAACTTATGCTTGCTTAAGGGGAAAGGTGAGTTGGGGTGCTGCATAAAACCAGAGATTGAAATGAGCACAGATAAAGTTCCTTAAGCCAAATATGGAATAGACAAGAGCTACTCCTTACTCAACGAAATGGACTCAACACCCCATATTAAACGCCTAAGAATGTACCTGACTAGTAAGTATCTTAAAACCTATGGATTGCTATGTCTCTGAAAGACAATCAAGCGTGTGTACACTGGCATAAATGCAGCAGTGATAGGATTGGAGAGCTTCGGTGAGAAAATGAAGAGCCTTTGAAGTCATATTGCATGGTACCCATTCCACGGGTCTCCACTCTCCAGCTTTAAGGGATTCTTCCTTCAGCTAAACCATGCATGTGGAACCCAGAGTATGATGAAACGTGTGATCGGGAGACGTGTTCAAATATGTCTCCGTTCTCATCCCCTGGTACTCGGGTGCAACATTCCAGACGCTTTACTAACACTCTCCCGACTTGGAGAGTCAGTGCCTTTAACCTCCTGTTTGGCCCAGTTTGCAATTTCTGCGGAAGATGAACCAGAATAGGGAGAACCAATGAGAGACTAGCTGGAGGTGTCTGGACGGGCAAATTTAACTCTCATTTCCCACCAGGAAGAGGAATTAACCAAAGGCTCAGCGTGCCGTGGCGGAACCAGATTAGGGCCTGAAGCAATCCTGCGGTGTTGCGGCCAGCTCACAAGAAAGCGAGTTGAAGAAAGGAGCTCAGGGGCACTGTAATTCACAAACCTGCAGAGTTATAAATGACAGCTATCGTCCAAAAATATACTGAAGTAAGGCTGCCAAGAGGACTTGAAAGCGGGGCAGAATTGCAGGAAACCGATTTCAGGAGGTAGACTGGAATTGCATTTAAAGCATAGGAAAAGAGGCAGAACGTCCACAATGATGCACTTGGCCAAAAAGGGCGTATGCGTTTTTTCCTGAATATATTCAGGAAAAAACGTCATACGCACTTTTTGGACAACCAAGCAAGCTTGCAAAGGAAATCTGCACTACAATGAAGTCTCACTTCCCCCTGGTCAAAAGGGCCATCTGAAAAAAGTGTAAAATCCAGAAAGGCAGGACAGGCCATGGAGAACTGGGAGCCTTGTTATGCTGATGGGCGGGATGTAAATTGCCAAGAGCCACTCGGGAGAAGTGTATGGTGTTTCCTGAAACATCTAAAAAACAAAGCAAGAGAGCCAGGGCACTTCCACTTATGGTCCTATAGCTTAGGGAAATTAAAATCAAAAAGACACAGCCACCCCAAAGTTTGGGACGGCTCGTTTATGGTACAAGTTCAATATCGCAGAAAGCGCAAAATGGATAAAGAAGTTGTGGTACTTACGTACAATGCAATATCACTCAGCCATGACATCTATGTCATCAGGCCCGTAGCAGCATAATGAGTGGATTCAGGTATGATGCTTCTAACTGAAATAAGTCACACAGAAAAAGAAACATCATAAGATATAACTAATACACGGAATGTAAACTTGGCTACACAACAACTGGATTACAAAACAAAACAGCGTCTCAAATTTAAAAAACCAACTTATGCTTGCTTAAGGGGAAAGGTGAGTTGGGGTGCTGCATAAAACCAGAGATTGAAATGAGCACAGATAAAGTTCCTTAAGCCAAATATGGAATAGAAAGAGCTACTCCTTGCTCAACGAAATGGACTCAACACCCCATATTAAACGCCTAAGAATGTACCTGACTAGTAAGTAATTTAAAACCTATGGATTGCTATGTCTCCGAAAGAAAATCAAGCGTGTGTACACTGGCATAAACGCAGCAGTGATAGGATTGGAGAGGTTCGGTGAGCAAATGAAGAGCCTTTGAAGTCATATTGCATGGTACCCATTCCACGGGTCTCAACTCTCCAGGTTTAAGGGATTCTTCCTTCAGCTAAACCATGCATGTGGAACCCAGAGTTGATCAACCGTGTGATCGGGAGACGTGTTCCAATATGTCTCCGTTCTCGTCCCCTGGTACTCGGGTGCAACATTCCAGACGCTTTACTAACTCTCTCCCGACTTGGAGAGTCAGTGCCTTTAACCTCCTGTTTGGCCCAGTTTGCAATTTCTGCGGAAAATGAACAGGAATAGGGAGAACCAATGAGAGACTAGCTGGAAGTGTCTGGACGGGCAAATTTAACTCTCATTTCCCACCAGGAAGAGGAATTAACCTAAGGGTCAGCGTGCCGTGCCAGAACCAGATTAGGTCCTGAAGCAATCTGTGGTGTTGCGGCGAACTCACAAGAAAGCGACTTGAAGAAAGGAGCTCAGGGGCACTGTAATTCACAAACCTGCAGAGTTATAAATGACAGCTATTGTCCAAAAATATACTGAAGTAAGGCTGCCAAGAGGACTTGAAAGTGGGGCAGAATTGCAGGAAACCGATTTCAGGAGGTAGACTGGAATTGCTTTTAAAGCATAGGAAAAGAGGCAGGACGTCCACAATGATGCACTTGGCCAAAAAGGGCGTATGCGTTTTTTCCTGAATATATTCAGGAAAAAACGCATACGCCCTTTTTGGACAACCAAGCAAGCTTGCAAAGGATATCTGCACTACAATGAAGTCTCACTTCCCCCCTGTCAAAAGGGCCATCTGAAAAAAGTGTAGAATCCAGAAAGGCAGGACAGGCCATGGAGAACTGGGAGCATGGTTATGCTGATGGGTGGGATATAAATTGCCAACAGCCACTCGGGAGAAGTGTATGGTGTTTCCTGAAACATCTAAAAAACAAAGCAAAAGAGCCTAGGGCACTTCCACTTATGGTCCTATAGCTTAGGGAAATTAAAATCCAAAAGACACAGCCACCCCAAAGTTTGGGACGGCTCTGTTTACAAGAACCTCATTTATGATACAAGTTCAATATCACAGAAAGTGAAAAATGGATAAAGAAGTTGTGGTACTTACGTACAATGCAATATCACTCAGCAATGACATCTATGTCATCAGGCCCATAGCAGCATAATAAGTGGATTCAGGTATGGTGATTCTAACTGAAATAAGTTACACAGAAAAAGAAACATCATAAGATATCACTAATACATGGAATGTAAACTTGGCTACACAGGAACTGGATTACAAAACAGAACAGGGTCTGAAATTTAGAAAACCAACTTATGCTTGCTTAAGGGGAAAGGTGAGTTGGGGTGCTGCATAAAACCAGAGATTGAAATGAGCACAGATAAAGTTCCTTAAGCCAAATATGGAATCGACAAGAGCTACTCCTTGCTCAACGAAATGGATTCAACACCCCATATTAAATGCCTAAGAATGTACCTGACTAGTAAGTATCTTAAAACCTATGGATTGCTATGTCTCTAAAAGAGAATCAAGCGTGTGTACACTTGCATAAACACAGCAGTGATAGGATTGGAGAGGTTCGGTGAGCAAACGAAGACCCTTTGAAGTCATATTGCATGGTACCCATTCCACGGGTCTCCACTCTCCAGCTTTAAGGGATTCTTCCTTCAGCTAAACCATGCATGTGGAACCCGGAGTATGATCAAACGTGTGATCAGGAGACGTGTTCAAATATGTCTCCGTTCTCGTCCCCTGATACTCGGGTGCAACCTTCCAGACGCTTTACTAACTCTCTCCCGACTTGGAGAGTCAGTGCCTTTAACCTCCTGTTTGGCCCAGTTTGCAATTTCTGCGGAAGATGAACAGGAATAGGGAGAACCAATGAGAGACTAGCTGGAGGTGTCTGGACGGGCAAATTTAACTCTCATTTCCCACCAGGAAGAGGAATTAACCAAAGGCTCAGCGTGCCGTGCCGGAACCAGATTAGGGCCTGAAGCAATCCTGCGGTGTTGCGGCCAGCTCACAAGAAAGCGAGTTGAAGAAAGGAGCTCAGGGGCACTGTAATTCACAAACCTGCAGAGTTATAAATGACAGCTATCGTCCAAAAATATACTGAAGTCAGGCTGCCAAGAGGACTTGAAAGCGGGGCAGAATTGCAGGAAACCGATTTCAGGAGGTAGACTGGAATTGCATTTAAAGCATAGGAAAAGAGGCAGAACGTCGACAATGATGCACTTGGCCAAAAAGGGCGTATGCGTTTTTTCCTGAATATATTCAGGAAAAAACGCATACGCCCTTTTTGGCCAACCAAGCAAGCTTGCAAAGGAAATCTGCACTACAATGAAGTCTCACTTCCCCCCGGTCAAAAGGGCCATCTGAAAAAAGTGTAAAATCCAGAAAGGCAGGACAGGCCATGGAGAACTGGGAGCCTTGTTATGCTGATGGGCGGGATGTAAATTGCCAACAGCCACTCGGGAAAACTGTATGGTGTTTCCTGAAACATCTAAAAAACAAAGCAACAGAGCCTGGGGCACTTCCACTCATGGTCCTATAGCTTAGGGAAATTAAAATCAAAAAGACACAGCCACCGCAAAGTTTGGGACGGCTCTGTTTATAAGAACCTCGTTTACGGTACAAGTTCAATATCGCAGAAAGTGAAAAATGGATAAAGAAGTTGTGGTACTTACGTACAATGCAATATCACTCAGCAATGACATCTATGTCATCAGGCCCGTAGCAGCATAATGAGTGGATTCAGGTATGATGATTCTAACTGAAATAAGTCACAAAGAAAAAGAAACATCATAAGATATCACTAATACACAGAATGTAAACTTGGCTACACAGGAACTGGATTACAAAACAGAACAGGGTCTCAAATCTAGAAAACCAACTTATGCTTGCTTAAGGGGAAAGGTGAGTTGGGGTGCTGCATAAAACCAGAGATTGAAATGAGCACAGATAAAGTTCCTTAAGCCAAATATGGAATAGACAAGAGCTACTCCTTGCTCAACGAAATGGACTCAACACCCCATATTAAACGCCTAAGAATGTACCTGACTAGTAAGTATCTTAAAACCTATGGATTGCTATGTCTCCGAAAGAGAATCAAGCGTGTGTACACTGGCATAAACGCAGCAGTGATAGGATTGGAGAGGTTCGGTGAGCAAATGAAGACCCTTTGAAGTCATATTGCATGGTACCCATTCCACGGGTCTCCACTCTCCAGCTTTAAGGGATTCTTCCTTCAGCTAAACCATGCATGTGGAACCCAGAGTATGATCAAACGTGTGATCGGGAGACGTGTTCAAATATGTCTCCGTTCTCGTCCCCTGGTACTCGGGTGCAACATTCCAGACGCTTTACTAACTCTCTCCCGACTTTGAGAGTCAGTGCCTTTAACCTCCTGTTTGGCCCAGTTTGCAATTTCTGCGGAAGATGAACAGGAATAGGGAGAACCAATGAGAGACTAGCTGGAGGTGTCTGGACGGGCAAATTTAACTCTCATTTCCCACCAGGAAGAGGAATTAACCAAAGGCTCAGCGTGCCGTGCCGGAACCAGATTAGGGCCTGAAGCAATCCTGCGGTGTTGCGGCCAGCTCACAAGAAAGCGAGTTGAAGAAAGGAGCTCAGGGGCACTGTAATTCACAAACCTGCAGAGTTATAAATGACAGCTATCGTCCAAAAATATACTGAAGTCAGGCTGCCAAGAGGACTTGAAAGCGGGGCAGAATTGCAGGAAACTGATTTCAGGAGGTAGACTGGAATTGCATTTAAAGCATAGGAAAAGAGGCAGAACGTGCACAATGATGCACTTGGCCAAAAAGGGCGTATGCGTTTTTTCCTGAATATATTCAGGAAAAAACGCATACGCCCTTTTTGGCCAACCAAGCAAGCTTGCAAAGGAAATCTGCACTACAATGAAGTCTCACTTCCCCCCGGTCAAAAGGGCCATCTGAAAAAAGTGTAAAATCCAGAAAGGCAGGACAGGCCATGGAGAACTGGTAGCTTTGTTATGCTGATGGGCGGGATGTAAATTGCCAACAGCCACTCGGGAGAAGTGTATGGTGTTTCCTGAAACATCTAAAAAACAAAGCAACAGAGCCTAGGGCACTTCCACTTATGGTCCTATAGCTTAGGGAAATTAAAATCAAAAAGACACAGCCACCCCAAAGTTTGGGACGTCTCTGTTTACAAGAACCTCGTTTACGGTACAAGTTCAATATCGCAGAAAGTGAAAAATGGATAAAGAAGTTGTGGTACTTACGTACAATGCAATATCACTCAGCAATGACATCTATGTCATCAGGCCCGTAGCTGCATAATGAGTGGATTCAGGTATGATGATTCTAACTGAAATAAGTCACAAAGAAAAAGAAACATCATAAGATATCACTAATACACAGAATGTAAACTTGGCTACACAGGAACTGGATTACAAAACAGAACAGGGTCTGAAATTTAGAAAACCAACTTATGCTTGCTTAAGGGGAAAGGTGAGTTGGGGTGCTGCATAAAACCAGAGATTGAAATGAGCACAGATAAAGTTCCTTAAGCCAAATATGGAATAGACAAGAGCTACTCCTTGCTCAACGAAATGGACTCAACACCCCATATTAAACGCCTAAGAATGTACCTGACTAGTAAGTATCTTAAAACCTATGGATTGCTATGTCTCCGAAAGAGAATCAAGCGTGTGTACACTGGCATAAACGCAGCAGTGATAGGATTGGAGAGGTTCGGTGAGCAAATGAAGACCCTTTGAAGTCATATTGCATGGTACCCATTCCACGGGTCTCCACTCTCCAGCTTTAAGGGATTCTTCCTTCAGCTAAACCATGCATGTGGAACCCAGAGTATGATCAAACGTGTGATCGGGAGACGTGTTCAAATATGTCTCCGTTCTCGTCCCCTGGTACTCGGGTGCAACATTCCAGACGCTTTACTAACTCTCTCCCGACTTGGAGAGCCAGTGCCTTTAACCTCCTGTTTGGCCCAGTTTGCAATTTCTGCGGAAGATGAACAGGAATAGGGAGAACCAATGAGAGACTAGCTGGAGGTGTCTGGACGGGCAAATTTAACTCTCATTTCCCACCAGGAAGAGGAATTAACCAAAGGCTCAGCGTGCCGTGCCGGAACTAGATTAGGGCCTGAAGCAATCCTGCGGTGTTGCGGCCAGCTCACAAGAAAGCGAGTTGAAGAAAGGAGCTCAGGGGCACTGTAATTCACAAACCTGCAGAGTTATAAATGACAGCTATCGTCCAAAAATATACTGAAGTCAGGCTGCCAAGAGGACTTGAAAGCGGGGCAGAATTGCAGAAAACCGATTTCAGGAGGTAGGCTGGAATTGCATTTAAAGCATAGGAAAAGAGGCAGAACGTCGACAATGATGCACTTGGCCAAAAAGGGCGTATGCGTTTTTTCCTGAATATATTCAGGAAAAAACGCATACGCCCTTTTTGGCCAACCAAGCAAGCTTGCAAAGGAAATCTGCACTACAATGAAGTCTCACTTCCCCCCGGTCAAAAGGGCCATCTGAAAAAAGTGTAAAATCCAGAAAGGCAGGACAGGCCATGGAGAACTGGGAGCCTTGTTATGCTGATGGGCGGGATGTAAATTGCCAACAGCCACTTGGGAGAAGTGTGTGGTGTTTCCTGAAACATCTAAAAAACAAAGCAACAGAGCCTGGGGCACTTCCACTTATGGTCCTATAGCTTAGGGAAATTAAAATCAAAAAGACACAGCCACCCCAAAGTTTGGGACGGCTCCTTTATGGTACAAGTTCAATATCGCAGAAAGCGCAAAATGGATAAAGAAGTTGTGGTACTTACGTACAATGCAATATCACTCAGCAATGAAATCTATGTCATCAGGCCCGTAGCAGCATAATGAGTGGATTCAGGTATGATGCTTCCAACTGAAATAAGTTACACAGAAAAATAAACATCATAAGATATCACTAATACACGGAATGTAAACTTGGCTACACAGGAACTGAATTACAAAACAGAACAGGGTCTCAAATTTAGAAAAGCAACTTATGCTTGCTTAAGGGGAAAGGTGAGTTGGGGTGCTGCATAAAACCAGAGATTGAAATGAGCACAGATAAAGTTCCTTAAGCCAAATATGGAATAGAAAGAGCTACTCCCTGCTCAACGAAATGGACTCAACACCCCATATTAAACGCCTAAGAATGTACCTGACTAGTAAGTATCTTAAAACCTATGGATTGCTATGTCTCCGAAAGAAAATGAAGCGTGTGTACACTGGCATAAACGCAGCAGTGATAGGATTGGAGAGGTTCGGTGAGCAAATGAAGACCCTTTGAAGTCATATTGCATGGTACCCATTCCACGGGTCTCCACTCTCCAGCTTTAAGGGATTCTTCCTTCAGCTAAACCATGCATGTGGAACCCAGAGTATGATCAAACGTGTGATCGGGAGACGTGTTCAAATATGTCTCCGTTCTCGTCCCCTGATACTCGGGTGCAACATTCCAGACGCTTTACTAACTCTCTCCCGACTTGGAGAGTCAGTGCCTTTAACCTCCTGTTTGGCCCAGTTTGCAATTTCTGCGGAAGATGAACAGGAATAGGGAGAACCAATGAGAGACTAGCTGGAGGTGTCTGGACGGGCCAATTTAACTCTCATTTCCCACCAGGAAGAGGAATTAACCAAAGGCTCAGGGTGCCGTGCCGGAACCAGATTAGGGCCTGAAGCAATCCTGCGGTGTTGCGGCCAGCTCACAAGAAAGCGAGTTGAAGAAAGGAGCTCAGGGGCACTGTAATTCACAAACCTGCAGAGTTATAAATGACAGCTATCGTCCAAAAATATACTGAAGTCAGGCTGCCAAGAGGACTTGAAAGCGGGGCAGAATTGCAGGAAACCGATTTCAGGAGGTAGGCTGGAATTGCATTTAAAGCATAGGAAAAGAGGCAGAACGTCGACAATGATGCACTTGGCCAAAAAGGGCGTATGCGTTTTTTCCTGAATATATTCAGGAAAAAACGCATAGGCCCTTTTTGGCCAACCAAGCAAGCTTGCAAAGGAAATCTGCACTACAATGAAGTCTCACTTCCCCCCGGTCAAAAGGGCCATCTGAAAAAAGTGTAAAATCCAGAAAGGCAGGACAGGCCATGGAGAACTGGGAGCCTTGTTATGCTGATGGGCGGGATGTAAATTGCCAACAGCCACTCGGGAAAAGTGTATGGTGTTTCCTGAAACATCTAAAAAACAAAGCAACAGAGCCTAGGGCACTTCCACTTATGGTCCTATAGCTTAGGGAAATTAAAATCAAAAAGACACAGCCACCCCAAAGTTTGGGACGGCTCTGTTTACAAGAACCTCGTTTATGGTACAAGTTCAATATCGCAGAAAGTGAAAAATGGATAAAGAAGTTGTGGTAGTTACGTACAATGCAATATCACTCAGCAATTACATCTATGTCATCAGGCCCGTAGCTGCATAATGAGTGGATTCAGGTATGATGATTCTAACTGAAATAAGTCACAAAGAAAAAGAAACATCATAAGATATCACTAATACACAGAATGTAAACTTGGCTACACAGGAACTGGATTACAAAACAGAACAGGGTCTCAAATTTAGAAAACCAACTTATGCTTGCTTAAGGGGAAAGGTGAGTTGGGGTGCTGCCTAAAACCAGAGATTGAAATGAGCACAGATAAAGTTCCTTAAGCCAAATATGGAATAGACAAGAGCTACTCCTTGCTCAACGAAATGGACTCAACACCCCATATTAAACGCCTAAGAATGTACCTGACTAGTAAGTATCTTAAAACCTATGGATTGCTATGTCTCTGAAAGAGAATCAAGCGTGTGTACACTGGCATAAACACAGCAGTGATAGGATTGGAGAGGTTCGGTGAGCAAATGAAGACCCTTTGAAGTCATATTGCATGGTACCCATTCCACGGGTCTCCACTCTCCAGCTTTAAGGGATTCTTCCTTCAGCTAAACCATGCATGTGGAACCCAGAGTATGATCAAACGTGTGATCGGGAGACGTGTTCAAATATGTCTCCGTTCTCGTCCCCTGGTACTCGGGTGCAACATTCCAGACGCTTTACTAAC
The DNA here is from genome assembly GCF_949774975.1 of Lagenorhynchus albirostris. Classification (NCBI taxonomy): domain Eukaryota; kingdom Metazoa; phylum Chordata; class Mammalia; order Artiodactyla; family Delphinidae; genus Lagenorhynchus; species Lagenorhynchus albirostris. The sequence goes on from NW_026783362.1 coordinate 79,656, forward strand.
TCTCTCCCGACTTGGAGAGTCAGTGCCTTTAACCTCCTGTTTGGCCCAGTTTGCAATTTCTGCGGAAGATGAACAGGAATAGGGAGAACCAATGAGAGACTAGCTGGAGGTGTCTGGACGGGCAAATTTAACTCTCATTTCCCACCAGGAAGAGGAATTAAACAAAGGCTCAGCATGCCGTGCCGGAACTAGATTAGGGCCTGAAGCAATCCTGCGGTGTTGCGGCCAGCTCACAAGAAAGCGAGTTGAAGAAAGGAGCTCAGGGGCACTGTAATTCACAAACCTGCAGAGTTATAAATGACAGCTATCGTCCAAAAATATACTGAAGTCAGGCTGCCAAGAGGACTTGAAAGCGGGGCAGAATTGCAGGAAACCGATTTCAGGAGGTAGACTGGAATTGCATTTAAAGCATAGGAAAAGAGGCAGAACGTCCACAATGATGCACTTGGCCAAAAAGGGCGTATGCGTTTTTTCCTGAATATATTCAGGAAAAAACGCATACGCACTTTTTGGCCAACCAAGCAAGCTTGCAAAGGAAATCTGCACTACAATGAAGTCTCACTTCCCCCCGGTCAAAAGGGCCATCTGAAAAAAGTGTAAAATCCAGAAAGGCAGGACAGGCCATGGAGAACTGGGAGCCTTGTTATGCTGATGGGCGGGATGTAAATTGCCAACAGCCACTCGGGAGAAGTGTATGGTGTTTCCTGAAACATCTAAAAAACAAAGTAACAGAGCCTAGGGCACTTCCACTTATGGTCCTATAGCTTAGGGAAATTAAAATCAAAAAGACACAGCCACCCCAAAGTTTGGGTCGGCTCTGTTTACAAGAACCTCGTTTACGGTACAAGTTCAATATCGCAGAAAGTGAAAAATGGATAAAGAAGTTGTGGTACTTACGTACAATGCAATATCACTCAGCAATGACATCTATGTCATCAGGCCCGTAGCTGCATAATGAGTGGATTCAGGTATGATGATTCTAACTGAAATAAGTCACAAAGAAAAAGAAACATCATAAGATATCACTAATACACGGAATGTAAATTTTCCTACACAGGAACTTGATTACAAAACAGAACAGGGTCTCAAATTTAGAAAACCAACTTATGCTTGCTTAAGGGGAAAGGTGAGTTGGGGTGCTGCGTAAAACCAGAGATTGAAATGAGCACAGATAAAGTTCCTTAAGCCAAAAATGTAATAGACAAGAGCTACACATTGCTCAAAGAAATGGACTCAACACCCCATATTAAACGCCTAAGAATGTACGTGACTAGTAAGTTAAAACCTATGGATTGCTATGTCTCCGAAACAGAATCAAGCGTGTGTACACTGGCATAAACGCAGCAGTGATAGGATTGGAGAGGTTCGGTGAGCAAATGAAGACCCTTTGAAGTCATATTGCATGGTACCCATTCCACGGGTCTCCACTCTCCAGCTTTAAGGGATTCTTCCTTCAGCTAAACCATGCATGTGGAAACCACAGTATGATCAAACGTGTGATCGGGAGACGTGTTCAAATATGTCTCCGTTCTCGTCCCCTGGTACTCGGGTGCAACATTCCAGACGCTTTGCTAACTCTCTCCCGACTTGCAGAGTCAGTGCCTTTAACCTCCTGTTTGGCCCAGTTTGCAATTTCTGCGGAAGATGAACAGGAATAGGGAGAACCAATGAGAGACTAGCTGGAGGTGTCTGGACGGGCAAATTTTAACTCTCATTTCCCACCAGGAAGAGGAATTAACCAAAGGCTCAGCGTGCCGTGCCGGAACCAGATTAGGGCCTGAAGCAATCCTGCGGTGTTGCGGCCAGCTCACAAGAAAGCGAGTTGAAGAAAGGAGCTCAGGGGCACTGTAATTCACAAACCTGCAGAGTTATAAATGACAGCTATTGTCCAAAAATATACTGAAGTAAGGCTGCCAAAAGGACTTGAAAGCGGGGCAGAATTGCAGGAAACCGATTTCACGAGGTAGACTGGAATTGCATTTAAAGCATAGGAAAAGAGGCAGAACGTCGATAATGATGCACTTGGCCAAAAAGAGCGTATGCGTTTTTTCCTGAATATATTCAGGAAAAAACGCATACGCTCTTTTTGGCCAACCAAGCAAGCTTGCAAAGGAAATCTGCACTACAATGAAGTCTCACTTCCCCCTGGTCAAAAGGGCCATCTGAAAAAAGTGTAAAATCCAGAAAGGCAGGACAGGCCATGGAGAACTGGGAGCCTTGTTATGCTGATGGGCGGGATGTAAATTGCCAACAGCCACTCGGGTGAAGTGTATGGTGTTTCCTGAAACATCTAAAAAACAAAGCAACAGAGCCTGGGGCACTTCCACTTATGGTCCTACAGCTTAGGGAAATTAAAATCAAAAAGACACAGCCACCCCAAAGTTTGGGACGGCTCGTTTACGGGACAAGTTCAATATCGCAGAAAGCGCAAAATGGATAAAGAAGTTGTGGTACTTATGTACAATGCAATATCACTCAGCAATGACATCTATGTCATCAGGCCCGTAGCAGCATAATGAGTGGATTCAGGTATGATGCTTCTAACTGAAATAAGTCACACAGAAAAAGAAACATCATAAGATATCACTAGTACACGGAATGTAAACTTGGCTACACAAGAACTGGATTACAAAACAGAACAGGGTCTCAAATTTAGAAAACCAACTTATGCTTGCTTAAGGGGAAAGGTGAGTTGGGGTGCTGCATAAAACCAGAGATTGAAATGAGCACAGAAAAAGTTCCTTAAGCCAAATATGGAATAGACAAGAGCTACTCCTTCCTCAACGAAATGGACTCAACACCCTATATTAAACGCCTAAGAATGTACCTGACTAGTAAGTATCTTAAAACCTATGGATTGCTATGTCTCCGAAAGAGAATCAAGCGTGTGTACACTGGCATACATGCAGCAGTGATAGGATTGGAGAGGTTCGGTGAGCAAATGAAGACCCTTTGAAGTCATATTGCATGGTACCCATTCCACGGGTCTCAACTCTGCAGCTTTAACGGATTCTTACTTAAGCTAAACCATGCATGTGGAACCCAGAGTATGATCAACCGTGTGATCGGGAGACGTGTTCCAATATGTGTCAGTTTTCGTCCCCTGGTACTCGGGTGCAACATTCCAGACGCTTTACTAACACTCTCCCGACTTGGAGAGTCAGTGCCTTTAACCTCCTGTTTGGCCCAGTTTGCAATTTCTGCGGAAGATGAACAGGAATAGGGAGAACCAATGAGAGACTAGCTGGAGGTGTCTGGACGGGCAAATTTAAGTCTCATTTCCCACCAGGAAGAGGAATTAACCAAAGGCTCAGCGTGCCGTGCCGGAACCAGATTAGGGCCTGAAGCAATCCTGCGGTGTTGCGGCCAGCTCACAAGAAAGCGAGTTGAAGAAAGGAGCTCAGGGGCACTGTAATTCACAAACCTGCAGAGTTATAAATGACAGCTATCGTCCAAAAATATACTGAAGTCAGGCTGCCAAGAGGACTTGAAAGCGGGGCAGAATTGCAGAAAACCGATTTCAGGAGGTAGGCTGGAATTGCATTTAAAGCATAGGAAAAGAGGCAGAACGTCCACAATGATGCACTTGGCCAAAAAGGGCGTATGCGTATTTTCCTGAATATATTCAGGAAAAAACGCATACGCCCTTTTTGGCCAACCAAGCAAGCTTGCAAAGGAAATCTGCACTACAATGAAGTCTCACTTTCCCCCGGTCAAAAGGGCCATCTGAAAAAAGTGTAAAATCCAGAAAGGCAGGACAGGCCATGGAGAACTGGGAGCCTTGTTATGCTGATGGGCGGGATGTAAATTGCCAACAGCCACTCAGGAGAAGTGTATGGTGTTTCCTGAAACATCTAAAAAACAAAGCAACAGAGCCTGGGGCACTTCCACTCATGGTCCTAGAGCTTAGGGAAATTAAAATCAAAAAGACACAGCCACCCCAAAGTTTGGGACGGCTCTGTTTATAAGAACCTCGTTTACGGTACAAGTTCAATATCGCAGAAAGTGAAAAATGGATAAAGAAGTTGTGGTACTTACGTACAATGCAATATCACTCAGCAATGACATCTATGTCATCAGGCCCGTAGCAGCATAATGAGTGGATTCAGGTATGATGATTCTAACTGAAATAAGTCACAAAGAAAAAGAAACATCATAAGATATCACTAATACACAGAATGTAAACTTGGCTACACAGGAACTGGATTACAAAACAGAACAGGGTCTCAAATTTAGAAAACAAACTTATGCTTGCTTAAGGGGAAAGGTGAGTTGGGGTGCTGCATAAAACCAGAGATTGAAATGAGCACAGATAAAGTTCCTTAAGCCAAATATGGAATAGACAAGAGCTACTCCTTGCTCAACGAAATGGACTCAACACCCCATATTAAACGCCTAAGAATGTACCTGACTAGTAAGTATCTTAAAACCTATGGATTGCTATGTCTCCGAAAGAGAATCAAGCGTGTGTACACTGGCATAAACGCAGCAGTGATAGGATTGGAGAGGTTCGGTGAGCAAATGAAGACCCTTTGAAGTCATATTGCATGGTACCCATTCCACGGGTCTCCACTCTCCAGCTTTAAGGGATTCTTCCTTCAGCTAAACCATGCATGTGGAACCCAGAGTATGATCAAACGTGTGATCAGGAGACGTGTTCAAATATGTCTCCATTCTCGTCCCCTGGTACTCGGGTGCAACCTTCCAGACGCTTTACTAACTCTCTCCCGACTTGGAGAGTCAGTGCCTTTAACCTCCTGTTTGGCCCAGTTTGCAATTTCTGCGGAAGATGAACAGGAATAGGGAGAACCAATGAGAGACTAGCTGGAGGTGTCTGGACGGGCAAATTTAACTCTCATTTCCCACCAGGAAGAGGAATTAACCAAAGGCTCAGCGTGCCGTGCCGGAACCAGATTAGGGCCTGAAGCAATCCTGCGGTGTTGCGGCCAGCTCACAAGAAAGCGAGTTGAAGAAAGGAGCTCAGGGGCACTGTAATTCACAAACCTGCAGAGTTATAAATGACAGCTATCGTCCAAAAATATACTGAAGTCAGGCTGCCAAGAGGACTTGAAAGCGGGGCAGAATTGCAGGAAACCGATTTCAGGAGGTAGGCTGGAATTGCATTTAAAGCATAGGAAAAGAGGCAGAACGTCGACAATGATGCACTTGGCCAAAAAGGGCATATGCGTTTTTTCCTGAATATATTCAGGAAAAAACGCATACGCACTTTTTGGCCAACCAAGCAAGCTTGCAAAGGAAATCTGCACTACAATGAAGTCTCACTTCCCCCCGGTCAAAAGGGCCATCTGAATAAAGTGTAAAATCCAGAAAGGCAGGACAGGCCATGGAGAACTGGGAGCCTTGTTATGCTGATGGGCGGGATGTAAATTGCCAACAGCCACTCGGGAGAAGTGTATGGTGTTTCCTGAAACATCTAAAAAACAAAGCAACAGAGCCTGGGGCACTTCCACTCATGGTCCTATAGTTTAGGGAAATTAAAATCAAAAAGACACAGCCACCCCAAAGTTTGGGACGGCTCTGTTTATAAGAACCTCGTTTACGGTACAAGTTCAATATCGCAGAAAGTGAAAAATGGATAAAGAAATTGTGGTACTTACGTACAATGCAATATCACTCAGCAATGAAATCTATGTCATCAGGCCCGTAGCAGCATAATGAGTGGATTCAGGTATGATGATTCTAACTGAAATAAGTCACAAAGAAAAAGAAACATCATAAGATATCACTAATACACAGAATGTAAACTTGGCTACACAGGAACTGGATTACAAAACAGAACAGGGTCTCAAATTTAGAAAACCAACTTATGCTTGCTTAAGGGGAAAGGTGAGTTGGGGTGCTGCCTAAAACCAGAGATTGAAATGAGCACAGATAAAGTTCCTTAAGCCAAATATGGAATAGACAAGAGCTACTCCTTGCTCAACGAAATGGACTCAACACCCCATATTAAACGCCTAAGAATGTACCTGACTAGTAAGTATCTTAAAACCTATGGATTGCTATGTCTCCGAAAGAGAATCAAGCATGTGTACACTGGCATAAACGCAGCAGTGATAGGATTGGAGAGGTTCGGTGAGCAAATGAAGACAATTTGAAGTCATATTGCATGGTACCCATTCCACGGGTCTCAACTCTCCAGCTTTAAGGGATTCTTCCTTCAGCTAAACTATGCATGTGGAACCCAGAGTATGATAAAACGTGTGATCGGGAGTCGTGTTCCAATATGTCTCCGTTCTCGTCCCCTGGTACTTGGGTGCAACATTCCAGACGCTTTACTAACACTCTCCCGACTTGGAGAGTCAGTGCCTTTAACTTCCTGTTTGGCCCAGTTTGCAATTTCTGCGGAAGATGAACAGGAATAGGGAGAACCAATGAGAGACTAGCTGGAGGTGTCTGAACGGGCAAATTTAACTCTCATTTCCCACCAGGAAGAGGAATTAACCAAAGGCTCAGCGTGCCGTGCCGGAACCAGATTAGGGCCTGAAGCAATCCTGCGGTGTTGCGGCCAGCTCACAAGAAAGCGAGTTGAAGAAAGGAGCTCAGGGGCACTGTAATTCACAAACCTGCAGAGTTATAAATGACAGCTATCGTCCAAAAATATACTGAAGTCAGGCTGCCAAGAGGACTTGAAAGCGGGGCAGAATTGCAGAAAACCGATTTCAGGAGGTAGGCTGGAATTGCATTTAAAGCATAGGAAAAGAGGCAGAACGTCCACAATGATGCACTTGGCCAAAAAGGGCGTATGCGTTTTTTCCTGAATATATTCAGGAAAAAACGCATACGCCCTTTTTGGCCAACCAAGCAAGCTTGCAAAGGAAATCTGCACTACAATGAAGTCTCACTTCCCCCCGGTCAAAAGGGCCATCTGAATAAAGTGTAAAATCCAGAAAGGCAGGACAGGCCATGGAGAACTGGGAGCCTTGTTATGCTGATGGGCGGAATGTAAATTGCCAACAGCCACTCGGGAAAAGTGTATGGTGTTTCCTGAAACATCTAAAAAACAAAGCAACAGAGCCTAGGGCACTTCCACTTATGGTCCTATAGCTTAGGGAAATTAAAATCAAAAAGACACAGCCACCCCAAAGTTTGGGACGGCTCTGTTTACAAGAACCTCGTTTATGGTACAAGTTCAATATCGCAGAAAGTGAAAAATGGATAAAGAAGTTGTGGTAGTTACGTACAATGCAATATCACTCAGCAATGACATCTATGTCATCAGGCCCGTAGCTGCATAATGAGTGGATTCAGGTATGATGATTCTAACTGAAATAAGTCACAAAGAAAAAGAAACATCATAAGATATCACTAATACACAGAATGTAAACTTGGCTACACAGGAACTGGATTACAAAACAGAACAGGGTCTCAAATTTAGAAAACCAACTTATGCTTGCTGAAGGGGAAAGGTGAGTTGGGGTTCTGCATAAAACCAGAGATTGAAATGAGCACAGATAATGTTCCTTAAGCCAAATATGGAATAGACAAGAGCTACTCCTTGCTCAACGAAATGGACTCAACACCCCATATTAAACGCCTAAGAATGTACCTGACTAGTAAGTATCTTAAAACCTATGGATTGCTATGTCTCTGAAAGAGAATCAAGCGTGTGTACACTGGCATAAACACAGCAGTGATAGGATTGGAGAGGTTCGGTGAGCAAATGAAGACCCTTTGAAGTCATATTGCATGGTACCCATTCCACGGGTTTCCACTCTCCAGCTTTAAGGGATTCTTCCTTCAGCTAAACCATGCATGTGGAACCCAGAGTATGATCAAACGTGTGATCGGGAGACGTGTTCAAATATGTCTCCGTTCTCGTCCCCTGATACTCGGGTGCAACCTTCCAGACGCTTTACTAACTCTCTCCCGACTTGGAGAGTCAGTGCCTTTAACCTCCTGTTTGGCCCAGTTTGCAATTTCTGCGGAAGATGAACAGGAATAGGGAGAACCAATGAGAGACTAGCTGGAGGTGTCTGGACGGGCAAATTTAACTCTCATTTCCCACCAGGAAGAGGAATTAAACAAAGGCTCAGCGTGCCGTGCCGGAACTAGATTAGGGCCTGAAGCAATCCTGCGGTGTTGCGGCCAGCTCACAAGAAAGCGAGTTGAAGAAAGGAGCTCAGGGGCACTGTAATTCACAAACCTGCAGAGTTATAAATGACAGCTATCGTCCAAAAATATACTGAAGTCAGGCTGCCAAGAGGACTCGAAAGCGGGGCAGAATTGCAGGAAACCGATTTCAGGAGGTACTCTGGAATTGCATTTAAAGCATAGGAAAAGAGGCAGAACGTCCACAATGATGCACTTGGCCAAAAAGGGCGTATGCGTTTTTTCCTGAATATATTCAGGGAAAAACGCATACGCCCTTTTTGGCCAACCAAGCAAGCTTGCAAAGGAAATCTGCACTACAATGAAGTCTCACTTCCCCCCGGTCAAAAGGGCCATCTGAAAAATGTGTAAAATCCAGAAAGGCAGGACAGGCCATGGAGAACTGGGAGCCTTGTTATGCTGATGGGCGGGATGTAAATTGCCAACAGCCACTCGGGAGAAGTGTATGGTGTTTCCTGAAACATCTAAAAAACAAAGCAACAGAGCCTAGGGCACTTCCACTTATGGTCCTATAGTTTAGGGAAATTAAAATCAAAAAGACACAGCCACCCCAAAGTTTGGGACGTCTCTGTTTACAAGAACCTCGTTTACGGTACAAGTTCAATATCGCAGAAAGTGAAAAATGGATAAAGAAGTTGTGGTACTTACGTACAATGCAATATCACTCAGCAATGAAATCTATGTCATCAGGCCCGTAGCAGCATAATGAGTGGATTCAGGTATGATGATTCTAACTGAAATAAGTCACAAAGAAAAAGAAACATCATAAGATATCACTAATACACAGAATGTAAACTTGGCTACACAGGAACTGGATTACAAAACAGAACAGGGTCTCAAATTTAGAAAACCAACTTATGCTTGCTTAAGGGGAAAGGTGAGTTGGGGTGCTGCCTAAAACCAGAGATTGAAATGAGCACAGATAAAGTTCCTTAAGCCAAATATGGAATAGACAAGAGCTACTCCTTGCTCAACGAAATGGACTCAACACCCCATATTAAACGCCTAAGAATGTACCTGACTAGTAAGTATCTTAAAACCTATGGATTGCTATGTCTCCGAAAGAGAATCAAGCATGTGTACACTGGCATAAACGCAGCAGTGATAGGATTGGAGAGGTTCGGTGAGCAAATGAAGACACTTTGAAGTCATATTGCATGGTACCCATTCCACGGGTCACAACTCTCCAGCTTTAAGGGATTCTTCCTTCAGCTAAACCATGCATGTGGAACCCAGAGTATGATAAAACGTGTGATCGGGAGTCGTGTTCAAATATGTCTCCGTTCTCGTCCCCTGATACTCGGGTGCAACCTTCCAGACGCTTTACTAACTCTCTCCCGACTTGGAGAGTCAGTGCCTTTAACCTCCTGTTTGGCCCAGTTTGCAATTTCTGCGGAAGATGAACAGGAATAGGGAGAACCAATGAGAGACTAGCTGGAGGTGTCTGGACGGGCAAATTTAAGTCTCATTTCCCACCAGGAAGAGGAATTAACCAAAGGCTCAGCGTGCCGTGCCGGAACCAGATTAGGGCCTGAAGCAATCCTGCGGTGTTGCGGCCAGCTCACAAGAAAGCGAGTTGAAGAAAGGAGCTCAGGGGCACTGTAATTCACAAACCTGCAGAGTTATAAATGACAGCTATCGTCCAAAAATATACTGAAGTCAGGCTGCCAAGAGGACTTGAAAGCGGGGCAGAATTGCAGAAAACCGATTTCAGGAGGTAGGCTGGAATTGCATTTAAAGCATAGGAAAAGAGGCAGAACGTCCACAATGATGCACTTGGCCAAAAAGGGCGTATGCGTTTTTTCCTGAATATATTCAGGAAAAAACGCATACGCCCTTTTTGGCCAACCAAGCAAGCTTGCAAAGGAAATCTGCACTACAATGAAGTCTCACTTCCCCCCGGTCAAAAGGGCCATCTGAATAAAGTGTAAAATCCAGAAAGGCAGGACAGGCCATGGAGAACTGGGAGCCTTGTTATGCTGATGGGCGGAATGTAAATTGCCAACAGCCACTCGGGAAAAGTGTATGGTGTTTCCTGAAACATCTAAAAAACAAAGCAAGAGAGCCAGGGCACTTCCACTTATGGTCCTATAGCTTAGGGAAATTAAAATCAAAAAGACACAGCCACCCCAAAGTTTGGGACGGCTCTGTTTACAAGAACCTCGTTTATGGTACAAGTTCAATATCGCAGAAAGTGAAAAATGGATAAAGAAGTTGTGGTAGTTACGTACAATGCAATATCACTCAGCAATGACATCTATGTCATCAGGCCCATAGCTGCATAATGAGTGGATTCAGGTATGATGATTCTAACTGAAATAAGTCACAAAGAAAAAGAAACATCATAAGATATCACTAATACACAGAATGTAAACTTGGCTACACAGGAACTGGATTACAAAACAGAACAGGGTCTCAAATTTAGAAAACCAACTTATGCTTGCTTAAGGGGAAAGGTGAGTTGGGGTGCTGCATAAAACCAGAGATTGAAATGAGCACAGATAAAGTTCCTTAAGCCAAATATGGAATAGACAAGAGCTACTCTTGCTCAACGAAATGGACTCAACACCCCATATTAAACGCCTAAGAATGTACCTGATTAGTAAGTATCTTAAAACCTATGGATTGCTATGTCTCTGAAAGAGAATCAAGCGTGTGTACACTGGCATAAACACAGCAGTGATAGGATTGGAGAGGTTCGGTGAGCAAATGAAGACCCTTTGAAGTCATATTGCATGGTACCCATTCCACGGGTTTCCACTCTCCAGCTTTAAGGGATTCTTCCTTCAGCTAAACCATGCATGTGGAACCCAGAGTATGATCAAACGTGTGATCGGGAGACGTGTTCAAATATGTCTCCGTTCTCGTCCCCTGATACTCGGGTGCAACCTTCCAGACGCTTTACTAACTCTCTCCCGACTTGGAGAGTCAGTGCCTTTAACCTCCTGTTTGGCCCAGTTTGCAATTTCTGCGGAAGATGAACAGGAATAGGGAGAACCAATGAGAGACTAGCTGGAGGTGTCTGGACGGGCAAATTTAACTCTCATTTCCCACCAGGAAGAGGAATTAAACAAAGGCTCAGCGTGCCGTGCCGGAACTAGATTAGGGCCTGAAGCAATCCTGCGGTGTTGCGGCCAGCTCACAAGAAAGCGAGTTGAAGAAAGGAGCTCAGGGGCACTGTAATTCACAAACCTGCAGAGTTATAAATGACAGCTATCGTCCAAAAATATACTGAAGTCAGGCTGCCAAGAGGACTCGAAAGCGGGGCAGAATTGCAGGAAACCGATTTCAGGAGGTAGACTGGAATTGCATTTAAAGCATAGGAAAAGAGGCAGAACGTCGACAATGATGCACTTGGCCAAAAAGGGCGTATGCGTTTTTTCCTGAATATATTCAGGAAAAAACGCATACGCCCTTTTTGGCCAACCAAGCAAGCTTGCAAAGGAAATCTGCACTACAATGAAGTCTCACTTTCCCCCGGTCAAAAGGGCCATCTGAAAAAAGTGTAAAATCCAGAAAGGCAGGACAGGCCATGGAGAACTGGGAGCCTTGTTATGCTGATGGGCGGGATGTAAATTGCCAACAGCCACTCGGGAGAAGTGTATGGTGTTTCCTGAAACATCTAAAAAACAAAGCAACAGAGCCTAGGGCACTTCCACTTATGGTCCTATAGTTTAGGGAAATTAAAATCAAAAAGACACAGCCACCCCAAAGTTTGGGACGTCTCTGTTTACAAGAACCTCGTTTACGGTACAAGTTCAATATCGCAGAAAGTGAAAAATGGATAAAGAAGTTGTGGTACTTACGTACAATGCAATATCACTCAGCAATGACATCTATGTCATCAGGCCCGTAGCTGCATAATGAGTGGATTCAGGTATGATGATTCTAACTGAAATAAGTCACAAAGAAAAAGAAACATCATAAGATATCACTAATACACAGAATGTAAACTTGGCTACACAGGAACTGGATTACAAAACAGAACAGGGTCTCAAATTTAGAAAACCAACTTATGCTTGCTTAAGGGGAAAGGTGAGTTGGGGTGCTGCATAAAACCAGAGATTGAAATGAGCACAGATAAAGTTCCTTAAGCCAAATATGGAATAGACAAGAGCTACTCCTTGCTCAACGAAATGGACTCAACACCCCATATTAAACGCCTAAGAATGTACCTGACTAGTAAGTATCTTAAAACCTATGGATTGCTATGTCTCCGAAAGAAAATCAAGCGTGTGTACACTGGCATAAACGCAGCAGTGATAGGATTGGAGAGGTTCGGTGAGCAAATGAAGACCCTTTGAAGTCATATTGCATGGTACCCATTCCACGGGTCTCCACTCTCCAACTTTAAGGGATTCTTCCTTCAGCTAAACCATGCATGTGGAACCCAGAGTATGATAAAACGTGTGATCGGGAGTCGTGTTCAAATATGTCTCCGTTCTCGTCCCCTGATACTCGGGTGCAACCTTCCAGACGCTTTACTAACTCTCTCCCGACTTGGAGAGTCAGTGCCTTTAACCTCCTGTTTGGCCCAGTTTGCAATTTCTGCGGAAGATGAACAGGAATAGGGAGAACCAATGAGAGACTAGCTGGAGGTGTCTGGACGGGCAAATTTAACTCTCATTTCCCACCAGGAAGAGGAATTAACCAAAGGCTCAGCGTGCCGTGCCGGAACCAGATTAGGGCCTGAAGCAATCCTGCGGTGTTGCGGCCAGCTCACAAGAAAGCGAGTTGAAGAAAGGAGCTCAGGGGCACTGTAATTCACAAACCTGCAGAGTTATAAATGACAGCTATCGTCCAAAAATATACTGCAGTCAGGCTGCCAAGAGGACTTGAAAGCGGGGCAGAATTGCAGAAAACCGATTTCAGGAGGTAGGCTGGAATTGCATTTAAAGCATAGGAAAAGAGGCAGAACGTCCACAATGATGCACTTGGCCAAAAAGGGCGTATGCGTTTTTTCCTGAATATATTCAGGAAAAAACGCATACGCCCTTTTTGGCCAACCAAGCAAGCTTGCAAAGGAAATCTGCACTACAATGAAGTCTCACTTCCCCCTGGTCAAAAGGGCCATCTGAATAAAGTGTAAAATCCAGAAAGGCAGGACAGGCCATGGAGAACTGGGAGCCTTGTTATGCTGATGGGCGGAATGTAAATTGCCAACAGCCACTCGGGAAAAGTGTATGGTGTTTCCTGAAACATCTAAAAAACAAAGCAACAGAGCCTAGGGCACTTCCACTTATGGTCCTATAGCTTAGGGAAATTAAAATCAAAAAGACACAGCCACCCCAAAGTTTGGGACGGCTCTGTTTACAAGAACCTCGTTTATGGTACAAGTTCAATATCGCAGAAAGTGAAAAATGGATAAAGAAGTTGTGGTAGTTACGTACAATGCAATATCACTCAGCAATGACATCTATGTCATCAGGCCCGTAGCTGCATAATGAGTGGATTCAGGTATGATGATTCTAACTGAAATAAGTCACAAAGAAAAAGAAACATCATAAGATATCACTAATACACAGAATGTAAACTTGGCTACACAGGAACTGGATTACAAAACAGAACAGGGTCTCAAATTTAGAAAACCAACTTATGCTTGCTTAAGGGGAAAGGTGAGTTGGGGTGCTGCATAAAACCAGAGATTGAAATGAGCACAGATAAAGTTCCTTAAGCCAAATATGGAATAGACAAGAGCTACTCTTGCTCAACGAAATGGACTCAACACCCCATATTAAACGCCTAAGAATGTACCTGATTAGTAAGTATCTTACAACCTATGGATTGCTATGTCTCCGAAAGAGAATCAAGCGTGTGTACACTGGCATAAACACAGCAGTGATAGGATTGGAGAGGTTCGGTGAGCAAATGAAGACCCTTTGAAGTCATATTGCATGGTACCCATTCCACGGGTTTCCACTCTCCAGGTTTAAGGGATTCTTCCTTCAGCTAAACCATGCATGTGGAACCCAGAGTATGATCAAACGTGTGATCGGGAGACGTGTTCAAATATGTCTCCGTTCTCGTCCCCTGATACTCGGGTGCAACCTTCCAGACGCTTTACTAACTCTCTCCCGACTTGGAGAGTCAGTGCCTTTAACCTCCTGTTTGGCCCAGTTTGCAATTTCTGCGGAAGATGAACAGGAATAGGGAGAACCAATGAGAGACTAGCTGGAGGTGTCTGGACGGGCAAATTTAACTCTCATTTCCCACCAGGAAGAGGAATTAAACAAAGGCTCAGCGTGCCGTGCCGGAACTAGATTAGGGCCTGAAGCAATCCTGCGGTGTTGCGGCCAGCTCACAAGAAAGCGAGTTGAAGAAAGGAGCTCAGGGGCACTGTAATTCACAAACCTGCAGAGTTATAAATGACAGGTATCGTCCAAAAATATACTGAAGTCAGGCTGCCAAGAGGACTCGAAAGCGGGGCAGAATTGCAGGAAACCGATTTCAGGAGGTAGACTGGAATTGCATTTAAAGCATAGGAAAAGAGGCAGAACGTCGACAATGATGCACTTGGCCAAAAAGGGTGTATGCGTTTTTTCCTGAATATATTCAGGAAAAAAGGCATACGCCCTTTTTGGCCAACCAAGCAAGCTTGCAAAGGAAATCTGCACTACAATGAAGTCTCACTTCCCCCCGGTCAAAAGGGCCATCTGAATAAAGTGTAAAATCCAGAAAGGCAGGACAGGCCATGGAGAACTGGGAGCCTTGTTATGCTGATGGGCGGAATGTAAATTGCCAACAGCCACTCGGGAAAAGTGTATGGTGTTTCCTGAAACATCTAAAAAACAAAGCAACAGAGCCTAGGGCACTTCCACTTATGGTCCTATAGCTTAGGGAAATTAAAATCAAAAAGACACAGCCACCCCAAAGTTTGGGACGGCTCTGTTTACAAGAACCTCGTTTATGGTACAAGTTCAATATCGCAGAAAGTGAAAAATGGATAAAGAAGTTGTGGTAGTTACGTACAATGCAATATCACTCAGCAATGACATCTATGTCATCAGGCCCGTAGCTGCATAATGAGTGGATTCAGGTATGATGATTCTAACTGAAATAAGTCACAAAGAAAAAGAAACATCATAAGATATCACTAATACACAGAATGTAAACTTGGCTACACAGGAACTGGATTACAAAACAGAACAGGGTCTCAAATTTAGAAAACCAACTTATGCTTGCTTAAGGGGAAAGGTGAGTTGGGGTGCTGCATAAAACCAGAGATTGAAATGAGCACAGATAAAGTTCCTTAAGCCAAATATGGAATAGACAAGAGCTACTCTTGCTCAACGAAATGGACTCAACACCCCATATTAAACGCCTAAGAATGTACCTGATTAGTAAGTATCTTAAAACCTATGGATTGCTATGTCTCTGAAAGAGAATCAAGCGTGTGTACACTGGCATAAACACAGCAGTGATAGGATTGGAGAGGTTCGGTGAGCAAATGAAGACCCTTTGAAGTCATATTGCATGGTACCCATTCCACGGGTTTCCACTCTCCAGCTTTAAGGGATTCTTCCTTCAGCTAAACCATGCATGTGGAACCCAGAGTATGATCAAACGTGTGATCGGGAGACGTGTTCAAATATGTCTCCGTTCTCGTCCCCTTGTACTCGGGTGCAACCTTCCAGACGCTTTACTAACTCTCTCCCGACTTGGAGAGTCAGTGCCTTTAACCTCCTGTTTGGCCCAGTTTGCAATTTCTGCGGAAGATGAACAGGAATAGGGAGAACCAATGAGAGACTAGCTGGAGGTGTCTGGACGGGCAAATTTAACTCTCATTTCCCACCAGGAAGAGGAATTAAACAAAGGCTCAGCGTGCCGTGCCGGAACTAGATTAGGGCCTGAAGCAATCCTGCGGTGTTGCGGCCAGCTCACAAGAAAGCGAGTTGAAGAAAGGAGCTCAGGGGCACTGTAATTCACAAACCTGCAGAGTTATAAATGACAGCTATCGTCCAAAAATATACTGAAGTCAGGCTGCCAAGAGGACTCGAAAGCGGGGCAGAATTGCAGGAAACCGATTTCAGGAGGTAGACTGGAATTGCATTTAAAGCATAGGAAAAGAGGCAGAACGTCGACAATGATGCACTTGGCCAAAAAGGGTGTATGCGTTTTTTCCTGAATATATTCAGGAAAAAACGCATACGCCCTTTTTGGCCAACCAAGCAAGCTTGCAAAGGAAATCTGCACTACAATGAAGTCTCACTTCCCCCCGGTCCAAAGGGCCATCTGAAAAAAGTGTAAAATCCAGAAAGGCAGGACAGGCCATGGAGAACTGGGAGCCTTGTTATGCTGATGGGCGGGATGTAAATTGCCAACAGCCACTCGGGAGAAGTGTATGGTGTTTCCTGAAACATCTAAAAAACAAAGCAACAGAGCCTAGGGCACTTCCACTTATGGTCCTATAGTTTAGGGAAATTAAAATCAAAAAGACACAGCCACCCCAAAGTTTGGGACGTCTCTGTTTACAAGAACCTCGTTTACGGTACAAGTTCAATATCGCAGAAAGTGAAAAATGGATAAAGAAGTTGTGGTACTTACGTACAATGCAATATCACTCAGCAATGACATCTATGTCATCAGGCCCGTAGCTGCATAATGAGTGGATTTAGGTATGATGATTCTAACTGAAATAAGTCACAAAGAAAAAGAAACATCATAAGATATCACTAATAAACAGAATGTAAACTTGGCTACACAGGAACTGGATTACAAAACAGAACAGGGTCTGAAATTTAGAAAACCAACTTATGCTTGCTTAAGGGGAAAGGTGAGTTGGGGTGCTGCATAAAACCAGAGATTGAAATGAGCACAGATAAAGTTCCTTAAGCCAAATATGGAATAGACAAGAGCTACTCCTTGCTCAACGAAATGGACTCAACACCCCATATTAAACGCCTAAGAATGTACCTGACTAGTAAGTATCTTAAAACCTATGGATTGCTATGTCTCCGAAAGAAAATCAAGCGTGTGTACACTGGCATAAACGCAGCAGTGATAGGATTGGAGAGGTTCGGTGAGCAAATGAAGACCCTTTGAAGTCATATTGCATGGTACCCATTCCACGGGTCTCCAGTCTCCAACTTTAAGGGATTCTTCCTTCAGCTAAACCATGCATGTGGAACCCAGAGTATGATCAAACGTGTGATCGGGACACGTGTTCAAATATGTCTCCGTTCTCGTCCCCTGGTACTCGGGTGCAACCTTCCAGACGCTTTACTAACTCTCTCCCGACTTGGAGAGTCAGTGCCTTTAACCTCCTGTTTGGCCCAGTTTGCAATTTCTGCGGAAGATGAACAGGAATAGGGAGAACCAATGAGAGACTAGCTGGAGGTGTCTGGACGGGCAAATTTAACTCTCATTTCCCACCAGGAAGAGGAATTAACCAAAGGCTCAGCGTGCCGTGCCGGAACCAGATTAGGGCCTGAAGCAATCCTGCGGTGTTGCGGCCAGCTCACAAGAAAGCGAGTTGAAGAAAGGAGCTCAGGGGCACTGTAATTCACAAACCTGCAGAGTTATAAATGACAGCTATCGTCCAAAAATATACTGAAGTCAGGCTGCCAAGAGGACTTGAAAGCGGGGCAGAATTGCAGGAAACCTATTTCAGGAGGTAGGCTGGAATTGCATTTAAAGCATAGGAAAAGAGGCAGAACGTCGACAATGATGCACTTGGCCAAAAAGGGCGTATGCGTTTTTTCTGAATATATTCAGGAAAAAACGCATACGCCCTTTTTGGCCAACCAAGCAAGCTTGCAAAGGAAATCTGCACTACAATGAAGTCTCACTTCCCCCCGGTCAAAAGGGCCATCTGAAAAAAGTGTAAAATCCAGAAAGGCAGGACAGGCCATGGAGAACTGGGAGCCTTGTTATGCTGATGGGCGGGATGTAAATTGCCAACAGCCACTTGGGAGAAGTGTGTGGTGTTTCCTGAAACATCTAAAAAACAAAGCAACAGAGCCTGGGGCACTTCCACTTATGGTCCTATAGCTTAGGGAAATTAAAATCAAAAAGACACAGCCACCCCAAAGTTTGGGACGGCTCCTTTATGGTACAAGTTCAATATCGCAGAAAGCGCAAAATGGATAAAGAAGTTGTTGTACTTACGTACAATGCAATATCACTCAGCAATGAAATCTATGTCATCAGGCCCGTAGCAGCATAATGAGTGGATTCAGGTATGATGCTTCCAACTGAAATAAGTTACACAGAAAAATAAATATCATAAGATATCACTAATACACGGAATGTAAACTTGGCTACACAGGAACTGAATTACAAAACAGAACAGGGTCTCAAATTTAGAAAACCAACTTATGCTTGCTTAAGGGGAAAGGTGAGTTGGGGTGCTGCATAAAACCAGAGATTGAAATGAGCACAGATAAAGTTCCTTAAGCCAAATATGGAATAGAAAGAGCTACTCCCTGCTCAACGAAATGGATTCAACACCCCATATTAAACGCCTAAGAATGTACCTGACTAGTAAGTATCTTAAAACCTATGGATTGCTATGTCTCCGAAAGAAAATCAAGCATGTGTACACTGGCATAAACGCAGCAGTGATAGGATTGGAGAGTTTCGGTGAGCAAATGAAGACCCTTTGAAGTCATATTGCATGGTACCCATTCCACGGGTCTCCACTCTGCAGCTATAAGGGATTCTTCCTTCAGCTAAACCATGCATGTGGAACCCAGAGTATGATCAAACGTGTGATCGGGAGACGTGTTCAAATATGTCTCCGTTCTCGTCCCCTGGTACTCGGGTGCAACCTTCCAGACGCTTTACTAACTCTCTCCCGACTTGGAGAGTCAGTGCCTTTAACCTCCTGTTTGGCCCAGTTTGCAATTTCTGCGGAAGATGAACAGGAATAGGGAGAACCAATGAGAGACTAGCAGGAGGTGTCTGGACGGGCAAATTTAACTCTCATTTCCCACCAGGAAGGGAATTAACCAAAGGCTCAGCGTGCCGTGCCGGAACCAGATTAGGGCCTGAAGCAATCCTGCGGTGTTGCGGCCAGCTCACAAGAAAGCGAGTTGAAGAAAGGAGCTCAGGGGCACTGTAATTCACAAACCTGCAGAGTTATAAATGACAGCTATCGTCCAAAAATATACTGAAGTAAGGCTGCCAAGAGGACTTGAAAGCGGGGCAGAATTGCAGGAAACCGATTTCAGGAGGTAGGCTGGAATTGCATTTAAAGCATAGGAAAAGAGGCAGAACGTCGACAATGATGCACTTGGCCAAAAAGGGCGTATGCGTTTTTTCCTGAATATATTCAGGAAAAAACGCATACGCCCTTTTTGGCCAACCAAGCAAGCTTGCAAAGGAAATCTGCACTACAATGAAGTCTCACTTCCCCCCGGTCAAAAGGGCCATCTGAAAAAAGTGTAAAATCCAGAAAGGCAGGACAGGCCATGGAGAACTGGGAGCCTTGTTATGCTGATGGGCGGGATGTAAATTGCCAACAGCCACTCGGGAGAAGTGTATGGTGTTTCCTGAAACATCTAAAAAACAAAGCAACAGAGCCTGGGGCACTTCCACTCATGGTCCTATAGCTTAGGGAAATTAAAATCAAAAAGACACAGCCACCCCAAAGTTTGGGACGGCTCTGTTTATAAGAACCTCGTTTACGGTACAAGTTCAATATCGCAGAAAGTGAAAAATGGATAAAGAAGTTGTGGTACTTACGTACAATGCAATATCACTCAGCAATGAAATCTATGTCATCAGGCCCGTAGCAGCATAATGAGTGGATTCAGGTATGATGATTCTAACTGAAATAAGTCACAAAGAAAAAGAAACATCATAAGATATCACTAATACACAGAATGTAAACTTGGCTACACAGGAACTGGATTACAAAACAGAACAGGGTCTCAAATTTAGAAAACCAACTTATGCTTGCTTAAGGGGAAAGGTGAGTTGGGGTGCTGCATAAAACCAGAGATTGAAATGAGCACAGATAAAGTTCCTTAAGCCAAATATGGAATAGACAAGAGCTACTCCTTGCTCAACGAAATGGACTCAACACCCCATATTAAACGCCTAAGAATGTACCTGACTAGTAAGTATCTTAAAACCTATGGATTGCTATGTCTCCGAAAGAGAATCAAGCGTGTGTACACTGGCATAAACGCAGCAGTGATAGGATTGGAGAGGTTCGGTGAGCAAATGAAGACCCTTTGAAGTCATATTGCATGGTACCCATTCCACGGGTCTCCACTCTCCAACTTTAAGGGATTCTTCCTTCAGCTAAACCATGCATGTGGAACCCAGAGTATGATCAAACGTGTGATCGGGACACGTGTTCAAATATGTCTCCGTTCTCGTCCCCTGGTACTCGGGTGCAACATTCCAGACGCTTTACTAACTCTCTCCCGACTTGGAGAGTCAGTGCCTTTAACCTCCTGTTTGGCCCAGTTTGCAATTTCTGCGGAAGATGAACAGGAATAGGGAGAACCAATGAGAGACTAGCTGGAGGTGTCTGGACGGGCAAATTTAACTCTCATTTCCCACCAGGAAGAGGAATTAACCAAAGGCTCAGCGTGCCGTGCCGGAACCAGATTAGGGCCTGAAGCAATCCTGCGGTGTTGCAGCCAGCTCACAAGAAAGCGAGTTGAAGAAAGGAGCTCAGGGGCACTGTAATTCACAAACCTGCAGAGTTATAAATGACAGCTATCGTCCAAAAATATACTGAAGTCAGGCTGCCAAGAGGACTTGAAAGCGGGGCAGAATTGCAGGAAACCGATTTCAGGAGGTAGGCTGGAATTGCATTTAAAGCATAGGAAAAGAGGCAGAACGTCCACAATGATGCACTTGGCCAAAAAGGGCGTATGCGTTTTTTCCTGAATATATTCAGGAAAAAACGCATACGCCCTTTTTGGCCAACCAAGGAAGCTTGCAAAGGAAATCTGCACTACAATGAAGTCTCACTTCCCCCCGGTCAAAAGGGCCATCTGAAAAAAGTGTAAAATCCAGAAAGGCAGGACAGGCCATGGAGAACTGGGAGCCTTGTTATGCAGATGGGCGGGATGTAAATTGCCAACAGCCACTTGGGAGAAGTGTGTGGTGTTTCCTGAAACATCTAAAAAACAAAGCAACAGAGCCTGGTGCACTTCCACTTATGGTCCTATAGCTTAGGGAAATTAAAATCAAAAAGACACAGCCACCCCAAAGTTTGGGACGGCTCCTTTATGGTACAAGTTCAATATCGCAGAAAGCGCAAAATGGATAAAGAAGTTGTTGTACTTACGTACAATGCAATATCACTCAGCAATGAAATCTATGTCATCAGGCCCGTAGCAGCATAATGAGTGGATTCAGGTATGATGCTTCCAACTGAAATAAGTCACACAGAAAAAGAAACATCATACGATATCACTAATACACGGAATGTAAACTTGGCTACACAGGAACTGGATTACAAAACAGAACAGGGTCTCAAATTTAGAAAACCAACTTATGCTTGCTTAAGGGGAAAGGTGAGTTGGGGTGCTGCATAAAACCAGAGATTGAAATGAGCACAGATAAAGTTCCTTAAGACAAATATGGAATAGAAAGAGCTACTCCCTGCTCAACAAAATGGACACAACACCCCATATTAAACGCGGAAGAATGTACCTGACTAGTAAGTATCTTAAATCCTATGGATTGCTATGTCTCCGAAAGAAAATCAAGCGTGTGTACACTGGCATAAACGCAGCAGTGATAGGATTGGAGAGGTTCGGTGAGCAAATGAAGACCCTTTGAAGTCATATTGCATGGTACCCATTCCACGGGTCTCAACTCTCCAGGTTTAAGGGATTCTTCCTTTAGCTAAACCATGCATGTGGAACCCAGAGTTTGATCAAACGTGTGGTCGGGAGACGTGTTCAAATATGTCTCCATTCCCGTTCCCTTGCACTCGGGTGCAACATTCCAGACGCTTTACTAACACTCTCCCGACTTGGAGAGTCAGTGCCTTTAACCTCCTGTTTGGCCCAGTTTGCAATTTCTGCGGAAGATGAACAGGAATAGGGAGAACCAATGAGAGACTAGCTGGAGGTGTCTGGACGGGCAAATTTAACTCTCATTTCCCACCAGGAAGGGAATTAACCAAAGGCTCAGCGTGCCGTGCCGGAACCAGATTAGGGCCTGAAGCAATCCGGCGGTGTTGCGGCCAGCTCACAAGAAAGCGAGTTGAAGAAAGGAGCTCAGGGGCACTGTAATTCACAAACCTGCAGAGTTATAAATGACAGCTATCGTCCAAAAATATACTGAAGTAAGGCTGCCAAGAGGACTTGAAAGCGGGGCAGAATTGCAGGAAACTGATTTCAGGAGGTAGGCTGGAATTGCATTTAAAGCATAGGAAAAGAGGCAGAACGTCCACAATGATGCACTTGGCCAAAAAGGGCGTATGCGTTTTTTCCTGAATATATTCAGGAAAAAACGCATACGCCCTTTTTGGCCAACCAAGCAAGCTTGCAAAGGAAATCTGCACTACAATGAAGTCTCACTTCCCCCCGGTCAAAAGGGCCATCTGAAAAAAGTGTAAAATCCAGAAAGGCAGGACAGGCCATGGAGAACTGGGAGCCTTGTTATGCTGATGGGCGGGATGTAAGTTGCCAACAGCCACTCGGGAGAAGTGTATGGTGTTTCCTGAAACATCTAAAAAACAAAGCAACAGAGCCTGGGGCACTTCCACTCATGGTCCTATAGCTTAGGGAAATTAAAATCAAAAAGACACAGCCACCCCAAAGTTTGGGACGGCTCTGTTTATAAGAACCTCGTTTACGGTACAAGTTCAATATCGCAGAAAGTGAAAAATGGATAAAGAAGTTGTGGTACTTACGTACAATGCAATATCACTCAGCAATGACATCTATGTCATCAGGCCCGTAGCAGCAGAATGAGTGGATTCAGGTATGATGCTTCTAACTGAAATAAGTCACACAGAAAAAGAAACATCATAAGATATCACTAATACACGGAATGTATACTTGGCTACACAAGAACTGGATTACAAAACAGAACAGGGTCTCAAATTTAGAAAACCAACTTATACTTTCTTAAGGGGAAAGGTGAGTTGGGGTGCTGCATAAAACCAGAGATTGAAATGAGCACAGATAAAGTTCCTTAAGCCAAATATGGAATAGACAAGAGCTACTCCTTGCTCAACGAAAGGGACTCAACACCCCATATTAAACGCCTAAGAATGTACCTGACTAGTAAGTATCTTAAAACCTATGGATTGCTATGTCTCCGAAAGAGAATCAAGCGTGTGTACACTGGCATAAACGCAGCAGTGATACGATTGGAGAGGTTCAGTGAGCAAATGAAGACCCTTTGCAGTCATATTGCATGGTACCCATTCCACGGGTCTCTACTCTCCAACTTTAAGGGATTCTTCCTTCAGCTAAACCATGCATGTGGAACCCAGAGTATGATCAAACGTGTGATCAGGAGACGTGTTCAAATATGTCTCCATTCTCGTCCCCTGGTACTCGGGTGCAACATTCCAGATGCTTTACTAACACTCTCCCGACTTGGAGAGTCAGTGCCTTTAACCTCCTGTTTGGCCCAGTTTGCAATTTCTGCGGAAGATGAACAGGAATAGGGAGAACCAATGAGAGACTAGCTGGAGGTGTCTGGACGGGCAAATTTAACTCTCATTTCCCACCAGGAAGAGGAATTAACCAAAGGCTCAGCGTGCCGTGCCGGAACCAGATTAGGGCCTGAAGCAATCCTGCAGTCTTACGGCCAGCTAACAAGAAAGCGAGTTGAAGAAAGGATCTCAGGGACTCTGTAAATCACAAACCTGCAGAGTTATAAATGACAGCTATCGTCCAAAAATATACTGAAGTCAGGCTGCCAAGAGGACTTGAAAGTGGGGCAGAATTGCAGGAAACCGATTTCAGGAGGTAGACTGGAATTGCATTTAAAGCATAGGAAAAGAGGCAGGACGTCCACAATGATGCACTTGGCCAAAAAGGGCGTATGCGTTTTTTCCTGAATATATTCAGGAAAAAACGCATACGCCCTTTTTGGACAACCAAGCAAGCTTGCAAAGGATATCTGCACTACAATGAAGTCTCACTTCCCCCCTGTCAAAAGGGCCATCTGAAAAAAGTGTAGAATCCAGAAAGGCAGGACAGGCCATGGAGAACTGGGAGCATGGTTATGCTGATGGGTGGGATATAAATTGCCAACAGCCACTCGGGAGAAGTGTATGGTGTTTCCTGAAACATCTAAAAAACAAAGCAACAGAGCCTAGGGCACTTCCACTTATGGTCCTATAGCTTAGGGAAATTAAAATCCAAAAGACACAGCCACCCCAAAGTTTGGGACGGCTCTGTTTACAAGAACCTCATTTATGGTACAAGTTCAATATCACAGAAAGTGAAAAATGGATAAAGAAGTTGTGGTACTTACGTACAATGCAATATCACTCAGCAATGACATCTATGTCATCAGGCCCATAGCAGCATAATGAGTGGATTCAGGTATGGTGATTCTAACTGAAATAAGTCACACAGAAAAAGAAACATCATAAGATATCACTAATACATGGAATGTAAACTTGGCTACACAGGAACTGGATTACAAAACAGAACAGGGTCTGAAATTTAGAAAACCAACTTATGCTTGCTTAAGGGGAAAGGTGAGTTGGGGTGCTGCATAAAACCAGAGATTGAAATGAGCACAGATAAAGTTCCTTAAGCCAAATATGGAATAGAAAGAGCTACTCCCTGCTCAACGAAATGGACTCAACACCCCATATTAAACGCGGAAGAATGTACCTGACTAGTAAGTATCTTAAATCCTATGGATTGCTATGTCTCCGAAAGAAAATCAAGCGTGTGTACCCTGGCATAAACGCAGCAGTGATAGGATTGGAGAGGTTCGGTGAGCAAATGAAGACCCTTTGAAGTCATATTGCATGGTACCCATTCCACGGGTCTCAACTCTCCAGGTTTAAGGGATTCTTCCTTCAGCTAAACCATGCATGTGGAACCCAGAGTCTGATCAAACGTGTGGTCGGGAGACGTGTTCAAATATGTCTCCATTCCCGTTCCCTTGCACTCGGGTGCAACATTCCAGACGCTTTACTAACACTCTCCCGACTTGGAGAGTCAGTGCCTTTAACCTCCTGTTTGGCCCAGTTTGCAATTTCTGCGGAAGATGAACAGGAATAGGGAGAACCAATGAGAGACTAGCAGGAGGTGTCTGGACGGGCAAATTTAACTCTCATTTCCCACCAGGAAGAGGAATTAACCAAAGGCTCAGCGTGCCGTGCCGGAACCAGATTAGGGCCTGAAGCAATCCGGCGGTGTTGCGGCCAGCTCACGAGAAAGCGAGTTGAAGAAAGGAGCTCAGGGGCACTGTAATTCACAAACCTGCAGAGTTATAAATGACAGCTATCGTCCAAAAATATACTGAAGTAAGGCTGCCAAGAGGACTTGAAAGCGGGGCAGAATTGCAGGAAACCGATTTCAGGAGGTAGGCTGGAATTGCATTTAAAGCATAGGAAAAGAGGCAGAACGTCCACAATGATGCACTTGGCCAAAAAGGGCGTATGCGTTTTTTCCTGAATATATTCAGGAAAAAACGCATACGCCCTTTTTGGCAAACCAAGCAAGCTTGCAAAGGAAATCTGCACTACAATGAAGTCTCACTTCCCCCCGGTCAAAAGGGCCATCTGAAAAAAGTGTAAAATCCAGAAAGGCAGGACAGGCCATGGAGAACTGGGAGCCTTGTTATGCTGATGGGCGGGATGTAAATTGCCAACAGCCACTCGGGAGAAGTGTATGGTGTTTCCTGAAACATCTAAAAAACAAAGCAACAGAGCCTGGGGCACTTCCACTCATGGTCCTATAGCTTAGGGAAATTAAAATCAAAAAGACACAGCCACCCCAAAGTTTGGGACGGCTCTGTTTATAAGAACCTCGTTTACGGTACAAGTTCAATATCGCAGAAAGTGAAAAATGGATAAAGAATTTGTGGTACTTATGTACACTGCAATATCACTCAGCAATGACATCTATGTCATCAGTCCCGTAGCAGCATAATGAGTGGATTCAGGTATGATGCTTCTAACTGAAATAAGTCACACAGAAAAAGAAACATCATAAGATATCACTAATACACGGAATGTATACTTGGCTACACAAGAACTGGATTACAAAACAGAACAGGGTCTCAAATTTAGAAAACCAACTTATACTTTCTTAAGGGGAAAGGTGAGTTGGGGTGCTGCATAAAACCAGAGATTGAAATGAGCACAGATAAAGTTCCTTAAGCCAAATATGGAATAGACAAGAGCTACTCCTTGCTCAACGAAAGGGACTCAACACCCCATATTAAACGCCTAAGAATGTACCTGACTAGTAAGTATCTTAAAACCTATGGATTGCTATGTCTCCGAAAGAGAATCAAGCGTGTGTACACTGGCATAAACGCAGCAGTGATACGATTGGAGAGGTTCAGTGAGCAAATGAAGACCCTTTGCTGTCATATTGCATGGTACCCATTCCACGGGTCTCTACTCTCCAACTTTAAGGGATTCTTCCTTCAGCTAAACCATGCATGTGGAACCCAGAGTATGATCAAACGTGTGATCAGGAGACGTGTTCAAATATGTCTCCATTCTCGTCCCCTGGTACTCGGGTGCAACATTCCAGATGCTTTACTAACACTCTCCCGACTTGGAGAGTCAGTGCCTTTAACCTCCTGTTTGGCCCAGTTTGCAATTTCTGCGGAAGATGAACAGGAATAGGGAGAACCAATGAGAGACTAGCTGGAGGTGTCTGGACGGGCAAATTTAACTCTCATTTCCCACCAGGAAGAGGAATTAACCAAAGGCTCAGCGTGCCGTGCCGGAACCAGATTAGGGCCTGAAGCAATCCTGCAGTCTTACGGCCAGCTAACAAGAAGGCGAGTTGAAGAAAGGATCTCAGGGACACTGTAATTCACAAACCTGCAGAGTTATAAATGACAGCTATCGTCCAAAAATATACTGAAGTCAGGCTGCCAAGAGGACTTGAAAGTGGGGCAGAATTGCAGGAAACCGATTTCAGGAGGTAGACTGGAATTGCATTTAAAGCATAGGAAAAGAGGCAGGACGTCCACAATGATGCACTTGGCCAAAAAGGGCGTATGCGTTTTTTCCTGAATATATTCAGGAAAAAACGCATACGCCCTTTTTGGACAACCAAGCAAGCTTGCAAAGGATATCTGCACTACAATGAAGTCTCACTTCCCCCCTGTCAAAAGGGCCATCTGAAAAAAGTGTAGAATCCAGAAAGGCAGGACAGGCCATGGAGAACTGGGAGCATGGTTATGCTGATGGGTGGGATATAAATTGCCAACAGCCACTCGGGAGAAGTGTATGGTGTTTCCTGAAACATCTAAAAAACAAAGCAACAGAGCCTAGGGCACTTCCACTTATGGTCCTATAGCTTAGGGAAATTAAAATCCAAAAGACACAGCCACCCCAAAGTTTGGGACGGCTCTGTTTACAAGAACCTCATTTATGGTACAAGTTCAATATCACAGAAAGCGCAAAATGGATAAAGAAGTTGTGGTACTTACGTACAATGCAATATCACTCAGCAATGACATCTATGTCATCAGGCACGTAGCAGCATAATGAGTGGATTCAGGTATGGTGATTCTAACTGAAATAAGTCACACAGAAAAAGAAACATCATAAGATATCACTAATACATGGAATGTAAACTTGGCTACACAGGAACTGGATTACAAAACAGAACAGGGTCTGAAATTGAGAAAACCAACTTATGCTTGCTTAAGGGGAAAGGTGAGTTGGGGTGCTGCATAAAACCAGAGATTGAAATGAGCACAGATAAAGTTCCTTAAGCCAAATATGGAATAGAAAGAGCTACTCCCTGCTCAACGAAATGGACTCAACACCCCATATTAAACGCGGAAGAATGTACCTGACTAGTAAGTATCTTAAATCCTATGGATTGCTATGTCTCCGAAAGAAAATCAAGCGTGTGTACACTGGCATAAACGCAGCAGTGATAGGATTGGAGAGGTTCGGTGAGCAAATGAAGAGCCTTTGAAGTCATATTGCATGGTACCCATTCCACGGGTCTCAACTCTCCAGGTTTAAGGGATTCTTCCTTCAGCTAAACCATGCATGTGGAACCCAGAGTCTGATCAAACGTGTGGTCGGGAGACGTGTTCAAATATGTCTCCATTCTCGTCCCCTGGTACTCGGGTGCAACATTCCAGACGCTTTACTAACACTCCCCCGACTTGGAGAGTCAGTGCCTTTAACCTCCTGTTTGGCCCAGTTTGCAATTTCTGCGGAAGATGAACAGGAATAGGGAGAACCAATGAGAGACTAGCTGGAGGTGTCTGGACGGGCAAATTTAACTCTCATTTCCCACCAGGAAGAGGAATTAATCAAAGGCTCAGCGTGCCGTGCCGGAACCAGATTAGGGCCTGAAGCAATCCTGCGGTGTTGCGGCCAGCTCACAAGAAAGCGAGTTGAAGAAAGGAGCTCAGGGGCACTGTAATTCACAAACCTGCAGAGTTATAAATGACAGCTATCGTCCAAAAATATACTGAAGTCAGGCTGCCAAGAGGACTTGAAAGCGGGGCAGAATTGCAGGAAACCGATTTCAGGAGGTAGACTGGAATTGCATTTAAAGCATAGGAAAAGAGGCAGAACGTGCACAATGATGCACTTGGCCAAAAAGGGCATATGCGTTTTTTCCTGAATATATTCAGGAAAAAACGCATATGCCCTTTTTGGCCAACCAAGCAAGCTTGCAAAGGAAATCTGCACTACAATGAAGTCTCACTTCCCCCCGGTCAAAAGGGCCATCTGAAAAAAGTGTAAAATCCAGAAAGGCAGGACAGGCCATGGAGAACTGGGAGCCTTGTTATGCTGATGGGCGGGATGTAAATTGCCAACAGCCACTCGGGAGAAGTGTATGGTGTTTCCTGAAACATCTAAAAAACAAAGCAACAGAGCCTGGGGCATTTCCACTTATGGTCCTATAGCTTAGGGAAATTAAAATCAAATAGACACAGGCACCCCAAAGATTGGGACGGCTCTGTTTATAAGAACCTCGTTTACGGTACAAGTTCAATATCGCAGAAAGTGAAAAATGGATAAAGAACTTGTGGTACTTACGTACAATGCAATATCACTCAGCAATGAAATATATGTCATCAGGCCCGTAGCAGCATAATGAGTGGATTCAGGTATGATGATTCTAACTGAAATAAGTCACAAAGAAAAAGAAACATCATAAGATATCACTAATACACAGAATGTAAACTTGGTTACACAGGAACTGGATTACAAAACAGAACAGGGTCTCAAATTTAGAAAACCAACTTATGCTTGCTTAAGGGGAAAGGTGAGTTGGGGTGCTGCCTAAAACCAGAGATTGAAATGAGCACAGATAAAGTTCCTTAAGCCAAATATGGAATAGACAAGAGCTACTCCTTGCTCAACGAAATGGACTCAACACCCCATATTAAACGCCTAAGAATGTACCTGACTAGTAAGTATCTTAAAACCTATGGATTGCTATGTCTCTGAAAGAGAATCAAGCGTGTGTACACTGGCATAAATGCAGCAGTGATAGGATTGGAGAGGTTCGGTGAGAAAATGAAGACCCTTTGAAGTCATATTGCATGGTACCCATTCCATGGGTCTCCACTCTCCAGCTTTAAGGGATTCTTCCTTCAGCTAAACCATGCATGTGGAACCCAGAGTATGATCAAACGTGTGATCGGGAGACGTGTTCAAATATGTCTCCGTTCTCGTCCCCTGGTACTCGGGTGCAACATTCCAGACGCTTTACTAACTCTCTCCCGACTTGGAGAGTCAGTGCCTTTAACCTCCTGTTTGGCCCAGTTTGCAATTTCTGCGGAAGATGAACAAGAATAGGGAGAACCAATGAGAGACTAGCTGGAGGTGTCTGGATGGGCAAATTTAACTCTCATTTCCCACCAGGAAGAGGAACTATCCAAAGGCTCAGCGTGCCGTGCCGGAACCAGATTAGGGCCTGAAGCAATCCTGCGGTCTTGCGGCCAGCTCACGAGAAAGCGAGTTGAAGAAAGCAGCTCAGGGGCACTGTACTTCACAAACCTGCAGAGTTATAAATGACAGCTATCGTCCAAAAATATACTGAAGTCAGGATGCCAAGAGGACTTGAAAGCGGGGCAGAATTGCAGGAAACCGATTTCAGGAGGTAGACTGGAATTGCATTTAAAGCATAGGAAAAGAGGCAGAACGTCCACAATGATGCACTTGGCCAAAAAGGGCGTATGCGTTTTTTCCTGAATATATTCAGGAAAAAACGCATACGCCCTTTTTGGACAACCAAGCAAGCTTGCAAAGGAAATCTGCACTACAATGAAGTCTCACTTCCCCCTGGTCAAAAGGGCCATCTGAAAAAAGTGTAAAATCCAGAAAGGCAGGACAGGCCATGGAGAACTGGGAGCCTTGTTATGCTGAAGGGCGGGATGTAAATTGCCAACAGCCACTCGGGAGAAGTGTATGGTGTTTCCTGAAACATCTAAAAAACAAAGCAACAGAGCCTGGGGCACTTCCACTTATGGTCCTATAGCTTAGGGAAATTAAAATCAAAAAGACACAGCCACCCCAAAGTTTGGAACGGCTCGTTTACGGTACAAGTTCAATATCGCAGAAAGCGCAAAATGGATAAAGAAGTTGTGGTACTTACGTACAATGCAATATCACTCAGCAATGACATCTATGTCATCAGGCCCGTAGCAGCATAATGAGTGGATTCAGGTATGATGCTTCCAACTGAAATAAGTCACACAGAAAAAGAAACATCATAAGATATCACTAATACACGGAATGTAAACTTGGCTACACAAGAACTGGATTACAAAACAGAACAGCGTCTCAAATTTAGAAAACCAACTTATGCTTGCTTAAGGGGAAAGGTGAGTTGGGGTGCTGCATAAAACCAGAGATTGAAATGAGCACAGATAAAGTTCCTTAAGCCAAATATGGAATAGACAAGAGCTACTCCTGCTCAACGAAATGGACTCAACACCCCATATTAAACGCCTAAGAATGTACCTGACTAGTAAGTATCTTAAAACCTATGGATTGCTATGTCTCCGAAAGAAAATCAAGCGTGTGTACAGGGGCATAAACGCAGCAGTGATAGGATTGGAGAGGTTCGGTGAGCAAATGAAGACCCTTTGAAGTCATATTGCATCGTACCCATTCCACGGGTCTCAACTCTCCAGGTTTAAGGGATTCTTCCTTCAGCTAAACCATGCATGTGGAACCCAGAGTATGATCAACCGTGTGATCGGGAGACGTGTTCCAATATGTCTCAGTTCTCGTCCCCTGGTACTCGGATGCAACATTCCAGACGCTTTACTAACTCTCTCCCGACTTGGAGAGTCAGTGCCTTTAACCTCCTGTTTGGCCCAGTTTGCAATTTCTGCGGAAGATGAACAAGAATAGGGAGAACCAATGAGAGACTAGCTGGAGGTGTCTGGATGGGCAAATTTAACTCTCATTTCCCACCAGGAAGAGGAATTAACCAAAGGCTCAGCGTGCCGTGCCGGAACCAGATTAGGGCCTGAAGAAATCCTGCGGTGTTGCGGCCAGCTCACAAGAAAGTGAGTTGAAGAAAGGAGCTCAGGGGCACTGTAATTCACAAACCTGCAGAGTTATAAATGACAGCTATCGTCCAAAAATATACTGAAGTCAGGCTGCCAAGAGGACTTGAAAGCGGGGCAGAATTGCAGGAAACCGATTTCAGGAGGTAGACTGGAATTGCATTTAAAGCATAGGAAAAGAGGCAGAACGTCGACAATGATGCACTTGGCCAAAAAGGGCGTATGCGTTTTTTCCTGAATATATTCAGGAAAAAATGCATACGCCCTTTTTGGCCAACCAAGCAAGCTTGCAAAGGAAATCTGCACTACAATGAAGTCTCACTTCCCCCTGGTCAAAAGGGCCATCTGAAAAAGTGTAAAATCCAGAAAGGCAGGACAGGCCATGGAGAACTGGGAGCCTTGTTATGCTGATGGGCGGGATGTAAATTGCCAACAGCCACTCTGGAGAAGTGTATGGTGTTTCCTGAAACATCTAAAAAACAAAGCAACAGAGCCTGGGGCACTTCCACTTATGGTCTTATAGCTTAGGGAAATTAAAATCAAAAAGACACAGCCACCCCAAAGTTTGGGACGGCTCTGTTTAGAAGAACCTCGTTTCCGGTACAAGTTCAATATCGCAGAAAGTGAAAAATGGATAAAGAAGTTGTGGTACTTACTTACAATGCAATATCACTCAGCAATGAAATATATGTCATCAGGCCCGTAGCAGCATAATGAGTGGATTCAGGTATGATGATTCTAACTGAAATAAGTCACAAAGAAAAAGAAACATCATAAGATATCACTAATACACAGAATGTAAACTTGGCTACACAGGAACTGGATTACAAAACAGAACAGGGTCTCAAATTTAGAAAACCAACTTATGCTTGCTTAAGGGGAAAGGTGAGTTGGGGTGCTGCCTAAAACCAGAGATTGAAATGAGCACAGATAAAGTTCCTTAAGCCAAATATGGAATAGACAAGAGCTACTCCTTCCTCAACGAAATGGACTCAACACCCCATATTAAACGCCTAAGAATGTACCTGACTAGTAAGTATCTTAAAACCTATGGATTGCTATGTCTCTGAAAGAGAATCAAGCGTGTGTACACTGGCATAAATGCAGCAGTGATAGGATTGGAGAGGTTCGGTGAGAAAATGAAGAGCCTTTGAAGTCATATTGCATGGTACCCATTCCACGGGTCTCCACTCTCCAGCTTTAAGGGATTCTTCCTTCAGCTAAACCATGCATGTGGAACCCAGAGTATGATCAAACGTGTGATCGGGAGACGTGTTCAAATATGTCTCCGTTCTCGTCCCCTGGTACTCGGGTGCAACATTCCAGACGCTTTACTAACACTCTCCCGTCTTGGAGAGTCAGTGCCTTTAACCTCCTGTTTGGCCCAGTTTGCAATTTCTGCGGAAGATGAACAAGAATAGGGAGAACCAATGAGAGACTAGCTGGAGGTGTCTGGATGGGCAAATTTAACTCTCATTTCCCACCAGAAAGAGGAATTAACCAAAGGCTCAGCGTGCCGTGCCGGATCCAGATTAGGGCCTGAAGCAATCCTGTGGTGTTGCGGCCAGCTCACAAGAAAGCGAGTTGAAGAAAGGAGCTCAGGGGCACTGTAATTCACAAACCTGCAGAGTTATAAATGACAGCTATCGTCCAAAAATATACTGAAGTAAGGCTGCCAAGAGGACTTGAAAGCGGGGCAGAATTGCAGGAAACCGATTTCAGGAGGTAGACTGGAATTGCATTTAAAGCATAGGAAAAGAGGCAGAACGTCGACAATGATGCACTTGGCCAAAAAGGGCGTATGCGTTTTTTCCTGAATATATTCAGGAAAAAACGCATACGCCCTTTTTGGACAACCAAGCAAGCTTGCAAAGGAAATCTGCACTACAATGAAGTCTCACTTCCCCCTGGTCAAAAGGGCCATCTGAAAAAAGTGTAAAATCCAGAAAGGCAGGACAGGCCATGGAGAACTGTGAGCCTTGTTATGCTGATGGGCGGGATGTAAATTGCCAACAGCCACTCGGGAGAAGTGTATGGTGTTTCCTGAAACATCTAAAAAACAAAGCAACAGAGCCTGGGGCACTTCCACTTATGGTCCTATAGCTTAGGGAAATTAAAATCAAAAAGACACAGCCACCCCAATGTTTGGGACGGCTCGTTTACGGTACAAGTTCAATATCGCAGAAAGCGCAAAATGGATAAAGAAGTTGTGGTACTTACGTACAATGCAATATCACTCAGCAATGACATCTATGTCATCAGGCCCGTAGCAGCATAATGAGTGGATTCAGGTATGATGCTTCCAACTGAAATAAGTCACACAGAAAAAGAAACATCATAAGATATCACTAATACACGGAATGTAAACTTGGCTACACAAGAACTGGATTACAAAACAAAACAGCGTCTCAAATTTAGAAAACCAACTTATGCTTGCTTAAGGGGAAAGGTAAGTTGGGGTGCTGCATAAAACCAGAGATTGAAATGAGCACAGATAAAGTTCCTTAAGCCAAATATGGAATAGACAAGAGCTACTCCTGCTCAACGAAATGGACTCAACACCCCATATTAAACGCCTAAGAATGTACCTGACTAGTAAGTATCTTAAAACCTATGGATTGCTATGTCTCCGAAAGAAAATCAAGCGTGTGTACAGGGGCATAAACGCAGCAGTGATAGGATTGGAGAGGTTCGGTGAGCAAATGAAGACCCTTTGAAGTCATATTGCATGGTACCCATTCCACGGGTCTCCACTCTCCAGGTTTAAGGGATTCTTCCTTCAGCTAAACCATGCATGTGGAACCCAGAGTATGATCAACCGTGTGATCGGGAGACGTGTTCCAATATGTCTCAGTTCTCGTCCCCTGGTACTCGGGTGCAACATTCCAGACGCTTTACTAACTCTCTCCCGACTTGGAGAGTCAGTGCCTTTAACCTCCTGTTTGGCCCAGTTTGCAATTTCTGCGGAAGATGAACAGGAATAGGGAGAACCAATGAGAGACTAGCTGGAGGTGTCTGGACGGGCAAATTTAACTCTCATTTCCCACCAGGAAGAGGAATTAACCAAAGGCTCAGCGTGCCGTGCCGGAACCAGATTAGGGCCTGAAGCAATCCTGCAGTCTTGCGGCCAGCTAACAAGAAAGCGAGTTGAAGAAAGGATCTCAGGGTCACTGTAATTCACAAACCTGCAGAGTTATAAATGACAGCTATCGTCCAAAAATATACTGAAGTCAGGCTGCCAAGAGGACTTGAAAGCGGGGCAGAATTGCAGGAAACCGATTTCAGGAGGTAGACTGGAATTGCATTTAAAGCATAGGAAAAGAGGCAGAACGTCCACAATGATGCACTTGGCCAAAAAGGGCGTATGCGTTTTTTCCTGAATATATTCAGGAAAAAACGCATACGCCCTTTTTGGCCAACCAAGCAAGCTTGCAAAGGAAATCTGCACTACAATGAAGTCTCACTTCCCCCCGGTCAAAAGGGCCATCTGAAAAAAGTGTAAAATCCAGAAATGCAGGACAGGCCATGGAGAACTGGGAGTCTTGTTATGCTAATGGGCGGGATGCAAATAGCCAACAGCCACTCGGGAGAAGTGTATTGTGTTTCCTGAAACATCTAAAAAACAAAGCAACAGAGCCTGGGGCACTTCCACTTATGGTCTTATAGCTTAGGGAAATTAAAATCAAAAAGACACAGCCACCCCAAAGTTTGGGACGGCTCTGTTTATAAGAACCTCGTTTCCGGTACAAGTTCAATATCGCAGAAAGTGAAAAATGGATAAAGAAATTGTGGTACTTACTTACAATGCAATATCACTCAGCAATGAAATATATGTCATCAGGCCCGTAGCAGCATAATGAGTGGATTCAGGTATGATGATTCTAACTGAAATAAGTCACAAAGAAAAAGAAACATCATAAGATATCACTAATACACAGAATGTAAACTTGGCTACACAGGAACTGGATTACAAAACAGAACAGGGTCTCAAATTTAGAAAACCAACTTATGCTTGCTTAAGGGGAAAGGTGAGTTGGGGTGCTGCCTAAAACCAGAGATTGAAATGAGCACAGATAAAGTTCCTTAAGCCAAATATGGAATAGACAAGAGCTACTCCTTGCTCAACGAAATGGACTCAACACCCCATATTAAACGCCTAAGAATGTACCTGACTAGTAAGTATCTTAAAACCTATGGATTGCTATGTCTCTGAAAGAGAATCAAGCGTGTGTACACTGGCATAAATGCAGCAGTGATAGGATTGGAGAGGTTCGGTGAGAAAATGAAGAGCCTTTGAAGTCATATTGCATGGTACCCATTCCACGGGTCTCCACTCTCCAGCTTTAAGGGATTCTTCCTTCAGCTAAACCATGCATGTGGAACCCAGAGTATGATCAAACGTGTGATCGGGAGACGTGTTCAAATATGTCTCCGTTCTCGTCCCCTGGTACTCGGGTGCAACATTCCAGACGCTTTACTAACACTCTCCCGACTTGGAGAGTCAGTGCCTTTAACTTCCTGTTTGGCCCAGTTTGCAATTTCTGCGGAAGATGAACAAGAATAGGGAGAACCAATGAGAGACTAGCTGGAGGTGTCTGGATGGGCAAATTTAACTCTCATTTCCCACCAGGAAGAGGAATTAACGAAAGGCTCAGCGTGCCGTGCCGGATCCAGATTAGGGCCTGAAGCAATCCTGTGGTGTTGCGGCCAGCTCACAAGAAAGCGAGTTGAAGAAAGGAGCTCAGGGGCACTGTAATTCACAAACCTGCAGAGTTATAAATGACAGCTATCGTCCAAAAATATACTGAAGTAAGGCTGCCAAGAGGACTTGAAAGCGGGGCAGAATTGCAGGAAACCGATTTCAGGAGGTAGACTGGAATTGCATTTAAAGCATAGGAAAAGAGGCAGAACGTCGACAATGATGCACTTGGCCAAAAAGGGCGTATGCGTTTTTTCCTGAATATATTCAGGAAAAAACGCATACGCCCTTTTTGGCCAACCAAGCAAGCTTGCAAAGGAAATCTGCACTACAATGAAGTCTCACTTCCCCCTGGTCAAAAGGGCCATCTGAAAAAAGTGTAAAATCCAGAAAGGCAGGACAGGCCATGGAGAACTGTGAGCCTTGTTATGCTGATGGGCGGGATGTAAATTGCCAACAGCCACTCGGGAGAAGTGTATGGTGTTTCCTGAAACATCTAAAAAACAAAGCAACAGAGCCTGGGGCACTTCCACTTATGGTCCTATAGCTTAGGGAAATTAAAATAAAAAAGACACAGCCACCCCAAAGTTTGGGATGGCTCGTTTACGGTACAAGTTCAATATCGCAGAAAGCGCAAAATGGATAAAGAAGTTGTGGTACTTACGTACAATGCAATATCACTCAGCAATGACATCTATGTCATCAGGCCCGTAGCAGCATAATGAGTGGATTCAGGTATGATGCTTCCAACTGAAATAAGTCACACAGAAAAAGAAACATCATAAGATATCACTAATACACGGAATGTAAACTTGGCTACACAAGAACTGGATTACAAAACAAAACAGCGTCTCAAATTTAGAAAACCAACTTATGCTTGCTTAAGGGGAAAGGTAAGTTGGGGTGCTGCATAAAACCAGAGATTGAAATGAGCACAGATAAAGTTCCTTAAGCCAAATATGGAATAGACAAGAGCTACTCCTGCTCAACGAAATGGACTCAACACCCCATATTAAACGCCTAAGAATGTACCTGACTAGTAAGTATCTTAAAACCTATGGATTGCTATGTCTCCGAAAGAAAATCAGGCGTGTGTACAGGGGCATAAACGCAGCAGTGATAGGATTGGAGAGGTTCGGTGAGCAAATGAAGACCCTTTGAAGTCATATTGCATCGTACCCATTCCACGGGTCTCAAATCTCCAGGTTTAAGGGATTCTTCCTTCAGCTAAACCATGCATGTGGAACCCAGAGTATGATCAACCGTGTGATCGGGAGACGAGTTCCAATATGTCTCAGTTCTCGTCCCCTGGTACTCGGGTGCAACATTCCATTTGCTTTACTAACTCTCTCCCGACTTGGAGAGTCAGTGCCTTTAACCTCCTGTTTGGCCCAGTTTGCAATTTCTGCGGAAGATGAACAGGAATAGGGAGAACCAATGAGAGACTAGCTGGAAGTGTCTGGACGGGCAAATTTAACTCTCATTTCCCACCAGGAAGAGGAATTAACCTAAGGGTCAGCGTGCCGTGCCAGAACCAGGTTAGGTCCTGAAGCAGTCCTGCGGTGTTGCGGCGAGCTCACAAGAAAGCGACTTGAAGAAAGGAGCTCAGGGGCACTGTAATTCACAAACCTGCAGAGTTATAAATGACAGCTATCGTCTAAAAATATACTGAAGTAAGGCTGCCAAGAGGACTTGAAAGTGGGGCAGAATTGCAGGAAACCGATTTCAGGAGGTAGACTGGAATTGCATTTAAAGCATAGGAAAAGAGGCAGAACGTCCACAATGATGCACTTGGCCAAAAAGGGCGTATGAGTTTTTTCCTGAATATATTCAGGAAAAAACGCATACGCCCTTTTTGGCCAACCAAGCAAGCTTGCAAAGGAAATCTGCACTACAATGAAGTCTCACTTCCCCCCGGTCAAAAGGGCCATCTGAAAAAAGTGTAAAATCCAGAAAGGCAGGACAGGCCATGGAGAACTGGGAGCCTTGTTATGCTGATGGGCGGGATGTAAATTGCCAACAGCCACTTGGGAGAAGTGTGTGGTGTTTCCTGAAACATCTAAAAAACAAAGCAACAGAGCCTGGGGCACTTCCACTTATGGTCCTATAGCTTAGGGAAATTAAAATCAAAAAGACACAGCCACCCCAAAGTTTGGGACGGCTCCTTTATGGTACAAGTTCAATATCGCAGAAAGCGCAAAATGGATAAAGAAGTTGTTGTACTTACGTACAATGCAATATCACTCAGCAATGAAATCTATGTCATCAGGCCCGTAGCAGCATAATGAGTGGATTCAGGTATGATGCTTCCAACTGAAATAAGTCACAAAGAAAAATAAATATCATAAGATATCACTAATACACGGAATGTAAACTTGGCTACACAGGAACTGAATTACAAAACAGAACAGGGTCTCAAATTTAGAAAACCAACTTATGCTTGCTTAAGGGGAAAGGTGAGTTGGGGTGCTGCATAAAACCAGAGATTGAAATGAGCACAGATAAAGTTCCTTAAGCCAAATATGGAATAGAAAGAGCTACTCCCTGCTCAACGAAATGGATTCAACACCCCATATTAAACGCCTAAGAATGTACCTGACTAGTAAGTATCTTAAAACCTATGGATTGCTATGTCTCCGAAAGAAAATCAAGCGTGTGTACACTGGCATAAACGCAGCAGTGATAGGATTGGAGAGGTTCGGTGAGCAAATGAAGACCCTTTGAAGTCATATTGCATGGTACCCATTCCACGGGTCTCCACTCTCCAGCTTTAAGGGATTCTTCCTTCAGCTAAACAATGCATGTGGAACCCAGAGTATGATCAAACGTGTGATCGGGAGACGTGTTCAAATATGTCTCCGTTCTCGTCCCCTGGTACTCGGGTGCAACCTTCCAGACGCTTTACTAACTCTCTCCCGACTTGGAGAGTCAGTGCCTTTAACCTCCTGTTTGGCCCAGTTTGCAATTTCTGCGGAAGATGAACAGGAATAGGGAGAACCAATGAGAGACTAGCAGGAGGTGTCTGGACGGGCAAATTTAACTCTCATTTCCCACCAGGAAGGGAATTAACCAAAGGCTCAGCGTGCCGTGCCGGAACCAGATTAGGGCCTGAAGCAATCCTGCGGTGTTGCGGCCGGCTCACAAGAAAGCGAGTTGAAGAAAGGAGCTCAGGGGCACTGTAATTCACAAACCTGCAGAGTTATAAATGACAGCTATCGTCCAAAAATATACTGAAGTAAGGCTGCCAAGAGGACTTGAAAGCGGGGCAGAATTGCAGGAAACCGATTTCAGGAGGTAGGCTGGAATTGCATTTAAAGCATAGGAAAAGAGGCAGAACGTCCACAATGATGCACTTGGCCAAAAAGGGCGTATGCGTTTTTTCCTGAATATATTCAGGAAAAAACGCATACGCCCTTTTTGGCCAACCAAGCAAGCTTGCAAAGGAAATCTGCACTACAATGAAGTCTCACTTCCCCCCGGTCAAAAGGGCCATCTGAAAAAAGTGTAAAATCCAGAAAGGCAGGACAGGCCATGGAGAACTGGGAGCCTTGTTATGCTGATGGGCGGGATGTAAATTGCCAACAGCCACTCGGGAGAAGTGTATGGTGTTTCCTGAAACATCTAAAAAACAAAGCAAAAGAGCCTGGGGCACTTCCACTCATGGTCCTATAGCTTAGGGAAATTAAAATCAAAAAGACACAGCCACCCCAAAGTTTGGGACGGCTCTGTTTATAAGAACCTCGTTTACGGTACAAGTTCAATATCGCAGAAAGTGAAAAATGGATAAAGAAGTTGTGGTACTTACGTACAATGCAATATCACTCAGCAATGAAATCTATGTCATCAGGCCCGTAGCAGCATAATGAGTGGATTCAGGTATGATGATTCTAACTGAAATAAGTCACAAAGAAAAAGAAACATCATAAGATATCACTAATACACAGAATGTAAACTTGGCTACACAGGAACTGGATTACAAAACAGAACAGGGTCTCAAATTTAGAAAACCAACTTATGCTTGCTTAAGGGGAAAGGTGAGTTGGGGTGCTGCATAAAACCAGAGATTGAAATGAGCACAGATAAAGTTCCTTAAGCCAAATATGGAATAGACAAGAGCTACTCCTTGCTCAACGAAATGGACTCAACACCCCATATTAAACGCCTAAGAATGTACCTGACTAGTAAGTATCTTAAAACCTATGGATTGCTATGTCTCCGAAAGAGAATCAAGCGTGTGTACACTGGCATAAACGCAGCAGTGATAGGATTGGAGAGGTTCGGTGAGCAAATGAAGACCCTTTGAAGTCATATTGCATGGTACCCATTCCAAGGGTCTCCACTCTCCAACTTTAAGGGATTCTTCCTTCAGCTAAACCATGCATGTGGAACCCAGAGTATGATCAAACGTGTGATCGGGACACGTGTTCAAATATGTCTCCGTTCTCGTCCCCTGGTACTCGGGTGCAACATTCCAGACGCTTTACTAACTCTCTCCCGACTTGGAGAGTCAGTGCCTTTAACCTCCTGTTTGGCCCAGTTTGCAATTTCTGCGGAAGATGAACAGGAATAGGGAGAACCAATGAGAGACTAGCTGGAGGTGTCTGGACGGGCAAATTTAACTCTCATTTCCCACCAGGAAGAGGAATTAACCAAAGGCTCAGCGTGCCGTGCCGGAACCAGATTAGGGCCTGAAGCAATCCTGCGGTGTTGCAGCCAGCTCACAAGAAAGCGAGTTGAAGAAAGGAGCTCAGGGGCACTGTAATTCACAAACCTGCAGAGTTATAAATGACAGCTATCGTCCAAAAATATACTGAAGTCAGGCTGCCAAGAGGACTTGAAAGCGGGGCAGAATTGCAGGAAACCGATTTCAGGAGGTAGGCTGGAATTGCATTTAAAGCATAGGAAAAGAGGCAGAACGTCCACAATGATGCACTTGGCCAAAAAGGGCGTATGCGTTTTTTCCTGAATATATTCAGGAAAAAACGCATACGCCCTTTTTGGCCAACCAAGGAAGCTTGCAAAGGAAATCTGCACTACAATGAAGT
Organism: Lagenorhynchus albirostris; assembly: GCF_949774975.1. NCBI lineage: Eukaryota > Metazoa > Chordata > Mammalia > Artiodactyla > Delphinidae > Lagenorhynchus > Lagenorhynchus albirostris. The sequence goes on from NW_026783362.1 coordinate 121,161, forward strand.
CTCACTTCCCCCCGGTCAAAAGGGCCATCTGAAAAAAGTGTAAAATCCAGAAAGGCAGGACAGGCCATGGAGAACTGGGAGCCTTGTTATGCAGATGGGCGGGATGTAAATTGCCAACAGCCACTTGGGAGAAGTGTGTGGTGTTTCCTGAAACATCTAAAAAACAAAGCAACAGAGCCTGGTGCACTTCCACTTATGGTCCTATAGCTTAGGGAAATTAAAATCAAAAAGACACAGCCACCCCAAAGTTTGGGACGGCTCCTTTATGGTACAAGTTCAATATCGCAGAAAGCGCAAAATGGATAAAGAAGTTGTTGTACTTACGTACAATGCAATATCACTCAGCAATGAAATCTATGTCATCAGGCCCGTAGCAGCATAATGAGTGGATTCAGGTATGATGCTTCCAACTGAAATAAGTCACACAGAAAAAGAAACATCATACGATATCACTAATACACGGAATGTAAACTTGGCTACACAGGAACTGGATTACAAAACAGAACAGGGTCTCAAATTTAGAAAACCAACTTATGCTTGCTTAAGGGGAAAGGTGAGTTGGGGTGCTGCATAAAACCAGAGATTGAAATGAGCACAGATAAAGTTCCTTAAGACAAATATGGAATAGAAAGAGCTACTCCCTGCTCAACAAAATGGACACAACACCCCATATTAAACGCGGAAGAATGTACCTGACTAGTAAGTATCTTAAATCCTATGGATTGCTATGTCTCCGAAAGAAAATCAAGCGTGTGTACACTGGCATAAACGCAGCAGTGATAGGATTGGAGAGGTTCGGTGAGCAAATGAAGACCCTTTGAAGTCATATTGCATGGTACCCATTCCACGGGTCTCAACTCTCCAGGTTTAAGGGATTCTTCCTTCAGCTAAACCATGCATGTGGAACCCAGAGTTTGATCAAACGTGTGGTCGGGAGACGTGTTCAAATATGTCTCCATTCCCGTTCCCTTGCACTCGGGTGCAACATTCCAGACGCTTTACTAACACTCTCCCGACTTGGAGAGTCAGTGCCTTTAACCTCCTGTTTGGCCCAGTTTGCAATTTCTGCGGAAGATGAACAGGAATAGGGAGAACCAATGAGAGACTAGCAGGAGGTGTCTGGACGGGCAAATTTAACTCTCATTTCCCACCAGGAAGGGAATTAACCAAAGGCTCAGCGTGCCGTGCCGGAACCAGATTAGGGCCTGAAGCAATCCGGCGGTGTTGCGGCCAGCTCACAAGAAAGCGAGTTGAAGAAAGGAGCTCAGGGGCACTGTAATTCACAAACCTGCAGAGTTATAAATGACAGCTATCGTCCAAAAATATACTGAAGTCAGGCTGCCAAGAGGACTTGAAAGCGGGGCAGAATTGCAGGAAACCGATTTCAGGAGGTAGGCTGGAATTGCATTTAAAGCATAGGAAAAGAGGCAGAACGTCCACAATGATGCACTTGGCCAAAAAGGGCGTATGCGTTTTTTCCTGAATATATTCAGGAAAAAACGCATACGCCCTTTTTGGCCAACCAAGCAAGCTTGCAAAGGAAATCTGCACTACAATGAAGTCTCACTTCCCCCCGGTCAAAAGGGCCATCTGAAAAAAGTGTAAAATCCAGAAAGGCAGGACAGGCCATGGAGAACTGGGAGTCTTGTTATGCTGATGGGCGGGATGCAAATAGCCAACAGCCACTCGGGAGAAGTGTATGGTGTTTCCTGAAACATCTAAAAAACAAAGCAACAGAGCCTGGGGCACTTCCACTTATGGTCTTATAGCTTAGGGAAATTAAAATCAAAAAGACACAGCCACCCCAAAGTTTGGGACGGCTCTGTTTATAAGAACCTCGTTTCCGGTACAAGTTCAATATCGCAGAAAGTGAAAAATGGATAAAGAAGTTGTGGTACTTACTTACAATGCAATATCACTCAGCAATGAAATATATGTCATCAGGCCCGTAGCAGCATAATGAGTGGATTCAGGTATGATGATTCTAACTGAAATAAGTCACAAAGAAAAAGAAACATCATAAGATATCACTAATACACAGAATGTAAACTTGGCTACACAGGAACTGGATTATAAAACAGAACAGGGTCTCAAATTTAGAAAACCAACTTATGCTTGCTTAAGGGGAAAGGTGAGTTGGGGTGCTGCCTAAAACCAGAGATTGAAATGAGCACAGATAAAGTTCCTTAAGCCAAATATGGAATAGACAAGAGCTACTCCTTCCTCAACGAAATGGACTCAACACCCCATATTAAACGCCTAAGAATGTACCTGACTAGTAAGTATCTTAAAACCTATGGATTGCTATGTCTCTGAAAGAGAATCAAGCGTGTGTACACTGGCATAAATGCAGCAGTGATAGGATTGGAGAGGTTCGGTGAGAAAATGAAGAGCTTTTGAAGTCATATTGCATGGTACCCATTCCACGGGTCTCCACTCTCCAGCTTTAAGGGATTCTTCCTTCAGCTAAACCATGCATGTGGAACCCAGAGTATGATCAAACGTGTGATCGGGAGACGTGTTCAAATATGTCTCCGTTCTCGTCCCCTGGTACTCGGGTGCAACATTCCAGACGCTTTACTAACACTCTCCCGTCTTGGAGAGTCAGTGCCTTTAACCTCCTGTTTGGCCCAGTTTGCAATTTCTGCGGAAGATGAACAAGAATAGGGAGAACCAATGAGAGACTAGCTGGAGGTGTCTGGATGGGCAAATTTAACTCTCATTTCCCAACAGAAAGAGGAATTAACCAAAGGCTCAGCATGCCGTGCCGGATCCAGATTAGGGCCTGAAGCAATCCTGTGGTGTTGCGGCCAGCTCACAAGAAAGCGAGTTGAAGAAAGGAGCTCAGGGGCACTGTAATTCACAAACCTGCAGAGTTATAAATGACAGCTATCGTCCAAAAATATACTGAAGTCAGGCTGCCAAGAGGACTTGAAAGCGGGGCAGAATTGCAGGAAACCGATTTCAGGAGGTAGACTGGAATTGCATTTAAAGCATAGGAAAAGAGGCAGAACGTCGACAATGATGCACTTGGCCAAAAAGGGCGTATGCGTTTTTTCCTGAATATATTCAGGAAAAAACGCATACGCCCTTTTTGGCCAACCAAGCAAGCTTGCAAAGGAAATCTGCACTACAATGAAGTCTCACTTCCCCCTGGTCAAAAGGGCCATCTGAAAAAAGTGTAAAATCCAGAAAGGCAGGACAGGCCATGGAGAACTGTGAGCCTTGTTATGCTGATGGGCGGGATGTAAATTGCCAACAGCCACTCGGGAGAAGTGTATGGTGTTTCCTGAAACATCTAAAAAACAAAGCAACAGAGCCTGGGGCACTTCCACTTATGGTCCTATAGCTTAGGGAAATTAAAATAAAAAAGACACAGCCACCCCAAAGTTTGGGATGGCTCGTTTACGGTACAAGTTCAATATCGCAGAAAGCGCAAAATGGATAAAGAAGTTGTTGTACTTACGTACAATGCAATATCACTCAGCAATGACATCTATGTCATCAGGCCCGTAGCAGCATAATGAGTGGATTCAGGTATGATGCTTCCAACTGAAATAAGTCACACAGAAAAAGAAACATCATAAGATATCACTAATACACGGAATGTAAACTTGGCTACACAACAACTGGATTACAAAACAAAACAGCGTCTCAAATTTAGAAAACCAACTTATGCTTGCTTAAGGGGAAAGGTAAGTTGGGGTGCTGCATAAAACCAGAGATTGAAATGAGCACAGATAAAGTTCCTTAAGCCAAATATGGAATAGACAAGAGCTACTCCTGCTCAACGAAATGGACTCAACACCCCATATTAAACGCCTAAGAATGTACCTGACTAGTAAGTATCTTAAAACCTATGGATTGCTATGTCTCCGAAAGAAAATCAGGCGTGTGTACAGGGGCATAAACGCAGCAGTGATAGGATTGGAGAGGTTCGGTGAGCAAATGAAGACCCTTTGAAGTCATATTGCATCGTACCCATTCCACGGGTCTCAAATCTCCAGGTTTAAGGGATTCTTCCTTCAGCTAAACCATGCATGTGGAACCCAGAGTATGATCAACCGTGTGATCGGGAGACGTGTTCCAATATGTCTCAGTTCTCGTCCCCTGGTACTCGGGTGCAACATTCCATTTGCTTTACTAACTCTCTCCCGACTTGGAGAGTCAGTGCCTTTAACCTCCTGTTTGGCCCAGTTTGCAATTTCTGCGGAAGATGAACAGGAATAGGGAGAACCAATGAGAGACTAGCTGGAAGTGTCTGGACGGGCAAATTTAACTCTCATTTCCCACCAGGAAGAGGAATTAACCTAAGGGTCAGCGTGCCGTGCCAGAACCAGGTTAGGTCCTGAAGCAGTCCTGCGGTGTTGCGGCGAGCTCACAAGAAAGCGACTTGAAGAAAGGAGCTCAGGGGCACTGTAATTCACAAACCTGCAGAGTTATAAATGACAGCTATCGTCTAAAAATATACTGAAGTAAGGCTGCCAAGAGGACTTGAAAGTGGGGCAGAATTGCAGGAAACCGATTTCAGGAGGTAGACTGGAATTGCATTTAAAGCATAGGAAAAGAGGCAGGACGTCCACAATGATGCACTTGGCCAAAAAGGGCGTATGCGTTTTTTCCTAAATATATTCAGGAAAAAACGCATACCCCCTTTTTGGACAACCAAGCAAGCTTGCAAAGGAAATCTGCACTACAATGAAGTCTCACTTCCCCCCTGTCAAAAGGGCCATCTGAAAAAAGTGTAGAATCCAGTAAGGCAGGACAGGCCATGGAGAACTGGGAGCCTTGTTATGCTGATGGGTGGGATATAAATTGCCAACAGCCACTCGGGAGATGTGTATGGTGTTTCCTGAAACATCTAAAAAACAAAGCAACAGAGCCTAGGGCACCTCCACTTATGGTCCTATATCTTAGGGAAATTAAAATCAAAAAGACACAGCCACCCCAAAGTTTGGGACGGCTCTGTTTACAAGAACCTCATTTACGGTACAAGTTCAATATCGCAGAAAGTGAAAAATGGATAAAGAAGTTGTGGTACATACGTACAATGCAATATCACTCAGCAATGACATCTATGTCATCAGTACCGTAGCAGCATAATGAGTGGATTCAGGTATGATGATTCTAACTGAAATAAGTCACAAAGAAAAAGAAACATCATAAGATATCACTAATACACAGAATGTAAACTTGGCTACACAGGAACTGGATTACAAAACAGAACAGGGTCTGAAATTTAGAAAACCAACTTATGCTTGCTTAAGGGGAAAGGTGAGTTGGGGTGCTGCATAAAACCAGAGATTGAAATGAGCACAGATAAAGTTCCTTAAGCCAAATATGGAATAGACAAGAGCTACTCCTTGCTCAACGAAATGGACTCAACACCCCATATTAAACGCCTAAGAATGTACCTGACTAGTAAGTATCTTAAAACCTATGGATTGCTATGTCTCCGAAAGAAAATCAAGCGAGTGTACACTGGCATAAACGCAGCAGTGATAGGATTGGAGAGGTTCGGTGAGCAAATGAAGACCCTTTGAAGTCATATTGCATGGTACCCATTCCACGGGTCTCAACTCTCCAGGTTTAAGGTATTCTTCCTTCAGCTAAACCATGCATGTGGAACCCAGAGTATGATCAAACGTGTGATCAGGACACGTGTTCAAATATGTCTCCGTTCTCGTCCCCTGGTACTCGGGTGCAACCTTCCAGACGCTTTACTAACTCTCTCCCGACTTGGAGAGTCAGTGCCTTTAACCTCCTGTTTGGCCCAGTTTGCAATTTCTGCGGAAGATGAACAGGAATAGGGAGAACCAATGAGAGACTAGCTGGAGGTGTCTGGACGGGCAAATTTAACTCTCATTTCCCACCAGGAAGAGGAATTAACCAAAGGCTCAGCGTGCCGTGCCGGAACCAGATTAGGGCCTGAAGCAATCCTGCGGTGTTGCGGCCAGCTCACAAGAAAGCGAGTTGAAGAAAGGAGCTCAGGGGCACTGTAATTCACAAACCTGCAGAGTTATAAATGACAGCTATCGTCCAAAAATATACTGAAGTCAGGCTGCCAAGAGGACTTGAAAGCGGGGCAGAATTGCAGGAAACCTATTTCAGGAGGTAGGCTGGAATTGCATTTAAAGCATAGGAAAAGAGGCAGAACGTCGACAATGATGCACTTGGCCAAAAAGGGCGTATGCGTTTTTTCCTGAATATATTCAGGAAAAAACGCATACGCCCTTTTTGGCCAACCAAGCAAGCTTGCAAAGGAAATCTGCACTACAATGAAGTCTCACTTCCCCCCGGTCAAAAGGGCCATCTGAAAAAAGTGTAAAATCCAGAAAGGCAGGACAGGCCATGGAGAACTGGGAGCCTTGTTATGCTGATGGGCGGGATGTAAATTGCCAACAGCCACTTGGGAGAAGTGTGTGGTGTTTCCTGAAACATCTAAAAAACAAAGCAACAGAGCCTGGGGCACTTCCACTTATGGTCCTATAGCTTAGGGAAATTAAAATCAAAAAGACACAGCCACCCCAAAGTTTGGGACGGCTCCTTTATGGTACAAGTTCAATATCGCAGAAAGCGCAAAATGGATAAAGAAGTTGTTGTACTTACGTACAATGCAATATCACTCAGCAATGAAATCTATGTCATCAGGCCCGTAGCAGCATAATGAGTGGATTCAGGTATGATGCTTCCAACTGAAATAAGTTACACAGAAAAATAAATATCATAAGATATCACTAATACACGGAATGTAACCTTGGCTACACAGGAACTGAATTACAAAACAGAACAGGGTCTCAAATTTAGAAAACCAACTTATGCTTGCTTAAGGGGAAAGGTGAGTTGGGGTGCTGCATAAAACCAGAGATTGAAATGAGCACAGATAAAGTTCCTTAAGCCAAATATGGAATAGAAAGAGCTACTCCCTGCTCAACGAAATGGATTCAACACCCCATATTAAACGCCTAAGAATGTACCTGACTAGTAAGTATCTTAAAACCTATGGATTGCTATGTCTCCGAAAGAAAATCAAGCGTGTGTACACTGGCATAAACGCAGCAGTGATAGGATTGGAGAGGTTCGGTGAGCAAATGAAGACCCTTTGAAGTCATATTGCATGGTACCCATTCCACGGGTCTCCACTCTCCAGCTTTAAGGGATTCTTCCTTCAGCTAAACAATGCATGTGGAACCCAGAGTATGATCAAACGTGTGATCGGGAGACGTGTTCAAATATGTCTCCGTTCTCGTCCCCTGGTACTCGGGTGCAACCTTCCAGACGCTTTACTAACTCTCTCCCGACTTGGAGAGTCAGTGCCTTTAACCTCCTGTTTGGCCCAGTTTGCAATTTCTGCGGAAGATGAACAGGAATAGGGAGAACCAATGAGAGACTAGCAGGAGGTGTCTGGACGGGCAAATTTAACTCTCATTTCCCACCAGGAAGGGAATTAACCAAAGGCTCAGCGTGCCGTGCCAGAACCAGATTAGGGCCTGAAGCAATCCTGCGGTGTTGCGGCCGGCTCACAAGAAAGCGAGTTGAAGAAAGGAGCTCAGGGGCACTGTAATTCACAAACCTGCAGAGTTATAAATGACAGCTATCGTCCAAAAATATACTGAAGTAAGGCTGCCAAGAGGACTTGAAAGCGGGGCAGAATTGCAGGAAACCGATTTCAGGAGGTAGACTGGAATTGCATTTAAAGCATAGGAAAAGAGGCAGAACGTCGACAATGATGCACTTGGCCAAAAAGGGCGTATGCGTTTTTTCCTGAATACATTCAGGAAAAAACGCATACGCCCTTTTTGGCCAACCAAGCAAGCTTGCAAAGGAAATCTGCACTACAATGAAGTCTCACTTCCCCCTGGTCAAAAGGACCATCTGAAAAAAGTGTAAAATCCAGAAAGGCAGGACAGGCCATGGAGAACTGGGAGCCTTGTTATGCTGATGGGCGGGATTTAAATTGCCAACAGCCACTCGGGAGAAGTGTATGGTGTTTCCTGAAACATCTAAAAAACAAAGCAACAGAGCCTGGGGCACTTCCACTCATGGTCCTATAGCTTAGGGAAATTAAAATCAAAAAGACACAGCCACCCCAAAGTTTGGGACGGCTCTGTTTATAAGAACCTCGTTTACGGTACAAGTTCAATATCGCAGAAAGTGAAAAATGGATAAAGAAGTTGTGGTACTTACGTACAATGCAATATCACTCAGCAATGAAATCTATGTCATCAGGCCCGTAGCAGCATAATGAGTGGATTCAGGTATGATGATTCTAACTGAAATAAGTCACAAAGAAAAAGAAACATCATAAGATATCACTAATACACAGAATGTAAACTTGGCTACACAGGAACTGGATTACAAAACAGAACAGGGTCTCAAATTTAGAAAACCAACTTATGCTTGCTTAAGGGGAAAGGTGAGTTGGGGTGCTGCCTAAAACCAGAGATTGAAATGAGCACAGATAAAGTTCCTTAAGCCAAATATGGAATAGACAAGAGCTACTCCTTGCTCAACGAAATGGACTCAACACCCCATATTAAACGCCTAAGAATGTACCTGACTAGTAAGTATCTTAAAACCTATGGATTGCTATGTCTCCGAAAGAGAATCAAGCGTGTGTACACTGGCATAAACGCAGCAGTGATAGGATTGGAGAGGTTCGGTGAGCAAATGAAGACCCTTTGAAGTCATATTGCATGGTACCCATTCCACGGGTCTCCACTCTCCAACTTTAAGGGATTCTTCCTTCAGCTAAACCATGCATGTGGAACCCAGAGTATGATCAAACGTGTGATCGGGACACGTGTTCAAATATGTCTCCGTTCTCGTCCCGTGGTACTCGGGTGCAACATTCCAGACGCTTTACTAACTCTCTCCCGACTTGGAGAGTCAGTGCCTTTAACCTCCTGTTTGGCCCAGTTTGCAATTTCTGCGGAAGATGAACAGGAATAGGGAGAACCAATGAGAGACTAGCTGGAGGTGTCTGGACGGGCAAATTTAACTCTCATTTCCCACCAGGAAGAGGAATTAACCAAAGGCTCAGCGTGCCGTGCCGGAACCAGATTAGGGCCTGAAGCAATCCTGCGGTGTTGCGGCCAGCTCACAAGAAAGCGAGTTGAAGAAAGGAGCTCAGGGGCACTGTAATTCACAAACCTGCAGAGTTATAAATGACAGCTATCGTCCAAAAATATACTGAAGTCAGGCTGCCAAGAGGACTTGAAAGCGGGGCAGAATTGCAGGAAACCGATTTCAGGAGGTAGGCTGGAATTGCATTTAAAGCATAGGAAAAGAGGCAGAACGTCCACAATGATGCACTTGGCCAAAAAGGGCGTATGCGTTTTTTCCTGAATATATTCAGGAAAAAACGCATACGCCCTTTTTGGCCAACCAAGGAAGCTTGCAAAGGAAATCTGCACTACAATGAAGTCTCACTTCCCCCCGGTCAAAAGGGCCATCTGAAAAAAGTGTAAAATCCAGAAAGGCAGGACAGGCCATGGAGAACTGGGAGCCTTGTTATGCAGATGGGCGGGATGTAAATTGCCAACAGCCACTTGGGAGAAGTGTGTGGTGTTTCCTGAAACATCTAAAAAACAAAGCAACAGAGCCTGGTGCACTTCCACTTATGGTCCTATAGCTTAGGGAAATTAAAATCAAAAAGACACAGCCACCCCAAAGTTTGGGACGGCTCCTTTATGGTACAAGTTCAATATCGCAGAAAGCGCAAAATGGATAAAGAAGTTGTTGTACTTACGTACAATGCAATATCACTCAGCAATGAAATCTATGTCATCAGGCCCGTAGCAGCATAATGAGTGGATTCAGGTATGATGCTTCCAACTGAAATAAGTCACACAGAAAAAGAAACATCATACGATATCACTAATACACGGAATGTAAACTTGGCTACACAGGAACTGGATTACAAAACAGAACAGGGTCTCAAATTTAGAAAACCAACTTATGCTTGCTTAAGGGGAAAGGTGAGTTGGGGTGCTGCATAAAACCAGAGATTGAAATGAGCACAGATAAAGTTCCTTAAGCCAAATATGGAATAGAAAGAGCTACTCCCTGCTCAACAAAATGGACACAACACCCCATATTAAACGCGGAAGAATGTACCTGACTAGTAAGTATCTTAAATCCTATGGATTGCTATGTCTCCGAAAGAAAATCAAGCGTGTGTACACTGGCATAAACGCAGCAGTGATAGGATTGGAGAGGTTCGGTGAGCAAATGAAGACCCTTTGAAGTCATATTGCATGGTACCCATTCCACGGGTCTCAACTCTCCAGGTTTAAGGGATTCTTCCTTCAGCTAAACCATGCATGTGGAACCCAGAGTTTGATCAAACGTGTGGTCGGGAGACGTGTTCAAATATGTCTCCATTCCCGTTCCCTTGCACTCGGGTGCAACATTCCAGACGCTTTACTAACACTCTCCCGACTTGGAGAGTCAGTGCCTTTAACCTCCTGTTTGGCCCAGTTTGCAATTTCTGCGGAAGATGAACAGGAATAGGGAGAACCAATGAGAGACTAGCAGGAGGTGTCTGGACGGGCAAATTTTACTCTCATTTCCCACCAGAAAGGGAATTAACCAAAGGCTCAGCGTGCCGTGCCGGAACCAGATTAGGGCCTGAAGCAATCCGGCGGTGTTGCGGCCAGCTCACAAGAAAGCGAGTTGAAGAAAGGAGCTCAGGGGCACTGTAATTCACAAACCTGCAGAGTTATAAATGACAGCTATCGTCCAAAAATATACTGAAGTAAGGCTGCCAAGAGGACTTGAAAGCGGGGCAGAATTGCAGGAAACCGATTTCAGGAGGTAGGCTGGAATTGCATTTAAAGCATAGGAAAAGAGGCAGAACGTCCACAATGATGCACTTGGCCAAAAAGGGCGTATGCGTTTTTTCCTGAATATATTCAGGAAAAAACGCATACGCCCTTTTTGGCCAACCAAGCAAGCTTGCAAAGGAAATCTGCACTACAATGAAGTCTCACTTCCCCCCGGTCAAAAGGGCCATCTGAAAAAAGTGTAAAATCCAGAAAGGCAGGACAGGCCATGGAGAACTGGGAGCCTTGTTATGCTGATGGGCGGGATGTAAGTTGCCAACAGCCACTCGGGAGAAGTGTATGGTGTTTCCTGAAACATCTAAAAAACAAAGCAACAGAGCCTGGGGCACTTCCACTCATGGTCCTATAGCTTAGGGAAATTAAAATCAAAAAGACACAGCCACCCCAAAGTTTGGGACGGCTCTGTTTATAAGAACCTCGTTTACGGTACAAGTTCAATATCGCAGAAAGTGAAAAATGGATAAAGAAGTTGTGGTACTTACGTACAATGCAATATCACTCAGCAATGACATCTATGTCATCAGTCCCGTAGCAGTATAATGAGTGGATTCAGGTATGATGCTTCTAACTGAAATAAGTCACACAGAAAAAGAAACATCATAAGATATCACTAATACACGGAATGTATACTTGGCTACACAAGAACTGGATTACAAAACAGAACAGGGTCTCAAATTTAGAAAACCAACATATACTTTCTTAAGGGGAAAGGTGAGTTGGGGTGCTGCATAAAACCAGAGATTGAAATGAGCACAGATAAAGTTCCTTAAGCCAAATATGGAATAGACAAGAGCTACTCCTTGCTCAACGAAAGGGACTCAACACCCCATATTAAACGCCTAAGAATGTACCTGACTAGTAAGTATCTTAAAACCTATGGATTGCTATGTCTCCGAAAGAGAATCAAGCGTGTGTACACTGGCATAAACGCAGCAGTGATACGATTGGAGAGGTTCAGTGAGCAAATGAAGACCCTTTGCAGTCATATTGCATGGTACCCATTCCACGGGTCTCTACTCTCCAACTTTAAGGGATTCTTCCTTCAGCTAAACCATGCATGTGGAACCCAGAGTATGATCAAACGTGTGATCGGGAGACGTGTTCAAATATGTCTCCATTCTCGTCCCCTGGTACTCGGGTGCAACATTCCAGATGCTTTACTAACACTCTTCCGACTTGGAGAGTCAGTGCCTTTAACCTCCTGTTTGGCCCAGTTTGCAATTTCTGCGGAAGATGAACAGGAATAGGGAGAACCAATGAGAGACTAGCTGGAGGTGTCTGGACGGGCAAATTTAACTCTCATTTCCCACCAGGAAGAGGAATTAACCAAAGGCTCAGCGTGCCGTGCCGGAACCAGATTAGGGCCTGAAGCAATCCTGCAGTCTTACGGCCAGCTAACAAGAAAGCGAGTTGAAGAAAGGATCTCAGGGACACTGTAATTCACAAACCTGCAGAGTTATAAATGACAGCTATCGTCCAAAAATATACTGAAGTCAGGCTGCCAAGAGGACTTGAAAGTGGGGCAGAATTGCAGGAATCCGATTTCAGGAGGTAGACTGGAATTGCATTTAAAGCATAGGAAAAGAGGCAGGACGTCCACAATGATGCACTTGGCCAAAAAGGGCGTATGCGTTTTTTCCTGAATATATTCAGGAAAAAACGCATACGCCCTTTTTGGACAACCAAGCAAGCTTGCAAAGGATATCTGCACTACAATGAAGTCTCACTTCCCCCCTGTCAAAAGGGCCATCTGAAAAAAGTGTAGAATCCAGAAAGGCAGGACAGGCCATGGATAACTGGGAGCATGGTTATGCTGATGGGTGGGATATAAATTGCCAACAGCCACTCGGGAGAAATGTATGGTGTTTCCTGAAACATCTAAAAAACAAAGCAACAGAGCCTAGGGCACTTCCACTTATGGTCCTATAGCTTAGGGAAATTAAAATCCAAAAGACACAGCCACCCCAAAGTTTGGGACGGCTCTGTTTACAAGAACCTCATTTATGGTACAAGTTCAATATCACAGAAAGTGAAAAATGGATAAAGAAGTTGTGGTACTTACGTACAATGCAATATCACTCAGCAATGACATCTATGTCATCAGGCCCATAGCAGCATAATGAGTGGATTCAGGTATGGTGATTCTAACTGAAATAAGTCACACAGAAAAAGAAACATCATAAGATATCACTAATACATGGAATGTAAACTTGGCTACACAGGAACTGGATTACAAAACAGAACAGGGTCTGAAATTTAGAAAACCAACTTATGCTTGCTTAAGGGGAAAGGTGAGTTGGGGTGCTGCATAAAACCAGAGATTGAAATGAGCACAGATAAAGTTCCTTAAGCCAAATATGGAATAGAAAGAGCTACTCCCTGCTCAACGAAATGGACTCAACACCCCATATTAAACGCGGAAGAATGTACCTGACTAGTAAGTATCTTAAATCCTATGGATTGCTATGTCTCCGAAAGAAAATCAAGCGTGTGTACACTGGCATAAACGCAGCAGTGATAGGATTGGAGAGGTTCGGTGAGCAAATGAAGACCCTTTGAAGTCATATTGCATGGTACCCATTCCACGGGTCTCAACTCTCCAGGTTTAAGGGATTCTTCCTTCAGCTAAACCATGCATGTGGAACCCAGAGTCTGATCAAACGTGTGGTCGGGAGACGTGTTCAAATATGTCTCCATTCCCGTTCCCTTGCACTCGGGTGCAACATTCCAGACGCTTTACTAACACTCTCCCGACTTGGAGAGTCAGTGCCTTTAACCTCCTGTTTGGCCCAGTTTGCAATTTCTGCGGAAGATGAACAGGAATAGGGAGAACCAATGAGAGACTAGCAGGAGGTGTCTGGACGGGCAAATTTAACTCTCATTTCCCACCAGGAAGAGGAATTAACCAAAGGCTCAGCGTGCCGTGCCGGAACCAGATTAGGGCCTGAAGCAATCCGGCGGTGTTGCGGCCAGCTCACAAGAAAGCGAGTTGAAGAAAGGAGCTCAGGGGCACTGTAATTCACAAACCTGCAGAGTTATAAATGACAGCTATCGTCCAAAAATATACTGAAGTAAGGCTGCCAAGAGGACTTGAAAGCGGGGCAGAATTGCAGGAAACCGATTTCAGGAGGTAGGCTGGAATTGCATTTAAAGCATAGGAAAAGAGGCAGAACGTCCACAATGATGCACTTGGCCAAAAAGGGCGTATGCGTTTTTTCCTGAATATATTCAGGAAAAAACGCATACGCCCTTTTTGGCCAACCAAGCAAGCTTGCAAAGGAAATCTGCACTACAATGAAGTCTCACTTCCCCCCGGTCAAAAGGGCCATCTGAAAAAAGTGTAAAATCCAGAAAGGCAGGACAGGCCATGGAGAACTGGGAGCCTTGTTATGCTGATGGGCGGGATGTAAATTGCCAACAGCCACTCGGGAGAAGTGTATGGTGTTTCCTGAAACATCTAAAAAACAAAGCAACAGAGACTGGGGCACTTCCACTCATGGTCCTATAGCTTAGGGAAATTAAAATCAAAAAGACACAGCCACCCCAAAGTTTGGGACGGCTCTGTTTATAAGAACCTCGTTTACGGTACAAGTTCAATATCGCAGAAAGTGAAAAATGGATAAAGAAGTTGTGTTACTTATGTACACTGCAATATCACTCAGCAATGACATCTATGTCATCAGTCCCGTAGCAGCATAATGAGTGGATTCAGGTATGATGCTTCTAACTGAAATAAGTCACACAGAAAAAGAAACATCATAAGTTATCACTAATACACGGAATGTATACTTGGCTACACAAGAACTGGATTACAAAACAGAACAGGGTCTCAAATTTAGAAAACCAACTTATACTTTCTTAAGGGGAAAGGTGAGTTGGGGTGCTGCATAAAACCAGAGATTGAAATGAGCACAGATAAAGTTCCTTAAGCCAAATATGGAATAGACAAGAGCTACTCCTTGCTCAACGAAAGGGACTCAACACCCCATATTAAACGCCTAAGAATGTACCTGACTAGTAAGTATCTTAAAACCTATGGATTGCTATGTCTCCGAAAGAGAATCAAGCGTGTGTACACTGGCATAAACGCAGCAGTGATACGATTGGAGAGATTCAGTGAGCAAATGAAGACCCTTTGCAGTCATATTGCATGGTACCCATTCCACGGGTCTCAACTCTCCAACTTTAAGGGATTCTTCCTTCAGCTAAACCATGCATGTGGAACCCAGAGTATGATCAAACGTGTGATCAGGAGACGTGTTCAAATATGTCTCCATTCTCGTCCCCTGGTACTCGGGTGCAACATTCCAGATGCTTTACTAACACTCTCCCGACTTGGAGAGTCAGTGCCTTTAACCTCCTGTTTGGCCCAGTTTGCAATTTCTGCGGAAGATGAACAGGAATAGGGAGAACCAATGAGAGACTAGCTGGAGGTGTCTGGACGGGCAAATTTAACTCTCATTTCCCACCAGGAAGAGGAATTAACCAAAGGCTCAGCGTGCCGTGCCGGAACCAGATTAGGGCCTGAAGCAATCCTGCAGTCTTACGGCCAGCTAACAAGAAGGCGAGTTGAAGAAAGGATCTCAGGGACACTGTAATTCACAAACCTGCAGAGTTATAAATGACAGCTATCGTCCAAAAATATACTGAAGTCAGGCTGCCAAGAGGACTTGAAAGTGGGGCAGAATTGCAGGAAACCGATTTCAGGAGGTAGACTGGAATTGCATTTAAAGCATAGGAAAAGAGGCAGGACGTCCACAATGATGCACTTGGCCAAAAAGGGCGTATGCGTTTTTTCCTGAATATATTCAGGAAAAAACGCATACGCCCTTTTTGGACAACCAAGCAAGCTTGCAAAGGATATCTGCACTACAATGAAGTCTCACTTCCCCCCTGTCAAAAGGGCCATCTGAAAAAAGTGTAGAATCCAGAAAGGCAGGACAGGCCATGGAGAACTGGGAGCATGGTTATGCTGATGGGTGGGATATAAATTGCCAACAGCCACTCGGGAGAAGTGTATGGTGTTTCCTGAAACATCTAAAAAACAAAGCAACAGAGCCTAGGGCACTTCCACTTATGGTCCTATAGCTTAGGGAAATTAAAATCCAAAAGACACAGCCACCCCAAAGTTTGGGACGGCTCTGTTTACAAGAACCTCATTTATGGTACAAGTTCAATATCACAGAAAGTGAAAAATGGATAAAGAAGTTGTGGTACTTACGTACAATGCAATATCACTCAGCAATGACATCTATGTCATCAGGCCCATAGCAGCATAATGAGTGGATTCAGGTATGGTGATTCTAACTGAAATAAGTCACACAGAAAAAGAAACATCATAAGATATCACTAATACATGGAATGTAAACTTGGCTACACAGGAACTGGATTACAAAACAGAACAGGGTCTCAAATTTAGACAACCAACTTATGCTTGCTTAAGGGGAAAGGTGAGTTGGGGTGCTGCATAAAACCAGAGATTGAAATGAGCACAGATAAAGTTCCTTAAGCCAAATATGGAATAGAAAGAGCTACTCCCTGCTCAACGAAATGGACTCAACACCCCATATTAAACGCGGAAGAATGTACCTGACTAGTAAGTATCTTAAATCCTATGGATTGCTATGTCTCCGAAAGAAAATCAAGCGTGTGTACACTGGCATAAACGCAGCAGTGATAGGATTGGAGAGGTTCGGTGAGCAAATGAAGACCCTTTGAAGTCATATTGCATGGTACCCATTCCACGGGTCTCAACTCTCCAGGTTTAAGGGATTCTTCCTTCAGCTAAACCATGCATGTGGAACCCAGAGTCTGATCAAACGTGTGGTCGGGAGACGTGTTCAAATATGTCTCCATTCCCGTTCCCTTGCACTCGGGTGCAACATTCCAGACGCTTTACTAACACTCTCCCGACTTGGAGAGTCAGTGCCTTTAACCTCCTGTTTGGCCCAGTTTGCAATTTCTGCGGAAGATGAACAGGAATAGGGAGAACCAATGAGAGACTAGCAGGAGGTGTCTGGACGGGCAAATTTAACTCTCATTTCCCACCAGGAAGAGGAATTAACCAAAGGCTCAGCGTGCCGTGCCGGAACCAGATTAGGGCCTGAAGCAATCCGGCGGTGTTGCGGCCAGCTCACAAGAAAGCGAGTTGAAGAAAGGAGCTCAGGGGCACTGTAATTCACAAACCTGCAGAGTTATAAATGACAGCTATCGTCCAAAAATATACTGAAGTAAGGCTGCCAAGAGGACTTGAAAGCGGGGCAGAATTGCAGGAAACCGATTTCAGGAGGTAGGCTGGAATTGCATTTAAAGCATAGGAAAAGAGGCAGAACGTCCACAATGATGCACTTGGCCAAAAAGGGCGTATGCGTTTTTTCCTGAATATATTCAGGAAAAAACGCATACGCCCTTTTTGGCCAACCAAGCAAGCTTGCAAAGGAAATCTGCACTACAATGAAGTCTCACTTCCCCCCGGTCAAAAGGGCCATCTGAAAAAAGTGTAAAATCCAGAAAGGCAGGACAGGCCATGGAGAACTGGGAGCCTTGTTATGCTGATGGGCGGGATGTAAATTGCCAACAGCCACTCGGGAGAAGTGTATGGTGTTTCCTGAAACATCTAAAAAACAAAGCAACAGAGCCTGGGGCACTTCCACTCATGGTCCTATAGCTTAGGGAAATTAAAATCAAAAAGACACAGCCACCCCAAAGTTTGGGACGGCTCTGTTTATAAGAACCTCGTTTACGGTACAAGTTCAATATCGCAGAAAGTGAAAAATGGATAAAGAAGTTGTGTTACTTATGTACACTGCAATATCACTCAGCAATGACATCTATGTCATCAGTCCCGTAGCAGCATAATGAGTGGATTCAGGTATGATGCTTCTAACTGAAATAAGTCACACAGAAAAAGAAACATCATAAGATATCACTAATACACGGAATGTATACTTGGCTACACAAGAACTGGATTACAAAACAGAACAGGGTCTCAAATTTAGAAAACCAACTTATACTTTCTTAAGGGGAAAGGTGAGTTGGGGTGCTGCATAAAACCAGAGATTGAAATGAGCACAGATAAAGTTCCTTAAGCCAAATATGGAATAGACAAGAGCTACTCCTTGCTCAACGAAAGGGACTCAACACCCCATATTAAACGCCTAAGAATGTACCTGACTAGTAAGTATCTTAAAACCTATGGATTGCTATGTCTCCGAAAGAGAATCAAGCGTGTGTACACTGGCATAAACGCAGCAGTGATACGATTGGAGAGATTCAGTGAGCAAATGAAGACCCTTTGCAGTCATATTGCATGGTACCCATTCCACGGGTCTCAACTCTCCAACTTTAAGGGATTCTTCCTTCAGCTAAACCATGCATGTGGAACCCAGAGTATGATCAAACGTGTGATCAGGAGACGTGTTCAAATATGTCTCCATTCTCGTCCCCTGGTACTCGGGTGCAACATTCCAGATGCTTTACTAACACTCTCCCGACTTGGAGAGTCAGTGCCTTTAACCTCCTGTTTGGCCCAGTTTGCAATTTCTGCGGAAGATGAACAGGAATAGGGAGAACCAATGAGAGACTAGCTGGAGGTGTCTGGACGGGCAAATTTAACTCTCATTTCCCACCAGGAAGAGGAATTAACCAAAGGCTCAGCGTGCCGTGCCGGAACCAGATTAGGGCCTGAAGCAATCCTGCAGTCTTACGGCCAGCTAACAAGAAGGCGAGTTGAAGAAAGGATCTCAGGGACACTGTAATTCACAAACCTGCAGAGTTATAAATGACAGCTATCGTCCAAAAATATACTGAAGTCAGGCTGCCAAGAGGACTTGAAAGTGGGGCAGAATTGCAGGAAACCGATTTCAGGAGGTAGACTGGAATTGCATTTAAAGCATAGGAAAAGAGGCAGGACGTCCACAATGATGCACTTGGCCAAAAAGGGCGTATGCGTTTTTTCCTGAATATATTCAGGAAAAAACGCATACGCCCTTTTTGGACAACCAAGCAAGCTTGCAAAGGATATCTGCACTACAATGAAGTCTCACTTCCCCCCTGTCAAAAGGGCCATCTGAAAAAAGTGTAGAATCCAGAAAGGCAGGACAGGCCATGGAGAACTGGGAGCATGGTTATGCTGATGGGTGGGATATAAATTGCCAACAGCCACTCGGGAGAAGTGTATGGTGTTTCCTGAAACATCTAAAAAACAAAGCAACAGAGCCTAGGGCACTTCCACTTATGGTCCTATAGCTTAGGGAAATTAAAATCCAAAAGACACAGCCACCCCAAAGTTTGGGACGGCTCTGTTTACAAGAACCTCATTTATGGTACAAGTTCAATATCACAGAAAGTGAAAAATGGATAAAGAAGTTGTGGTACTTACGTACAATGCAATATCACTCAGCAAAGACATCTATGTCATCAGGCCCATAGCAGCATAATGAGTGGATTCAGGTATGGTGATTCTAACTGAAATAAGTCACACAGAAAAAGAAACATCATAAGATATCACTAATACATGGAATGTAAACTTGGCTACACAGGAACTGGATTACAAAACAGAACAGGGTCTCAAATTTAGACAACCAACTTATGCTTGCTTAAGGGGAAAGGTGAGTTGGGGTGCTGCATAAAACCAGAGATTGAAATGAGCACAGATAAAGTTCCTTAAGCCAAATATGGAATAGAAAGAGCTACTCCCTGCTCAACGAAATGGACTCAACACCCCATATTAAACGCGGAAGAATGTACCTGACTAGTAAGTATCTTAAATCCTATGGATTGCTATGTCTCCGAAAGAAAATCAAGCGTGTGTACACTGGCATAAACGCAGCAGTGATAGGATTGGAGAGGTTCGGTGAGCAAATGAAGACCCTTTGAAGTCATATTGCATGGTACCCATTCCACGGGTCTCAACTCTCCAGGTTTAAGGGATTCTTCCTTCAGCTAAACCATGCATGTGGAACCCAGAGTCTGATCAAACGTGTGGTCGGGAGACGTGTTCAAATATGTCTCCATTCCCGTTCCCTTGCACTCGGGTGCAACATTCCAGACGCTTTACTAACACTCTCCCGACTTGGAGAGTCAGTGCCTTTAACCTCCTGTTTGGCCCAGTTTGCAATTTCTGCGGAAGATGAACAGGAATAGGGAGAACCAATGAGAGACTAGCAGGAGGTGTCTGGACGGGCAAATTTAACTCTCATTTCCCACCAGGAAGAGGAATTAACCAAAGGCTCAGCGTGCCGTGCCGGAACCAGATTAGGGCCTGAAGCAATCCGGCGGTGTTGCGGCCAGCTCACAAGAAAGCGAGTTGAAGAAAGGAGCTCAGGGGCACTGTAATTCACAAACCTGCAGAGTTATAAATGACAGCTATCGTCCAAAAATATACTGAAGTAAGGCTGCCAAGAGGACTTGAAAGCGGGGCAGAATTGCAGGAAACCGATTTCAGGAGGTAGGCTGGAATTGCATTTAAAGCATAGGAAAAGAGGCAGAACGTCCACAATGATGCACTTGGCCAAAAAGGGCGTATGCGTTTTTTCCTGAATATATTCAGGAAAAAACGCATACGCCCTTTTTGGCCAACCAAGCAAGCTTGCAAAGGAAATCTGCACTACAATGAAGTCTCACTTCCCCCCGGTCAAAAGGGCCATCTGAAAAAAGTGTAAAATCCAGAAAGGCAGGACAGGCCATGGAGAACTGGGAGCCTTGTTATGCTGATGGGCGGGATGTAAATTGCCAACAGCCACTCGGGAGAAGTGTATGGTGTTTCCTGAAACATCTAAAAAACAAAGCAACAGAGCCTGGGGCACTTCCACTCATGGTCCTATAGCTTAGGGAAATTAAAATCAAAAAGACACAGCCACCCCAAAGTTTGGGACGGCTCTGTTTATAAGAACCTCGTTTACGGTACAAGTTCAATATCGCAGAAAGTGAAAAATGGATAAAGAAGTTGTGTTACTTATGTACACTGCAATATCACTCAGCAATGACATCTATGTCATCAGTCCCGTAGCAGCATAATGAGTGGATTCAGGTATGATGCTTCTAACTGAAATAAGTCACACAGAAAAAGAAACATCATAAGATATCACTAATACACGGAATGTATACTTGGCTACACAAGAACTGGATTACAAAACAGAACAGGGTCTCAAATTTAGAAAACCAACTTATACTTTCTTAAGGGGAAAGGTGAGTTGGGGTGCTGCATAAAACCAGAGATTGAAATGAGCACAGATAAAGTTCCTTAAGCCAAATATGGAATAGACAAGAGCTACTCCTTGCTCAACGAAAGGGACTCAACACCCCATATTAAACGCCTAAGAATGTACCTGACTAGTAAGTATCTTAAAACCTATGGATTGCTATGTCTCCGAAAGAGAATCAAGCGTGTGTACAATGGCATAAACGCAGCAGTGATACGATTGGAGAGATTCAGTGAGCAAATGAAGACCCTTTGCAGTCATATTGCATGGTACCCATTCCACGGGTCTCAACTCTCCAACTTTAAGGGATTCTTCCTTCAGCTAAACCATGCATGTGGAACCCAGAGTATGATCAAACGTGTGATCAGGAGACGTGTTCAAATATGTCTCCATTCTCGTCCCCTGGTACTCGGGTGCAACATTCCAGATGCTTTACTAACACTCTCCCGACTTGGAGAGTCAGTGCCTTTAACCTCCTGTTTGGCCCAGTTTGCAATTTCTTCGGAAGATGAACCAGAATAGGGAGAACCAATGAGAGACTAGCTGGAGGTGTCTGGACGGGCAAATTTAACTCTCATTTCCCACCAGGAAGAGGAATTAACCAAAGGCTCAGCGTGCCGTGGCGGAACCAGATTAGGGCCTGAAACAATCCTGCGGTGTTGCGGCCAGCTCACAAGAAAGCGAGTTGAAGAAAGGAGCTCAGGGCCACTGTAATTCACAAACCTGCAGAGTTATAAATGACAGCTATCGTCCAAAAATATACTGAAGTAAGGCTGCCAAGAGGACTTGAAAGCGGGGCAGAATTGCAGGAAACCGATTTCAGGAGGTAGACTGGAATTGCATTTAAAGCATAGGAAAAGAGGCAGAACGTCCACAATGATGCACTTGGCCAAAAAGGGCGTATGCGTTTTTTCCTGAATATATTCAGGAAAAAACGCATACGCACTTTTTGGACAACCAAGCAAGCTTGCAAAGGAAATCTGCACTACAATGAAGTCTCACTTCCCCCTGGTCAAAAGGGCCATCTGAAAAAAGTGTAAAATCCAGAAAGGCAGGACAGGCCATGGAGAACTGGGAGCCTTGTTATGCTGATGGGCGGGATGTAAATTGCCAAGAGCCACTCGGGAGAAGTGTATGGTGTTTCCTGAAACATCTAAAAAACAAAGCAAGAGAGCCAGGGCACTTCCACTTATGGTCCTATAGCTTAGGGAAATTAAAATCAAAAAGACACAGCCACCCCAATGTTTGGGACGGCTCGTTTATGGTACAAGTTCAATATCGCAGAAAGCGCAAAATGGATAAAGAAGTTGTGGTACTTACGTACAATGCAATATCACTCAGCAATGACATCTATGTCATCAGGCCCGTAGCAGCATAATGAGTGGATTCAGGTATGATGCTTCTAACTGAAATAAGTCACACAGAAAAAGAAACATCATAAGATATCACTAATACACGGAATGTAAACTTGGCTACACAACAACTGGATTACAAAACAAAACAGCGTCTCAAATTTAGAAAATCAACTTATGCTTGCTTAAGGGGAAAGGTGAGTTGGGGTGCTGCATAAAACCAGAGATTGAAATGAGCACAGATAAAGTTCCTTAAGCCAAATATGGAATAGAAAGAGCTACTCCTTGCTCAACGAAATGGACTCAACACCCCATATTAAACGCCTAAGAATGTACCTGACTAGTAAGTAATTTAAAACCTATGGATTGCTATGTCTCCGAAAGAATATCAAGCGTGTGTACACTGGCATAAACGCAGCAGTGATAGGATTGGAGAGGTTCGGTGAGCAAATGAAGAGCCTTTGAAGTCATATTGCATGGTACCCATTCCACGGGTCTCAACTCTCCAGGTTTAAGGGATTCTTCCTTCAGCTAAACCATGCATGTGGAACCCAGAGTATGATCAACCGTGTGATCGGGAGACGTGTTCCAATATGTCTCCGTTCTCGTCCCCTGGTACTCGGGTGCAACATTCCAGACGCTTTACTAACTCTCTCCCGACTTGGAGAGTAAGTGCCTTTAACCTCCTGTTTGGCCCAGTTTGCAATTTCTGCGGAAAATGAACAGGAATAGGGAGAACCAATGAGTGACTAGCTGGAAGTGTCTGGACGGGCAAATTTAACTCTCATTTCCCACCAGGAAGAGGAATTAACCTAAGGGTCAGCGTGCCGTGCCAGAACCAGATTAGGTCCTGAAGCAATCTGTGGTGTTGCGGCGAGCTCACAAGAAAGCGACTTGAAGAAAGGAGCTCAGGGGCACTGTAATTCACAAACCTGCAGAGTTATAAATGACAGCTATTGTCCAAAAATATACTGAAGTAAGGCTGCCAAGAGGACTTGAAAGTGGGGCAGAATTGCAGGAAACCGATTTCAGGAGGTAGACTGGAATTGCATTTAAAGCATAGGAAAAGAGGCAGGACGTCCACAATGATGCACTTGGCCAAAAAGGGCGTATGCGTTTTTTCCTGAATATATTCAGGATAAAACGCATACGCACTTTTTGGACAACCAAGCAAGCTTGCAAAGGATATCTGCACTACAATGAAGTCTCACTTCCCCCCTGTCAAATGGGCCATCTGAAAAAAGTGTAGAATCCAGAAAGGCAGGACTGGCCATGGAGAACTGGGAGCATGGTTATGCTGATGGGTGGGATATAAATTGCCAACAGCCACTCGGGAGAAGTGTATGGTGTTTCCTGAAACATCTAAAAAACAAAGCAACAGAGCCTAGGGCACTTCCACTTATGGTCCTATAGCTTAGGGAAATTAAAATCCAAAAGACACAGCCACCCCAAAGTTTGGGACGGCTCTGTTTACAAGAACCTCATTTATGGTACAAGTTCAATATCACAGAAAGTGAAAAATGGATAAAGAAGTTGTGGTACTTACGTACAATGCAATATCACTCAGCAATGAAATCTATGTCATCAGGCCCGTAGCAGCATAATGAGTGGATTCAGGTATGATGATTCTAACTGAAATAAGTCACACAGAAAAAGAAACATCATAAGATATCACTAATACACAGAATGTAAACTTGGCTACACAGGAACTGGATTACAAAACAGAACAGGGTCTCAAATTTAGAAAACCAACTTATGCTTGCTTAAGGGGAAAGGTGAGTTGGGGTGCTGCCTAAAACCAGAGATTGAAATGAGCACAGATAAAGTTCCTTAAGCCAAATATGGAATAGACAAGAGCTACTCCTTGCTCAACGAAATGGACTCAACACCCCATATTAAACGCCTAAGAATGTACCTGACTAGTAAGTATCTTAAAACCTATGGATTGCTATGTCTCTGAAAGAGAATCAAGCGTGTGTACACTGGAATAAACACAGCAGTGATAGGATTGGAGAGGTTCGGTGAGCAAATGAAGACCCTTTGAAGTCATATTGCATGGTACCCATTCCACGGGTTTCCACTCTCCAGCTTTAAGGGATTCTTCCTTCAGCTAAACCATGCATGTGGAACCCAGAGTATGATCAAACGTGTGATCGGGAGACGTGTTCAAATATGTCTCCGTTCTCGTCCCCTGATACTCGGGTGCAACCTTCCAGACGCTTTACTAACTCTCTCCCGACTTGGAGAGTCAGTGCCTTTAACCTCCTGTTTGGCCCAGTTTGCAATTTCTGCGGAAGATGAACAGGAATAGGGAGAACCAATGAGAGACTAGCTGGAGGTGTCTGGACGGGCAAATTTAACTCTCATTTCCCACCAGGAAGAGGAATTAAACAAAGGCTCAGCGTGCCGTGCCGGAACTAGATTAGGGCCTGAAGCAATCCTGCGGTGTTGCGGCCAGCTCACAAGAAAGCGAGTTGAAGAAAGGAGCTCAGGGGCACTGTAATTCACAAACCTGCAGAGTTATAAATGACAGCTATCGTCCAAAAATATACTGAAGTCAGGCTGCCAAGAGGACTCGAAAGCGGGGCAAAATTGCAGGAAACCGATTTCAGGAGGTAGACTGGAATTGCATTTAAAGCATAGGAAAAGAGGCAGAACGTCCACAATGATGCACTTGGCCAAAAAGGGCGTATGCGTTTTTTCCTGAATATATTCAGGAAAAAACGCATACGCCCTTTTTGGCCAACCAAGCAAGCTTGCAAAGGAAATCTGCACTACAATGAAGTCTCACTTCCCCCCGGTCAAAAGGGCCATCTGAAAAATGTGTAAAATCCAGAAAGGCAGGACAGGCCATGGAGAACTGGGAGCCTTGTTATGCTGATGGGCGGGATGTAAATTGCCAACAGCCACTCGGGAGAAGTGTATGGTGTTTCCTGAAACATCTAAAAAACAAAGCAACAGAGCCTAGGGCACTTCCACTTATGGTCCTATAGTTTAGGGAAATTAAAATCAAAAAGACACAGCCACCCCAAAGTTTGGGACGTCTCTGTTTACAAGAACCTCGTTTACGGTAC
Source organism: Lagenorhynchus albirostris (assembly GCF_949774975.1). Lineage (NCBI taxonomy): Eukaryota > Metazoa > Chordata > Mammalia > Artiodactyla > Delphinidae > Lagenorhynchus > Lagenorhynchus albirostris. The sequence goes on from NW_026783362.1 coordinate 146,636, forward strand.
AAGTTCAATATCGCAGAAAGTGAAAAATGGATAAAGAAGTTGTGGTACTTACGTACAATGCAATATCACTCAGCAATGAAATCTATGTCATCAGGCCCGTAGCAGCATAATGAGTGGATTCAGGTATGATGATTCTAACTGAAATAAGTCACAAAGAAAAAGAAACATCATAAGATATCACTAATACACAGAATGTAAACTTGGCTACACAGGAACTGGATTACAAAACAGAACAGGGTCTCAAATTTAGAAAACCAACTTATGCTTGCTTAAGGGGAAAGGTGAGTTGGGGTGCTGCCTAAAACCAGAGATTGAAATGAGCACAGATAAAGTTCCTTAAGCCAAATATGGAATAGACAAGAGCTACTCCTTGCTCAACGAAATGGACTCAACACCCCATATTAAACGCCTAAGAATGTACCTGACTAGTAAGTATCTTAAAACCTATGGATTGCTATGTCTCCGAAAGAGAATCAAGCGTGTGTACACTGGCATAAACGCAGCAGTGATAGGATTGGAGAGGTTCGGTGAGCAAATGAAGACAATTTGAAGTCATATTGCATGGTACCCATTCCAAGGGTCTCAACTCTCCAGCTTTAAGGGATTCTTCCTTCAGCTAAACCATGCATGTGGAACCGAGAGTATGATAAAACGTGTGATCGGGAGTCGTGTTCCGATATGTCTCCGTTCTCGTCCCCTGGTACTCGGGTGCAACATTCCAGACGCTTTACTAACACTCTCCCGACTTGGAGAGTCAGTGCCTTTAACCTCCTGTTTGGCCCAGTTTGCAATTTCTGCGGAAGATGAACAGGAATAGGGAGAACCAATGAGAGACTAGCTGGAGGTGTCTGGACGGGCAAATTTAACTCTCATTTCCCACCAGGAAGAGGAATTAACCAAAGGCTCAGCGTGCCGTGCCGGAACCAGATTAGGGCCTGAAGCAATCCTGCGGTGTTGCGGACAGCTCACAAGAAAGCGAGTTGAAGAAAGGAGCTCAGGGGCACTGTAATTCACAAACCTGCAGAGTTATAAATGACAGCTATCGTCCAAAAATATACTGAAGTCAGGCTGCCAAGAGGACTTGAAAGCGGGGCAGAATTGCAGAAAACCGATTTCAGGAGGTAGGCTGGAATTGCATTTAAAGCATAGGAAAAGAGGCAGAACGTCGACAATGATGCACTTGGCCAAAAAGGGCGTATGCGTTTTTTCCTGAATATATTCAGGAAAAAACGCATACGCCCTTTTTGGCCAACCAAGCAAGCTTGCAAAGGAAATCTGCACTACAATGAAGTCTCACTTCCCCCCGGTCAAAAGGGCCATCTGAATAAAGTGTAAAATCCAGAAAGGCAGGACAGGCCATGGAGAACTGGGAGCCTTGTTATGCTGATGGGCGGAATGTAAATTGCCAACAGCCACTCGGGAAAAGTGTATGGTGTTTCCTGAAACATCTAAAAAACAAAGCAACAGAGCCTAGGGCACTTCCACTTATGGTCCTATAGCTTAGGGAAATTAAAATCAAAAAGACACAGCCACCCCAAAGTTTGGGACGGCTCTGTGTACAAGAACCTCGTTTATGGTACAAGTTCAATATTGCAGAAAGTGAAAAATGGATAAAGAAGTTGTGGTAGTTACGTACAATGCAATATCACTCAGCAATGACATCTATGTAATCAGGCCCGTAGCTGCATAATGAGTGGATTCAGGTATGATGATTCTAACTGAAATAAGTCACAAAGAAAAAGAAACATCATAAGATATCACTAATACACAGAATGTAAACTTGGCTACACAGGAACTGGATTACAAAACAGAACAGGGTCTCAAATTTAGAAAACCAACTTATGCTTGCTGAAGGGGAAAGGTGAGTTGGGGTGCTGCATAAAACCAGAGATTGAAATGAGCACAGATAAAGTTCCTTAAGCCAAATATGGAATAGACAAGAGCTACTCCTTGCTCAACGAAATGGACTCAACACCCCATATTAAACGCCTAAGAATGTACCTGATTAGTAAGTATCTTAAAACCTATGGATTGCTATGTCTCTGAAAGAGAATCAAGCGTGTGTACACTGGCATAAACACAGCAGTGATAGGATTGGAGAGGTTCGGTGAGCAAATGAAGACCCTTTGAAGTCATATTGCATGGTACCCATTCCACGGGTCTCCACTCTCCAGCTTTAAGGGATTCTTCCTTCAGCTAAACCATGCATGTGGAACCCAGAGTATGATCAAACGTGGGATCGGGAGACGTGTTCAAATATGTCTCCGTTCTCGTCCCCTGATACTCGGGTGCAACCTTCCAGACGCTTTACTAACTCTCTCCCGACTTGGAGAGTCAGTGCCTTTAACCTCCTGTTTGGCCCAGTTTGCAATTTCTGCAGAAGATGAACAGGAATAGGGAGAACCAATGAGAGACTAGCTGGAGGTGTCTGGACGGGCAAATTTAACTCTCATTTCCCACCAGGAAGAGGAATTAAACAAAGGCTCAGCGTGCCGTGCCGGAACTAGATTAGGGCCTGAAGCAATCCTGCGGTGTTGCGGCCAGCTCACAAGAAAGCGAGTTGAAGAAAGGAGCTCAGGGGCACTGTAATTCACAAACCTGCAGAGTTATAAATGACAGCTATCGTCCAAAAATATACTGAAGTCAGGCTGCCAAGAGGACTCGAAAGCGGGGCAGAATTGCAGGAAACCGATTTCAGGAGGTAGACTGGAATTGCATTTAAAGCATAGGAAAAGAGGCAGAACGTCCACAATGATGCACTTGGCCAAAAAGGGCGTATGCGTTTTTTCCTGAATATATTCAGGAAAAAACGCATACGCCCTTTTTGGCCAACCAAGCAAGCTTGCAAAGGAAATCTGCACTACAATGAAGTCTCACTTCCCCCCGGTCAAAAGGGCCATCTGAAAAAAGTGTAAAAACCAGAAAGGCAGGACAGGCCATGGAGAACTGGGAGCCTTGTTATGCTGATGGGCGGGATGTAAATTGCCAACAGCCACTCGGGAGAAGTGTATGGTGTTTCCTGAAACATCTAAAAAACAAAGCAACAGAGCCTGGGGCACTTCCACTTATGGTCCTATAGCTTAGGGAAATTAAAATCAAAAAGACACAGCCACCCCAACGTTTGGGACGGCTCTGTTTATAAGAACCTCGTTTACGGTACAAGTTCAATATCGCAGAAAGTGAAAAATGGATAAAGAAGTTGTGGTACTTACGTACAATGCAATATCACTCAGCAATGAAATCTATGTCATCAGGCCCGTAGCAGCATAATGAGTGGATTCAGGTATGATGATTCTAACTGAAATAAGTCACAAAGAAAAAGAAACATCATAAGATATCACTAATACACAGAATGTAAACTTGGCTACACAGGAACTGGATTACAAAACAGAACAGGGTCTGAAATTTAGAAAACCAACTTATGCTTGCTTAAGGGGAAAGGTGAGTTGGGGTGCTGCCTAAAACCAGAGATTGAAATGAGCACAGATAAAGTTCCTTAAGCCAAATATGGAATAGACAAGAGCTACTCCTTGCTCAACGAAATGGACTCAACACCCCATATTAAACGCCTAAGAATGTACCTGACTAGTAAGTATCTTAAAACCTATGGATTGCTATGTCTCCGAAAGAGAATCAAGCGTGTGTACACTGGCATAAACGCAGCAGTGATAGGATTGGAGAGGTTCGGTGAGCAAATGAAGACCCTTTGAAGTCATATTGCATGGTACCCATTCCACGGGTCTCCACTCTCCAACTTTAAGGGATTCTTCCTTCAGCTAAACCATGCATGTGGAACCCAGAGTATGATCAAACGTGTGATCGGGACACGTGTTCAAATATGTCTCCGTTCTCGTCCCCTGGTACTCGGGTGCAACATTCCAGACGCTTTACTAACTCTCTCCCGACTTGGAGAGTCAGTGCCTTTAACCTCCTGTTTGGCCCAGTTTGCAATTTCTGCGGAAGATGAACAGGAATAGGGAGAACCAATGAGAGACTAGCTGGAGGTGTCTGGACGGGCAAATTTAACTCTCATTTCCCACCAGGAAGAGGAATTAACCAAAGGCTCAGCGTGCCGTGCCGGAACCAGATTAGGGCCTGAAGCAATCCTGCGGTGTTGCAGCCAGCTCACAAGAAAGCGAGTTGAAGAAAGGAGCTCAGGGGCACTGTAATTCACAAACCTGCAGAGTTATAAATGACAGCTATCGTCCAAAAATATACTGAAGTCAGGCTGCCAAGAGGACTTGAAAGCGGGGCAGAATTGCAGGAAACCGATTTCAGGAGGTAGGCTGGAATTGCATTTAAAGCATAGGAAAAGAGGCAGAACGTCCACAATGATGCACTTGGCCAAAAAGGGCGTATGCGTTTTTTCCTGAATATATTCAGGAAAAAACGCATACGCCCTTTTTGGCCAACCAAGGAAGCTTGCAAAGGAAATCTGCACTACAATGAAGTCTCACTTCCCCCCGGTCAAAAGGGCCATCTGAAAAAAGTGTAAAATCCAGAAAGGCAGGACAGGCCATGGAGAACTGGGAGCCTTGTTATGCAGATGGGCGGGATGTAAATTGCCAACTGCCACTTGGGAGAAGTGTGTGGTGTTTCCTGAAACATCTAAAAAACAAAGCAACAGAGCCTGGTGCACTTCCACTTATGGTCCTATAGCTTAGGGAAATTAAAATCAAAAAGACACAGCCACCCCAAAGTTTGGGACGGCTCGTTTATGGTACAAGTTCAATATCGCAGAAAGCGCAAAATGGATAAAGAAGTTGTTGTACTTACGTACAATGCAATATCACTCAGCAATGAAATCTATGTCATCAGGCCCGTAGCAGCATAATGAGTGGATTCAGGTATGATGCTTCCAACTGAAATAAGTCACACAGAAAAAGAAACATCATACGATATCACTAATACACGGAATGTAAACTTGGCTACACAGGAACTGGATTACAAAACAGAACAGGGTCTCAAATTTAGAAAACCAACTTATGCTTGCTTAAGGGGAAAGGTGAGTTGGGGTGCTGCATAAAACCAGAGATTGAAATGAGCACAGATAAAGTTCCTTAAGACAAATATGGAATAGAAAGAGCTACTCCCTGCTCAACAAAATGGACACAACACCCCATATTAAACGCGGAAGAATGTACCTGACTAGTAAGTATCTTAAATCCTATGGATTGCTATGTCTCCGAAAGAAAATCAAGCGTGTGTACACTGGCATAAACGCAGCAGTGATAGGATTGGAGAGGTTCGGTGAGCAAATGAAGACCCTTTGAAGTCATATTGCATGGTACCCATTCCACGGGTCTCAACTCTCCAGGTTTAAGGGATTCTTCCTTTAGCTAAACCATGCATGTGGAACCCAGAGTTTGATCAAACGTGTGCTCGGGAGACGTGTTCAAATATGTCTCCATTCCCGATCCCTTGCACTCGGGTGCAACATTCCAGACGCTTTACTAACACTCTCCCGACTTGGAGGGTCAGTGCCTTTAACCTCCTGTTTGGCCCAGTTTGCAATTTCTGCGGAAGATGAACAGGAATAGGGAGAACCAATGAGAGACTAGCAGGAGGTGTCTGGACGGGCAAATTTAACTCTCATTTCCCACCAGGAAGGGAATTAACCAAAGGCTCAGCGTGCCGTGCCGGAACCAGATTAGGGCCTGAAGCAATCCGGCGGTGTTGCGGCCAGCTCACAAGAAAGCGAGTTGAAGAAAGGAGCTCAGGGGCACTGTAATTCACAAACCTGCAGAGTTATAAATGACAGCTATCGTCCAAAAATATACTGAAGTCAGGCTGCCAAGAGGACTTGAAAGCGGGGCAGAATTGCAGGAAACCGATTTCAGGAGGTAGGCTGGAATTGCATTTAAAGCATAGGAAAAGAGGCAGAACGTCCACAATGATGCACTTGGCCAAAAAGGGCGTATGCGTTTTTTCCTGAATATATTCAGGAAAAAACGCATACGCCCTTTTTGGCCAACCAAGCAAGCTTGCAAAGGAAATCTGCACTACAATGAAGTCTCACTTCCCCCCGGTCAAAAGGGCCATCTGAAAAAAGTGTAAAATCCAGAAAGGCAGGACAGGCCATGGAGAACTGGGAGCCTTGTTATGCTGATGGGCGGGATGTAAGTTGCCAACAGCCACTCGGGAGAAGTGTATGGTGTTTCCTGAAACATCTAAAAAACAAAGCAACAGAGCCTGGGGCACTTCCACTCATGGTCCTATAGCTTAGGGAAATTAAAATCAAAAAGACACAGCCACCCCAAAGTTTGGGACGGCTCTGTTTATAAGAACCTCGTTTACGGTACAAGTTCAATATCGCAGAAAGTGAAAAATGGATAAAGAAGTTGTGGTACTTATGTACAATGCAATATCACTCAGCAATGACATCTATGTCATCAGTCCCGTAGCAGTATAATGAGTGGATTCAGGTATGATGCTTCTAACTGAAATAAGTCACACAGAAAAAGAAACATCATAAGATATCACTAATACACGGAATGTATACTTGGCTACACAAGAACTGGATTACAAAACAGAACAGGGTCTCAAATTTAGAAAACCAACTTATACTTTCTTAAGGGGAAAGGTGAGTTGGGGTGCTGCATAAAACCAGAGATTGAAATGAGCACAGATAAAGTTCCTTAAGCCAAATATGGAATAGACAAGAGCTACTCCTTGCTCAACGAAATGGACTCAACACCCCATATTAAACGCCTAAGAATGTACCTGACTAGTAAGTATCTTAAAACCTATGGATTGCTATGTCTCCGAAAGAGAATCAAGCGTGTGTACACTGGCATAAACACAGCAGTGATAGGATTGGAGAGGTTCGGTGAGCAAATGAAGACCCTTTGAAGTCATATTGCATGGTACCCATTCCACGGGTCTCCACTCTCCAGCTTTAAGGGATTCTTCCTTCAGCTAAACCATGCATGTGGAACCCAGAGTATGATCAAACGTGTGATCGGGAGACGTGTTCAAATATGTCTCCGTTCTCGTCCCCTGATACTCGGGTGCAACCTTCCAGACGCTTTACTAACTCTCTCCCGACTTGGAGAGTCAGTGCCTTTAACCTCCTGTTTGGCCCAGTTTGCAATTTCTGCGGAAGATGAACAGGAATAGGGAGAACCAATGAGAGACTAGCTGGAGGTGTCTGGACGGGCAAATTTAACTCTCATTTCCCACCAGGAAGAGGAATTAAACAAAGGCTCAGCGTGCCGTGCCGGAACTAGATTAGGGCCTGAAGCAATCCTGCGGTGTTGCGGCCAGCTCACAAGAAAGCGAGTTGAAGAAAGGAGCTCAGGGGCACTGTAATTCACAAACCTGCAGAGTTATAAATGACAGCTATCGTCCAAAAATATACTGAAGTCAGGCTGCCAAGAGGACTTGAAAGCGGGGCAGAATTCCAGGAAACCGATTTCAGGAGGTAGACTGGAATTGCATTTAAAGCATAGGAAAAGAGGCAGAACGTCCACAATGATGCACTTGGCCAAAAAGGGCGTATGCGTTTTTTCCTGAATATATTCAGGAAAAAACGCATACGCCCTTTTTGGCCAACCAAGCAAGATTGCAAAGGAAATCTGCACTACAATGAAGTCTCACTTCCCCCCGGTCAAAAGGGCCATCTGAAAAAAGTGTAAAATCCAGAAAGGCAGGACAGGCCATGGAGAACTGGGAGCCTTGTTATGCTGATGGGCGGGATGTAAATTGCCAACAGCCACTCGGGAGAAGTGTATGGTGTTTCCTGAAACATCTAAAAAACAAAGCAACAGAGCCTAGGGCACTTCCACTTATGGTCCTATAGCTTAGGGAAATTAAAATCAAAAAGACACAGCCACCCCAAAGTTTGGGACGTCTCTGTTTACAAGAACCTCGTTTACGGTACAAGTTCAATATCGCAGAAAGTGAAAAATGGATAAAGAAGTTGTGGTACTTACGTACAATGCAATATCACTCAGCAATGACATCTATGTCATCAGGCCCGTAGCTGCATAATGAGTGGATTCAGGTATGATGATTCTAACTGAAATAAGTCACAAAGAAAAAGAAACATCATAAGATATCACTAATACACAGAATGTAAACTTGGCTACACAGGAACTGGATTACAAAACAGCACAGGGTCTCAAATTTAGAAAACCAACTTATGCTTGCTTAAGGGGAAAGGTGAGTTGGGGTGCTGCATAAAACCAGAGATTGAAATGAGCACAGATAAAGTTCCTTAAGCCAAATATGGAATAGACAAGAGCTACTCCTTGCTCAACGAAATGGACTCAACACCCCATATTAAACGCCTAAGAATGTACCTGACTAGTAAGTATCTTAAAACCTATGGATTGCTATGTCTCCGAAAGAGAATCAAGCGTGTATACACTGGCATAAACGCAGCAGTGATAGGATTGGAGAGGTTCGGTGAGCAAATGAAGAGCCTTTGAAGTCATATTGCATGGTACGCATTCCACGGGTCTCCACTCTCCAGCTTTAAGGGATTCTTCCTTCAGCTAAACCATGCATGTGGAACCCAGAGTATGATCAAACGTGTGATCGGGAGACGTGTTCAAATATGTCTCCGTTCTCGTCCCCTGGTACTCGGGTGCAACATTCCAGACGCTTTACTAACTCTCTCCCGACTTGGAGAGTCAGTGCCTTTAACCTCCTGTTTGGCCCAGTTTGCAATTTCTGCGGAAGATGAACAGGAATAGGGAGAACCAATGAGAGACTAGCTGGAGGTGTCTGGACGGGCAAATTTAACTCTCATTTCCCACCAGGAAGAGGAATTAACCAAAGGCTCAGCGTGCCGTGCCGGAACCAGATTAGGGCCTGAAGCAATCCTGCGGTGTTGCGGCCAGCTCACAAGAAAGCGAGTTGAAGAAAGGAGCTCAGGGGCACTGTAATTCACAAACCTGCAGAGTTATAAATGACAGCTATCGTCCAAAAATATACTGAAGTCAGGCTGCCAAGAGGACTCGAAAGCGGGGCAGAATTGCAGGAAACCGATTTCAGGAGGTAGGCTGGAATTGCATTTAAAGCATAGGAAAAGAGGCAGAACGTCCACAATGATGCACTTGGCCAAAAAGGGCGTATGCGTTTTTTCCTGAATATATTCAGGAAAAAACGCATACGCCCTTTTTGGCCAACCAAGCAAGCTTGCAAAGGAAATCTGCACTACAATGAAGTCTCACTTCCCCCCGGTCAAAAGGGCCATCTGAAAAAAGTGTAAAATCCAGAAAGGCAGGACAGGCCATGGAGAACTGGGAGCCTTGTTATGCTGATGGGCGGGATGTAAATTGCCAACAGCCACTTGGGAGAAGTGTGTGGTGTTTCCTGAAACATCTAAAAAACAAAGCAACAGAGCCTGGGGCACTTCCACTTATGGTCCTATAGCTTAGGGAAATTAAAATCAAAAAGACACAGCCACCCCAAAGTTTGGGACGGCTCCTTTATGGTACAAGTTCAATATCGCAGAAAGCGCAAAATGGATAAAGAAGTTGTTGTACTTACGTACAATGCAATATCACTCAGCAATGAAATCTATGTCATCAGGCCCGTAGCAGCATAATGAGTGGATTCAGGTATGATGCTTCCAACTGAAATAAGTTACACAGAAAAATAAACATCATAAGATATCACTAATACACGGAATGTAAACTTGGCTACACAAGAACTGGATTACAAAACAAAACAGGGTCTCAAATTTAGAAAACCAACTTATGCTTGCTTAAGGGGAAAGGTGAGTTGGGGTGCTGCATAAAACCAGAGATTGAAATGAGCACAGATAAAGTTCCTTAAGCCAAATATGGAATAGAAAGAGCTACTCCCTGCTCAACGAAATGGACTCAACACCCCATATTAAACGCCTAAGAATGTACCTGACTAGTAAGTATCTTAAAACCTATGGATTGCTATGTCTCCGAAAGAAAATCAAGCGTGTGTACACTGGCATAAACGCAGCAGTGATAGGATTGGAGAGGTTCGGTGAGCAAATGAAGACCCTTTGAAGTCATATTGCATGGTACCCATTCCACGGGTCTCAACTCTCCAGCTTTAAGGGATTCTTCCTTCAGCTAAACCATGCATGTGGAACCCAGAGTTTGATCAAACGTGTGCTCGGGAGACGTGTTCAAATATGTCTCCATTCCCGTTCCCTTGCACTCGGGTGCAACATTCCAGACGCTTTACTAACTCTCTCCCGACTTGGAGAGTCAGTGCCTTTAACCTCCTGTTTGGCCCAGTTTGCAATTTCTGCGGAAGATGAACAGGAATAGGGAGAACCAATGAGAGACTAGCAGGAGGTGTCTGGACGGGCAAATTTAACTCTCATTTCCCACCAGGAAGGGAATTAACCAAAGGCTCAGCGTGCCGTGCCGGAACCAGATTAGGGCCTGAAGCAATCCTGCGGTGTTGCGGCCAGCTCACGAGAAAGCGAGTTGAAGAAAGGAGCTCAGGGGCACTGTAATTCACAAACCTGCAGAGTTATAAATGACAGCTATCGTCCAAAAATATACTGAAGTAAGGCTGCCAAGAGGACTTGAAAGCGGGGCAGAATTGCAGGAAACCGATTTCAGGAGGTAGACTGGAATTGCATTTAAAGCATAGGAAAAGAGGCAGAACGTCCACAATGATGCACTTGGCCAAAAAGGGCGTATGCGTTTTTTCCTTCAGGAAAAAACGCATACGCCCTTTTTGGCCAACCAAGCAAGCTTGCAAAGGAAATCTGCACTACAATGAAGTCTCACTTCCCCCCGGTCAAAAGGGCCATCTGAAAAAAGTGTAGAATCCAGAAAGGCAGGACAGGCCATGGAGAACTGGGAGCCTTGTTATGCTGATGGGCGGGATGAAAATTGCCAACAGCCACTCAGGAGAAGTGTATGGTGTTTCCTGAAACATCTAAAAAACAAAGCAACAGAGCCTGGGGCATTCCACTCATGGTCCTATAGCTTAGGGAAATTAAAATCAAAAAGACACAGCCACCCCAAAGTTTGGGACGGCTCTGTTTATAAGAACCTCGTTTAAGGTACAAGTTCAATATCGCAGAAAGTGAAAAATGGATAAAGAAGTTGTGTTAGTTACGTACACTGCAATATCACTCAGCAATGACATCTATGTCATCAGTCCCGTAGCAGCATAATGAGTGGATTCAGGTATGATGATTCTAACTGAAATAAGTCACAAAGAAAAAGAAACATCATAAGATATCACTAATACACAGAATGTAAACTTGGCTACACAGGAACTGGATTACAAAACAGAACAGGGTCTCAAATTTAGAAAACCAACTTATGCTTGCTTAAGGGGAAAGGTGAGTTGGGGTGCTGCCTAAAACCAGAGATTGAAATGAGCACAGATAAAGTTCCTTAAGCCAAATATGGAATAGACAAGAGCTACTCCTTGCTCAACGAAATGGACTCAACACCCCATATTAAACGCCTAAGAATGTACCTGACTAGTAAGTATCTTAAAACCTATGGATTGCTATGTCTCTGAAAGAGAATCAAGCGTGTGTACACTGGCATAAACGCAGCAGTGATAGGATTGGAGAGGTTCGGTGAGCAAATGAAGACCCTTTGAAGTCATATTGTATGGTACCCATTCCACGGGTCTCAACTCTCCAGCTTTAAGGGATTCTTCCTTCAGCTAAACCATGCATGTGGAACCCAGAGTATGATCAAACGTGTGATCGGGAGACGTGTTCCAATATGTCTCCATTCTCGTCCCCTGGTACTCGGGTGCAACATTCCAGACGCTTTACTAACTCTCTCCCGACTTGGAGAGTCAGTGCCTTTAACCTCCTGTTTGGCCCAGTTTGCAATTTCTGCGGAAGATGAACAGGAATAGGGAGAACCAATGAGAGACTAGCTGGAGGTGTCTGGACGGGCAAATTTAACTCTCATTTCCCACCAGGAAGAGGAATTAACCAAAGGCTCAGCGTGCCGTGCCCGAACCAGATTAGGGCCTGAAGCAATCCTGCGGTGTTGCGGCCAGCTCACAAGAAAGCGAGTTGAAGAAAGGAGCTCAGGGGCACTGTAATTCACAAACCTGCAGAGTTATAAATGACAGCTATCGTCCAAAAATATACTGAAGTCAGGCTGCCAAGAGGACTTGAAAGCGGGGCAGAATTGCAGGAAACCGATTTCAGGAGGTAGGCTGGAATTGCATTTAAAGCATAGGAAAAGAGGCAGAACGTCCACAATGATGCACTTGGCCAAAAAGGGCATATGCGTTTTTTCCTGAATATATTCAGGAAAAAACGCATACGCCCTTTTTGGCCAACCAAGCAAGCTTGCAAAGGAAATCTGCACTACAATGAAGTCTCACTTCCCCCCGGTCAAAAGGGCCATCTGATAAAAGTGTAAAATCCAGAAAGGCAGGACAGGCCATGGAGAACTGGGAGCCTTGTTATGCTGATGGGCGGGATGTAAATTGCCAACAGCCACTTGGGAGAAGTGTGTGGTGTTTCCTGAAACATCTAAAAAACAAAGCAACAGAGCCTGGGGCACTTCCACTTATGGTCCTATAGCTTAGGGAAATTAAAATCAAAAAGACACAGCCACCCCAAAGTTTGGGACGGCTCCTTTATGGTACAAGTTCAATATCGCAGAAAGCGCAAAATGGATAAAGAAGTTGTTGTACTTACGTACAATGCAATATCACTCAGCAATGAAATCTATGTCATCAGGCCCGTAGCAGCATAATGAGTGGATTCAGGTATGATGCTTCCAACTGAAATAAGTTACACAGAAAAATAAACATCATAAGATATCACTAATACACGGAATGTAAACTTGGCTACACAAGAACTGGATTACAAAACAGAACAGGGTCTCAAATTTAGAAAACCAACTTACGCTTGCTTAAGGGGAAAGGTGAGTTGGGGTGCTGCATAAAACCAGAGATTGAAATGAGCACAGATAAAGTTCCTTAAGCCAAATATGGAATAGAAAGAGCTACTCCCTGCTCAACGAAATGGACTCAACACCCCATATTAAACGCGGAAGAATGTACCTGACTAGTAAGTATCTTAAAACCTATGGATTGCTATGTCTCCGAAAGAAAATCAAGCGTGTGTACACTGGCATAAACACAGCAGTGATAGGATTGGAGAGGTTCGGTGAGCAAATGAAGACCCTTTGAAGTCATATTGCATGGTACCCATTCCACGGGTCTCCACTCTCCAGCTTTAAGGGATTCTTCCTTCAGCTAAACCATGCATGTGGAACCCAGAGTTTGATCAAACGTGTGCTCGGGCGACGTGTTCAAATATGTCTCCGTTCTCGTCCCCTGGTACTCGGGTGCAACATTCCAGACGCTTTACTAACTCTCTCCCGACTTGGAGAGTCAGTGCCTTTAACCTCCTGTTTGGCCCAGTTTGCAATTTCTGCGGAAGATGAACAGGAATAGGGAGAACCAATGAGAGACTAGCTGGAGGTGTCTGGACGGGCAAATTTAACTCTCATTTCCCACCAGGAAGGGAATTAACCAAAGGCTCAGCGTGCCGTGCCGGAACCAGATTAGGGCCTGAAGCAATCCTGCGGTGTTGCGGCCAGCTCACAAGAAAGCGAGTTGAAGAAAGGAGCTCAGGGACACTGTAATTCACAAACCTGCAGAGTTATAAATGACAGCTATCGTCCAAAAATATACTGAAGTAAGGCTGCCAAGAGGACTTGAAAGCGGGGCAGAATTGCAGGAAACCGATTTCAGGAGGTAGGCTGGAATTGCATTTAAAGCATAGGAAAAGAGGCAGAACGTCCACAATGATGCACTTGGCCAAAAAGGGCGTATGCGTTTTTTCCTGAATATATTCAGGAAAAAACGCATACGCCCTTTTTGGCCAACCAAGCAAGCTTGCAAAGGAAATCTGCACTACAATGAAGTCTCACTTCCCCCCGGTCAAAAGGGCCATCTGAAAAAAGTGTAGAATCCAGAAAGGCAGGACAGGCCATGGAGAACTGGGAGCCTTGTTATGCTGATGGGCGGGATGTAAATTGCCAACAGCCACTCGGGAGAAGTGTATGGTGTTTCCTGAAACATCTAAAAAACAAAGCAACAGAGCCTGGGGCACTTCCACTCATGGTCCTAGAGCTTAGGGAAATTAAAATCAAAAAGACACAGCCACCCCAAAGTTTGGGACGGCTCTGTTTATAAGAACCTCGTTTACGGTACAAGTTCAATATCGCAGAAAGTGAAAAATGGATAAAGAAGTTGTGGTACTTACGTACAATGCAATATCACTCAGCAATGAAATCTATGTCATCAGGCCCGTAGCAGCATAATGAGTGGATTCAGGTATGATGATTCTAACTGAAATAAGTCACAAAGAAAAAGAAACATCATAAGATATCACTAATACACAGAATGTAAACTTGGCTACACAGGAACTGGATTACAAAACAGAACAGGGTCTGAAATTTAGAAAACCAACTTATGCTTGCTTAAGGGGAAAGGTGAGTTGGGGTGCTGCCTAAAACCAGAGATTGAAATGAGCACAGATAAAGTTCCTTAAGCCAAATATGGAATAGACAAGAGCTACTCCTTGCTCAACGAAATGGACTCAACACCCCATATTAAACGCCTAAGAATGTACCTGACTAGTAAGTATCTTAAAACCTATGGATTGCTATGTCTCCGAAAGAGAATCAAGCGTGTGTACACTGGCATAAACGCAGCAGTGATAGGATTGGAGAGGTTCGGTGAGCAAATGAAGACCCTTTGAAGTCATATTGCATGGTACCCATTCCACGGGTCTCCACTCTCCAGCTTTAAGGGATTCTTCCTTCAGCTAAACCATGCATGTGGAACCCAGAGTATGAACAAACGTGTGATCGGGACACGTGTTCAAATATGTCTCCGTTCTCGTCCCCTGGTACTCGGGTGCAACATTCCAGACGCTTTACTAACTCTCTCCCGACTTGGAGAGTCAGTGCCTTTAACCTCCTGTTTGGCCCAGTTTGCAATTTCTGCGGAAGATGAACAGGAATAGGGAGAACCAATGAGAGACTAGCTGGAGGTGTCTGGACGGGCAAATTTAACTCTCATTTCCCACCAGGAAGAGGAATTAACCAAAGGCTCAGCGTGCAGTGCCCGAACCAGATTAGGGCCTGAAGCAATCCTGCGGTGTTGCGGCCAGCTCACAAGAAAGCGAGTTGAAGAAAGGAGCTCAGGGGCACTGTAATTCACAAACCTGCAGAGTTATAAATGACAGCTATCGTCCAAAAATATACTGAAGTCAGGCTGCCAAGAGGACTTGAAAGCGGGGCAGAATTGCAGGAAACCGATTTCAGGAGGTAGGCTGGAATTGCATTTAAAGCATAGGAAAAGAGGCAGAACGTCCACAATGATGCACTTGGCCAAAAAGGGCGTATGCGTTTTTTCCTGAATATATTCAGGAAAAAACGCATACGCCCTTTTTGGCCAACCAAGGAAGCTTGCAAAGGAAATCTGCACTACAATGAAGTCTCACTTCCCCCCGGTCAAAAGGGCCATCTGAAAAAAGTGTAAAATCCAGAAAGGCAGGACAGGCCATGGAGAACTGGGAGCCTTGTTATGCAGATGGGCGGGATGTAAATTGCCAACAGCCACTTGGGAGAAGTGTGTGGTGTTTCCTGAAACATCTAAAAAACAAAGCAACAGAGCCTGGGGCACTTCCACTTATGGTCCTATAGCTTAGGGAAATTAAAATCAAAAAGACACAGCCACCCCAAAGTTTGGGACGGCTCCTTTATGGTACAAGTTCAATATCGCAGAAAGCGCAAAATGGATAAAGAAGTTGTTGTACTTACGTACAATGCAATATCACTCAGCAATGAAATCTATGTCATCAGGCCCGTAGCAGCATAATGAGTGGATTCAGGTATGATGCTTCCAACTGAAATAAGTCACACAGAAAAAGAAACATCATAAGATATCACTAATACACAGAATGTAAACTTGGCTACACAGGAACTGGATTACAAAACAGAACAGGGTCTCAAATTTAGAAAACCAACTTATGCTTGCTTAAGGGGAAAGGTGAGTTGGGGTGCTGCATAAAACCAGAGATTGAAATGAGCACAGATAAAGTTCCTTAAGCCAAATATGGAATAGAAAGAGCTACTCCCTGCTCAACGAAATGGACTCAACACCCCATATTAAACGCCTAAGAATGTACCTGACTAGTAAGTATCTTAAATCCTATGGATTGCTATGTCTCCGAAAGAAAATCAAGCGTGTGTACACTGGCATAAACGCAGCAGTGATAGGATTGGAGAGGTTCGGTGAGCAAATGAAGACCCTTTGAAGTCATATTGCATGGTACCCATTCCACGGGTCTCCACTCTCCAGGTTTAAGGGATTCTTCCTTCAGCTAAACCATGCATGTGGAACCCAGAGTTTGATCAAACGTGTGGTCGGGAGACGTGTTCAAATATGTCTTCATTCCCGTTCCCTTGCACTCGGGTGCAACATTCCAGACGCTTTACTAACACTCTCCCGACTTGGAGAGTCAGTGCCTTTAACCTCCTGTTTGGCCCAGTTTGCAATTTCTGCGGAAGATGAAGAGGAATAGGGAGAACCAATGAGAGACTAGCAGGAGGTGTCTGGACGGGCAAATTTAACTCTCATTTCCCACAAGGAAGGGAATTAACCAAAGGCTCAGCGTGCCGTGCCGGAACTAGATTAGGGCCTGAAGCAATCCTGCGGTGTTGCGGCCAGCTCACAAGAAAGCGAGTTGAAGAAAGGAGCTCAGGGGCACTGTAATTCACAAACCTGCAGAGTTATAAATGACAGCTATCGTCCAAAAATATACTGAAGTAAGGCTGCCAAGAGGACTTGAAAGCGGGGCAGAATTGCAGGAAACCGATTTCAGGAGGTAGGCTGGAATTGCATTTAAAGCATAGGAAAAGAGGCAGAACGTCCACAATGATGCACTTGGCCAAAAAGGGCGTATGCGTTTTTTCCTGAATATATTCAGGAAAAAACGCATACGCCCTTTTTGGCCAACCAAGCAAGCTTGCAAAGAAATCTGCACTACAATGAAGTCTCACTTCCCCCCGGTCAAAAGGGCCATCTGAAAAAAGTGTAGAATCCAGAAAGGCAGGACAGGCCATGGAGAACTGGGAGCCTTGTTATGCTGATGGGCGGGATGTAAATTGCCAACAGCCACTCGGGAGAAGTGTATGGTGTTTCCTGAAACATCTAAAAAACAAAGCAACAGAGCCTGGGGCACTTCCACTCATGGTCCTAGAGCTTAGGGAAATTAAAATCAAAAAGACACAGCCACCCCAAAGTTTGGGACGGCTCTGTTTATAAGAACCTCGTTTACGGTACAAGTTCAATATCGCAGAAAGTGAAAAATGGATAAAGAAGTTGTGGTACTTACGTACAATGCAATATCACTCAGCAATGAAATCTATGTCATCAGGCCCGTAGCAGCATAATGAGTGGATTCAGGTATGATGATTCTAACTGAAATAACTCACAAAGAAAAAGAAACATCATAAGATATCACTAATACACAGAATGTAAACTTGGCTACACAGGAACTGGATTACAAAACAGAACAGGGTCTCAAATTTAGAAAACCAACTTATGCTTGCTTAAGGGGAAAGGTGAGTTGGGGTGCTGCCTAAAACCAGAGATTGAAATGAGCACAGATAAAGTTCCTTAAGCCAAATATGGAATAGACAAGAGCTACTCCTTGCTCAACGAAATGGACTCAACACCCCATATTAAACGCCTAAGAATGTACCTGACTAGTAAGTATCTTAAAACCTATGGATTGCTATGTCTCCGAAAGAGAATCAAGCGTGTGTACACTGGCATAAACGCAGCAGTGATAGGATTGGAGAGGTTCGGTGAGCAAATGAAGACCCTTTGAAGTCATATTGCATGGTACCCATTCCACGGGTCTCCACTCTCCAGCTTTAAGGGATTCTTCCTTCAGCTAAACCATGCATGTGGAACCCAGAGTATGAACAAACGTGTGATCGGGACACGTGTTCAAATATGTCTCCGTTCTCGTCCCCTGGTACTCGGGTGCAACATTCCAGACGCTTTACTAACTCTCTCCCGACTTGGAGAGTCAGTGCCTTTAACCTCCTGTTTGGCCCAGTTTGCAATTTCTGCGGAAGATGAACAGGAATAGGGAGAACCAATGAGAGACTAGCTGGAGGTGTCTGGACGGGCAAATTTAACTCTCATTTCCCACCAGGAAGAGGAATTAACCAAAGGCTCAGCGTGCAGTGCCCGAACCAGATTAGGGCCTGAAGCAATCCTGCGGTGTTGCGGCCAGCTCACAAGAAAGCGAGTTGAAGAAAGGAGCTCAGGGACACTGTAATTCACAAACCTGCAGAGTTATAAATGACAGCTATCGTCCAAAAATATACTGAAGTCAGGCTGCCAAGAGGACTTGAAAGCGGGGCAGAATTGCAGGAAACCGATTTCAGGAGGTAGGCTGGAATTGCATTTAAAGCATAGGAAAAGAGGCAGAACGTCCACAATGATGCACTTGGCCAAAAAGGGCGTATGCGTTTTTTCCTGAATATATTCAGGAAAAAACGCATACGCCCTTTTTGGCCAACCAAGGAAGCTTGCAAAGGAAATCTGCACTACAATGAAGTCTCACTTCCCCCCGGTCAAAAGGGCCATCTGAAAAAAGTGTAAAATCCAGAAAGGCAGGACAGGCCATGGAGAACTGGGAGCCTTGTTATGCAGATGGGCGGGATGTAAATTGCCAACAGCCACTTGGGAGAAGTGTGTGGTGTTTCCTGAAACATCTAAAAAACAAAGCAACAGAGCCTGGGGCACTTCCACTTATGGTCCTATAGCTTAGGGAAATTAAAATCAAAAAGACACAGCCACCCCAAAGTTTGGGACGGCTCCTTTATGGTACAAGTTCAATATCGCAGAAAGCGCAAAATGGATAAAGAAGTTGTTGTACTTACGTACAATGCAATATCACTCAGCAATGAAATCTATGTCATCAGGCCCGTAGCAGCATAATGAGTGGATTCAGGTATGATGCTTCCAACTGAAATAAGTCACACAGAAAAAGAAACATCATAAGATATCACTAATACACAGAATGTAAACTTGGCTACACAGGAACTGGATTACAAAACAGAACAGGGTCTCAAATTTAGAAAACCAACTTATGCTTGCTTAAGGGGAAAGGTGAGTTGGGGTGCTGCATAAAACCAGAGATTGAAATGAGCACAGATAAAGTTCCTTAAGCCAAATATGGAATAGAAAGAGCTACTCCCTGCTCAACGAAATGGACTCAACACCCCATATTAAACGCCTAAGAATGTACCTGACTAGTAAGTATCTTAAATCCTATGGATTGCTATGTCTCCGAAAGAAAATCAAGCGTGTGTACACTGGCATAAACGCAGCAGTGATAGGATTGGAGAGGTTCGGTGAGCAAATGAAGACCCTTTGAAGTCATATTGCATGGTACCCATTCCACGGGTCTCCACTCTCCAGGTTTAAGGGATTCTTCCTTCAGCTAAACCATGCATGTGGAACCCAGAGTTTGATCAAACGTGTGGTCGGGAGACGTGTTCAAATATGTCTCCATTCCCGTTCCCTTGCACTCGGGTGCAACATTCCAGACGCTTTACTAACACTCTCCCGACTTGGAGAGTCAGTGCCTTTAACCTCCTGTTTGGCCCAGTTTGCAATTTCTGCGGAAGATGAACAGGAATAGGGAGAACCAATGAGAGACTAGCAGGAGGTGTCTGGACGGGCAAATTTAACTCTCATTTCCCACGAGGAAGGGAATTAACCAAAGGCTCAGCGTGCCGTGCCGGAACCAGATTAGGGCCTGAAGCAATCCTGCGGTGTTGCGGCCAGCTCACAAGAAAGCGAGTTGAAGAAAGGAGCTCAGGGGCACTGTAATTCACAAACCTGCAGAGTTATAAATGACAGCTATCGTCCAAAAATATACTGAAGTAAGGCTGCCAAGAGGACTTGAAAGCGGGGCAGAATTGCAGGAAACCCATTTCAGGAGGTAGACTGGAATTGCATTTAAAGCATAGGAAAAGAGGCAGAACGTCCACAATGATGCACTTGGCCAAAAAGGGCGTATGCGTTTTTTCCTGAATATATTCAGGAAAAAACGCATACGCCCTTTTTGGCCAACCAAGCAAGCTTGCAAAGGAAATCTGCACTACAATGAAGTCTCACTTCCCCCCGGTCAAAAGGGCCATCTGAAAAAAGTGTAAAATCCAGAAAGGCAGGACAGGCCATGGAGAACTGGGAGCCTTGTTATGCTGATGGGCGGGATGTAAATTGCCAACAGCCACTCGGGAGAAATGTATGGTGTTTCCTGAAACATCTAAAAAACAAAGCAACAGAGCCTGGGGCACTTCCACTCATGGTCCTATAGCTTAGGGAAATTAAAATCAAAAAGACACAGCCACCCCAAAGTTTGGGACGGCTCTGTTTATAAGAACCTCGTTTACGGTACAAGTTCAATATCGCAGAAAGTGAAAAATGGATAAAGAAGTTGTGGTACTTACGTACAATGCAATATCACTCAGCAATGAAATCTATGTCATCAGGCCCGTAGCAGCATAATGAGTGGATTCAGGTATGATGATTCTAACTGAAATAAGTCACAAAGAAAAAGAAACATCATAAGATATCACTAATACACAGAATGTAAACTTGGCTACACAGGAACTGGATTACAAAACAGAACAGGGTCTGAAATTTAGAAAACCAACTTATGCTTGCTTAAGGGGAAAGGTGAGTTGGGGTGCTGCATAAAACCAGAGATTGAAATGAGCACAGATAAAGTTCCTTAAGCCAAATATGGAATAGACAAGAGCTACTCCTTGCTCAACGAAATGGACTCAACACCCCATATTAAACGCCTAAGAATGTACCTGATTAGTAAGTATCTTAAAACCTATGGATTGCTATGTCTCTGAAAGAGAATCAAGCGTGTGTACACTGGCATAAATGCAGCAGTGATAGGATTGGAGAGCTTCGGTGAGCAAATGAAGACACTTTGAAGTCATATTGCATGGTACCCATTCCACGGGTCTCCACTCTCCAGCTTTAAGGGATTCTTCCTTCAGCTAAACCATGCATGTGGAACCCAGAGTATGATGAAACGTGTGATCGGGAGACGTGTTCAAATATGTCTCCGTTCTCATCCCCTGGTACTCGGGTGCAACATTCCAGACGCTTTACTAACACTCTCCCGACTTGGAGAGTCAGTGCCTTTAACCTCCTGTTTGGCCCAGTTTGCAATTTCTGCGGAAGATGAACCAGAATAGGGAGAACCAATGAGAGACTAGCTGGAGGTGTCTGGACGGGCAAATTTAACTCTCATTTCCCACCAGGAATAGGAATTAACCAAAGGCTCAGCGTGCCGTGCCCGAACCAGATTAGGGCCTGAAGCAATCCTGCGGTGTTGCGGCCAGCTCACAAGAAAGCGAGTTGAAGAAAGGAGCTCAGGGGCACTGTAATTCACAAACCTGCAGAGTTATAAATGACAGCTATCGTCCAAAAATATACTGAAGTAAGGCTGCCAAGAGGACTTGAAAGCGGGGCAGAATTGCAGGAAACCGATTTCAGGAGGTAGACTGGAATTGCATTTAAAGCATAGGAAAAGAGGCAGAACGTCCACAATGATGCACTTGGCCAAAAAGGGCGTATGCGTTTTTTCCTGAATATATTCAGGAAAAAACGCATACGCCCTTTTTGGACAACCAAGCAAGCTTGGAAAGGAAATCTGCACTACAATGAAGTCTCACTTCCCCCTGGTCAAAAGGGCCATCTGAAAAAAGTGTAAAATCCAGAAAGGCAGGACAGGCCATGGAGAACTGGGAGCCTTGTTATGCTGATGGGCGGGATGTAAATTGCCAAGAGCCACTCGGGAGAAGTGTATGGTGTTTCCTGAAACATCTAAAAAACAAAGCAATATAGCCAGGGCACTTCCACTTATGGTCCTATAGCTTAGGGAAATTAAAATCAAAAAGACACAGCCACCCCAAAGTTTGGGACGGCTCGTTTATGGTACAAGTTCAATATCGCAGAAAGCGCAAAATGGATAAAGAAGTTGTGGTACTTACGTACAATGCAATATCACTCAGCAATGACATCTATGTCATCAGGCCCGTAGCAGCATAATGAGTGGATTCAGGTATGATGCTTCCAACTGAAATAAGTCACACAGAAAAAGAAACATCATAAGATATCACTAATACACGGAATGTAAACTTGGCTACACAACAACTGGATTACAAAACAAAACAGCGTCTCAAATTTAGAAAACCAACTTATGCTTGCTTAAGGGGAAAGGTGAGTTGGGGTGCTGCATAAAACCAGAGATTGAAATGAGCACAGATAAAGTTCCTTAAGCCAAATATGGAATAGAAAGAGCTACTCCTTGCTCAACGAAAGGGACTCAACACCCCATATTAAACGCCTAAGAATGTACCTGACTAGTAAGTAATTTAAAACCTATGGATTGCTATGTCTCCGAAAGAAAATCAAGCGTGTGTACACTGGCATAAACGCAGCAGTGATAGGATTGGAGAGGTTCGGTGAGCAAATGAAGAGCCTTTGAAGTCATATTGCATGGTACCCATTCCACGGGTCTCAACTCTCCAGGTTTAAGGGATTCTTCCTTCAGCTAAACCATGCATGTGGAACCCAGAGTATGATCAAATGTGTGTTCGGGAGACGTGTTCCAATATGTCTCCGTTCTCGTCCCCTGGTACTCGGGTGCAACATTCCAGACGCTTTACTAAATCTCTCCCGACTTGGAGAGTAAGTGCCTTTAACCTCCTGTTTGGCCCAGTTTGCAATTTCTGCGGAAAATGAACAGGAATAGGGAGAACCAATGAGAGACTAGCTGGAAGTGTCTGGACGGGCAAATTTAACTCTCATTTCCCACCAGGAAGAGGAATTAACCTAAGGGTCAGCGTGCCGTGCCAGAACCAGATTAGGTCCTGAAGCAATCTGTGGTGTTGCGGCGAGCTCACAAGAAAGCGACTTGAAGAAAGGACCTCAGGGGCACTGTAATTCACAAACCTGCAGAGTTATAAATGACAGCTATTGTCCAAAAATATACTGAAGTCAGGCTGCCAAGAGGACTTGAAAGTGGGGCAGAATTGCAGGAAACCGATTTCAGGAGGTAGACTGGAATTGCATTTAAAGCATAGGAAAAGAGGCAGGACGTCCACAATGATGCACTTGGCCAAAAAGGGCGTATGCGTTTTTTCCTGAATATATTCAGGAAAAAACGCATACGCCCTTTTTGGACAACCAAGCAAGCTTGCAAAGGATATCTGCACTACAATGAAGTCTCACTTCCCCCCTGTCAAAAGGGCCATCTGAAAAAAGTGTAGAATCCAGAAAGGCAGGACAGGCCATGGAGAACTGGGAGCATGGTTATGCTGATGGGTGGGATATAAATTGCCAACAGCCACTCGGGAGAAGTGTATGGTGTTTCCTGAAACATCTAAAAAACAAAGCAACAGAGCCTAGGGCACTTCCACTTATGGTCCTATAGCTTAGGGAAATTAAAATCAAAAAGACACAGCCACCCCAAAGTTTGGGACGGCTCTGTTTATAAGAACCTCGTTTACGGTACAAGTTCAATATCGCAGAAAGTGAAAAATGGATAAAGAAGTTGTGGTACTTACGTACAATGCAATATCACTCAGCAATGACATCTATGTCATCAGGCCCATAGCAGCATAATGAGTGGATTCAGGTATGGTGATTCTAACTGAAATAAGTCACACAGAAAAAGAAACATCATAAGATATCACTAATACATGGAATGTAAACTTGGCTACACAGGAACTGGATTACAAAACAGAACAGGGTCTGAAATTTAGAAAACCAACTTATGCTTGCTTAAGGGGAAAGGTGAGTTGGGGTGCTGCATAAAACCAGAGATTGAAATGAGCACAGATAAAGTTCCTTAAGCCAAATATGGAATCGACAAGAGCTACTCCTTGCTCAACGAAATGGATTCAACACCCCATATTAAACGCCTAAGAATGTACCTGACTAGTAAGTATCTTAAAACCTATGGATTGCTATGTCTCTAAAAGAGAATCAAGCGTGTGTACACTGGCATAAACACAGCAGTGATAGGATTGGAGAGGTTCGGTGAGCAAATGAAGACCCTTTGAAGTCATATTGCATGGTACCCATTCCACGGGTCTCCACTCTCCAGCTTTAAGGGATTCTTCCTTCAGCTAAACCATGCATGTGGAACCCAGAGTATGATAAAACGTGTGATCGGGAGACGTGTTCAAATATGTCTCCGTTCTCGTCCCCTGATACTCGGGTGCAACCTTCCAGACGCTTTACTAACTCTCTCCCGACTTGGAGAGTCAGTGCCTTTAACCTCCTGTTTGGCCCAGTTTGCAATTTCTGCGGAAGATGAACAGGAATAGGGAGAACCAATGAGAGACTAGCTGGAGGTGTCTGGACGGGCAAATTTAACTCTCATTTCCCACCAGGAAGAGGAATTAAACAAAGGCTCAGCGTGCCGTGCCGGAACTAGATTAGGGCCTGAAGCAATCCTGCGGTGTTGCGGCCAGCTCACAAGAAAGCGAGTTGAAGAAAGGAGCTCAGGGGCACTGTAATTCACAAACCTGCAGAGTTATAAATGACAGCTATCGTCCAAAAATATACTGAAGTCAGGCTGCCAAGAGGACTTGAAAGCGGGGCAGAATTGCAGGAAACCGATTTCAGGAGGTAGGCTGGAATTGCATTTAAAGCATAGGAAAAGAGGCAGAACGTCGACAATGATGCACTTGGCCAAAAAGGGCGTATGCGTTTTTTCCTGAATATATTCAGGAAAAAACGCATACGCCCTTTTTGGCCAACCAAGCAAGCTTGCAAAGGAAATCTGCACTACAATGAAGTCTCACTTCCCCCCGGTCAAAAGGGCCATCTGAATAAAGTGTAAAATCCAGAAAGGCAGGACAGGCCATGGAGAACTGGGAGCCTTGTTATGCTGATGGGCGGGATGAAAATTGCCAACAGCCACTCAGGAGAAGTGTATGGTGTTTCCTGAAACATCTAAAAAACAAAGCAACAGAGCCTGGGGCACTTCCACTCATGGTCCTATAGCTTAGGGAAATTAAAATCAAAAAGACATAGCCACCCCAAAGTTTGGGACGGCTCTGTTTATAAGAACCTCGTTTAAGGTACAAGTTCAATATCGCAGAAAGTGAAAAATGGATAAAGAAGTTGTGGTAGTTACGTACAATGCAATATCACTCAGCAATGACATCTATGTCATCAGGCCCGTAGCAGCATAATGAGTGGATTCAGGTATGATGATTCTAACTGAAATAAGTCACAAAGAAAAAGAAACATCATAAGATATCACTAATACACAGAATGTAAACTTGGCTACACAGGAACTGGATTACAAAACAGAACAGGGTCTCAAATTTAGAAAACCAACTTATGCTTGCTTAAGGGGAAAGGTGAGTTGGGGTGCTGCCTAAAACCAGAGATTGAAATGAGCACAGATAAAGTTCCTTAAGCCAAATATGGAATAGACAAGAGCTACTCCTTGCTCAACGAAATGGACTCAACACCCCATATTAAACGCCTAAGAATGTACCTGACTAGTAAGTATCTTAAAACCTATGGATTGCTATGTCTCCGAAAGAGAATCAAGCGTGTGTACACTGGCATAAACGCAGCAGTGATAGGATTGGAGAGGTTCGGTGAGCAAATGAAGACCCTTTGAAGTCATATTGCATGGTACCCATTCCACGGGTCTCAACTCTCCAGCTTTAAGGGATTCTTCCTTCAGCTAAACCATGCATGTGGAACCCAGAGTATGATCAAACGTCTGATCGGGAGACGTGTTCAAATATGTCTCCATTCTCGTCCCCTGGTACTCGGGTGCAACATTCCAGACGCTTTACTAACTCTCTCCCGACTTGGAGAGTCAGTGCCTTTAACCTCCTGTTTGGCCCAGTTTGCAATTTATGCGGAAGATGAACAGGAATAGGGAGAACCAATGAGAGACTAGCTGGAGGTGTCTGGACGGGCAAATTTAACTCTCATTTCCCACCAGGAAGAGGAATTAACCAAAGGCTCAGCGTGCCGTGCCGGAACCAGATTAGGGCCTGAAGCAATCCTGCGGTCTTGCGGCCAGCTCACAAGAAAGCGAGTTGAAGAAAGGAGCTCAGGGGCACTGTAATTCACAAACCTGCAGAGTTATAAATGACAGCTATCGTCCAAAAATATACTGAAGTCAGGCTGCCAAGAGGACTTGAAAGCGGGGCAGAATTGCAGGAAACCGATTTCAGGAGGTAGGCTGGAATTGCATTTAAAGCATAGGAAAAGAGGCAGAACGTCCACAATGATGTACTTGGCCAAAAAGGGCGTATGCGTTTTTTCCTGAATATATTCAGGAAAAAACGCATACGCCCTTTTTGGCCAACCAAGCAAGCTTGCAAAGGAAATCTGCACTACAATGAAGTCTCACTTCCCCCCGGTCAAAAGGGCCATCTGAAAAAAGTGTAAAATCCAGAAAGGCAGGACAGGCCATGGAGAACTGGGAGCCTTGTTATGCTGATGGGCGGGATGTAAATTGCCAACAGCCACTTGGGAGAAGTGTGTGGTGTTTCCTGAAACATCTAAAAAACAAAGCAACAGAGCCTGGGGCACTTCCACTTATGGTCCTATAGCTTAGGGAAATTAAAATCAAAAAGACACAGCCACCCCAAAGTTTGGGACGGCTCCTTTATGGTACAAGTTCAATATCGCAGAAAGCGCAAAATGGATAAAGAAGTTGTGGTACTTACGTACAATGCAATATCACTCAGCAATGAAATCTATGTCATCAGGCCCGTAGCAGCATAATGAGTGGATTCAGGTATGATGCTTCCAACTGAAATAAGTTACACAGAAAAATAAACATCATAAGATATCACTAATACACGGAATGTAAACTTTGCTACACAAGAACTGGATTACAAAACAAAACAGGGTCTCAAATTTAGAAACCCAACTTATGCTTGCTTAAGGGGAAAGGTGAGTTGGGGTGCTGCATAAAACCAGAGATTGAAATGAGCACAGATAAAGTTCCTTAAGCCAAATATGGAATAGAAAGAGCTACTCCCTGCTCAACGAAATGGACTCAACACCCCATATTAAACGCCTAAGAATGTACCTGACTAGTAAGTATCTTAAATCCTATGGATTGCTATGTCTCCGAAAGAAAATCAAGCGTGTGTACACTGGCATAAACGCAGCAGTGATAGGATTGGAGAGGTTCGGTGAGCAAATGAAGACCCTTTGAAGTCATATTGCATGGTACCCATTCCACGGGTCTCAACTCTCCAGCTTTAAGGGATTCTTCCTTCAGCTAAACCATGCATGTGGAACCCAGAGTTTGATCAAACGTGTGCTCGGGAGACGTGTTCAAATATGTCTCCATTCCCGTTCCTTTGCACTCGGGTGCAACATTCCAGACGCTTTACTAACACTCTCCCGACTTGGAGAGTCAGTGCCTTTAACCTCCTGTTTGGCCCAGTTTGCAATTTCTGCGGAAGATGAACAGGAATAGGGAGAACCAATGAGAGACTAGCTGGAGGTGTCTGGACGGGCAAATTTAACTCTCATTTCCCACCAGGAAGGGAATTAACCAAAGGCTCAGCGTGCCGTGCCGGAACCAGATTAGGGCCTGAAGCAATCCTGCGGTGTTGCGGCCAGCTCACAAGAAAGCGAGTTGAAGAAAGGAGCTCAGGGGCACTGTAATTCACAAACCTGCAGAGTTATAAATGACAGCTATCGTCCAAAAATATACTGAAGTAAGGCTGCCAAGAGGACTTGAAAGCGGGGCAGAATTGCAGGAAACCGATTTCAGGAGGTAGGCTGGAATTGCATTTAAAGCATAGGAAAAGAGGCAGAACATCCACAATGATGCACTTGGCCAAAAAGGGCGTATGCGTTTTTTCCTGAATATATTCAGGAAAAAACGCATACGCACTTTTTGGCCAACCAAGCAAGCTTGAAAAGGAAATCTGCACTACGATGAAGTCTCACTTCCCCCCGGTCAAAAGGGCCATCTGAAAAAAGTGTAAAATCCAGAAAGGCAGGACAGGCCATGGAGAACTGGGAGCCTTGTTATGCTGATGGGCGGGATGTAAATTGCCCACAGCCACTCAGGAGAAGTGTATGGTGTTTCCTGAAACATCTAAAAAACAAAGCAACAGAGCCTGGGGCACTTCCACTCATGGTCCTATAGCTTAGGGAAATTAAAATCAAAAAGACACAGCCACCCCAAAGTTTGGGATGGCTCTGTTTATAAGAACCTCGTTTACGGTACAAGTTCAATATCGCAGAAAGTGAAAAATGGATAAAGAAGTTGTGGTACTTACGTACAATTCAATATCACTCAGCAATGAAATCTATGTCATCAGGCCCGTAGCAGCATAATGAGTGGATTCAGGTATGATGATTCTAACTGAAATAAGTCACAAAGAAAAAGAAACATCATAAGATATCACTAATACACAGAATGTAAACTTGGCTACACAGGAACTGGATTACAAAACAGAACAGGGTCTCAAATTTAGAAAACCAACTTATGCTTGCTTAAGGGGAAAGGTGAGTTGGGGTGCTGCCTAAAACCAGAGATTGAAATGAGCACAGATAAAGTTCCTTAAGCCAAATATGGAATAGACAAGAGCTACTCCTTGCTCAACGAAATGGACTCAACACCCCATATTAAACGCCTAAGAATGTACCTGACTAGTAAGTATCTTAAAACCTATGGATTGCTATGTCTCCGAAAGAGAATCAAGCATGTGTACACTGGCATAAACGCAGCAGTAATAGGATTGGAGAGGTTCGGTGAGCAAATGAAGACCCTTTGAAGTCATATTGCATGGTACCCATTCCACGGGTCTCCACTCTCCAGCTTTAAGGGATTCTTCCTTCAGCTAAACCATGCATGTGGAACCCAGAGTATGATCAAACGTGTGATCGGGAGACGTGTTCAAATATGTCTCCATTCCCGTTCCCTTGCACTCGGGTGCAACATTCCAGACGCTTTACTAACACTCTCCCGACTTGGAGAGTCAGTGCCTTTAACCTCCTGTTTGGCCCAGTTTGCAATTTCTGCGGAAGATGAACAGGAATAGGGAGAACCAATGAGAGACTAGCAGGAGGTGTCTGGACGGGCAAATTTAACTCTCATTTCCCACCAGGAAGGGAATTAACCAAAGGCTCAGCGTGCCGTGCCGGAACCAGATTAGGGCCTGAAGCAATCCTGCGGTGTTGCGGCCAGCTCACAAGAAAGCGAGTTGAAGAAAGGAGCTCAGGGGCACTGTAATTCACAAACCTGCAGAGTTATAAATGACAGCTATCGTCCAAAAATATACTGAAGTAAGGCTGCCAAGAGGACTTGAAAGCGGGGCAGAATTGCAGGAAACCGATTTCAGGAGGTAGGCTGGAATTGCATTTAAAGCATAGGAAAAGAGGCAGAACATCCACAATGATGCACTTGGCCAAAAAGGGCGTATGCGTTTTTTCCTGAATATATTCAGGAAAAAACACATACGCCCTTTTTGGCCAACCAAGCAAGCTTGCAAAGGAAATCTGCACTACAATGAAGTCTCACTTCCCCCCGGTCAAAAGGGCCATCTGAAAAAAGTGTAAAATCCACAAAGGCAGGACAGGCCATGGAGAACTGGGAGCCTTGTTATGCTGATGGGCGGGATGTAAATTGCCCACAGCCACTCAGGAGAAGTGTATGGTGTTTCCTGAAACATCTAAAAAACAAAGCAACAGAGCCTGGGGCACTTCCACTCATGGTCTTATAGCTTAGGGAAATTAAAATCAAAAAGACACAGCCACCCCAAAGTTTGGGACGGCTCTGTTTATAAGAACCTCGTTTACGGTACAAGTTCAATATCGCAGAAAGTGAAAAATGGAAAAAGAAGTTGTGGTACTTACGTACAATGCAATATCACTCAGCAATGAAATCTATGTCATCAGGCCCGTAGCAGCATAATGAGTGGATTCAGGTATGATGATTCTAACTGAAATAAGTCACAAAGAAAAAGAAACATCATAAGATATCACTAATACACAGAATGTAAACTTGGCTACACAGGAACTGGATTACAAAACAGAACAGGGTCTCAAATTTAGAAAACCAACTTATGCTTGCTTAAGGGGAAAGGTGAGTTGGGGTGCTGCCTAAAACCAGAGATTGAAATGAGCACAGATAAAGTTCCTTAAGCCAAATATGGAATAGACAAGAGCTACTCCTTGCTCAACGAAATGGACTCAACACCCCATATTAAACGCCTAAGAATGTACCTGACTAGTAAGTATCTTAAAACCTATGGATTGCTATGTCTCCGAAAGAGAATCAAGCATGTGTACACTGGCATAAACGCAGCAGTGATAGGATTGGAGAGGTTCGGTGAGCAAATGAAGACCCTTTGAAGTCATATTGCATGGTACCCATTCCACGGGTCTCCACTCTCCAGCTTTAAGGGATTCTTCCTTCAGCTAAACCATGCATGTGGAACCCAGAGTATGATAAAACGTGTGATCGGGAGTCGTGTTCCAATATGTCTCCGTTCTCATCCCCTGGTACTCGGGTGCAACATTCCAGACGCTTTACTAACACTCTCCAGACTTGGAGAGTCAGTGCCTTTAACCTCCTGTTTGGCCCAGTTTGCAATTTCTGCGGAAGATGAACAGGAATAGGGAGAACCAATGAGAGACTAGCTGGAGGTGTCTGGACGGGCAAATTTAACTCTCATTTCCCACCAGGAAGAGGAATTAAACAAAGGCTCAGCGTGCCGTGCCGGAACTAGATTAGGGCCTGAAGCAATCCAGCGGTGTTGCGGCCAGCTCACAAGAAAGCGAGTTGAAGAAAGGAGCTCAGGGGCACTGTAATTCACAAACCTGCAGAGTTATAAATGACAGCTATCGTCCAAAAATATACTGAAGTCAGGCTGCCAAGAGGACTTGAAAGCGGGGCAGAATTGCAGGAAACCGATTTCAGGAGGTAGACTGGAATTGCATTTAAAGCATAGGAAAAGAGGCAGAACGTCGACAATGATGCACTTGGCCAAAAAGGGCGTATGCGTTTTTTCCTGAATATATTCAGGAAAAAACGCATACGCCCTTTTTGGCCAACCAAGCAAGCTTGCAAAGGAAATCTGCACTACAATGAAGTCTCACTTCCCCCCGGTCAAAAGGGCCATCTGAAAAAAGTGTAAAATCCAGAAAGGCAGGACAGGCCATGGAGAACTGGGAGCCTTGTTATGCTGATGGGCGGGATGTAAATTGCCAACAGCCACTCGGGAGAAGTGTATGGTGTTTCCTGAAACATCTAAAAAACAAAGCAACAGAGCCTAGGGCACTTCCACTTATGGTCCTATAGCTTAGGGAAATTAAAATCAAAAAGACACAGCCACCCCAAAGTTTGGGACGGCTCTGTTTACAAGAACCTCGTTTACGGTACAAGTTCAATATCGCAGAAAGTGAAAAATGGATAAAGAAGTTGTGGTAGTTACGTACAATGCAATATCACTCAGCAATGACATCTATGTCATCAGGCCCGTAGCTGCATAATGAGTGGATTCAGGTATGATGATTCTAACTGAAATAAGTCACAAAGAAAAAGAAACATCATAAGATATCACTAATACACAGAATGTAAACTTGGCTACACAGGAACTGGATTACAAAACAGAACAGGGTCTGAAATTTAGAAAACCAACTTATGCTTGCTTAAGGGGAAAGGTGAGTTGGGGTGCTGCATAAAACCAGAGATTGAAATGAGCACAGATAAAGTTCCTTAAGCCAAATATGGAATAGACAAGAGCTACTCCTTGCTCAACAAAATGGACTCAACACCCCATATTAAACGCCTAAGAATGTACCTGACTAGTAAGTATCTTAAAACCTATGGATTGCTATGTCTCCGAAAGAGAATCAAGCGTGTGTACACTGGCATAAACGCAGCAGTGATAGGATTGGAGAGGTTCGGTGAGCAAATGAAGACCCTTTGAAGTCATATTGCATGGTACCCATTCCACGGGTCTCCACTCTCCAGCTTTAAGGGATTCTTCCTTCAGCTAAACCATGCATGTGGAAACCAGAGTATGATCAAACGTGTGATCGGGAGACGTGTTCAAATATGTCTCCGTTCTCGTCCCCTGGTACTCGGGTGCAACATTCCAGACGCTTTACTAACTCTCTCCCGACTTGGAGAGTCAGTGCCTTTAACCTCCTGTTTGGCCCAGTTTGCAATTTCTGCGGAAGATGAACAGGAATAGGGAGAACCAATGAGAGACTAGCAGGAGGTGTCTGGACGGGCAAATTTAACTCTCATTTCCCACCAGGAAGGGAATTAACCAAAGGCTCAGCGTGCCGTGCCGGAACCAGATTAGGGCCTGAAGCAATCCTGCGGTCTTGCGGCCAGCTCACAAGAAAGCGAGTTGAAGAAAGGAGCTCAGAGGCACTGTAATTCACAAACCTGCAGAGTTATAAATGACAGCTATCGTCCAAAAATATACTGAAGTAAGGCTGCCAAGAGGACTTGAAAGCGGGGCAGAATTGCAGGAAACCGATTTCAGGAGGTAGGCTGGAATTGCATTTAAAGCATAGGAAAAGAGGCAGAACGTCCACAATGATGCACTTGGCCAAAAAGGGCGTATGCGTTTTTTCCTGAATATATTCAGGAAAAAACGCATACGCCCTTTTTGGCCAACCAAGCAAGCTTGCAAAGGAAATCTGCACTACAATGAAGTCTCACTTCCCCCCGGTCAAAAGGGCCATCTGAAAAAAGTGTAAAATCCAGAAAGGCAGGACAGGCCATGGAGAACTGGGAGCCTTGTTATGCTGATGGGCGGGATGTAAATTGCCCACAGCCACTCAGGAGAAGTGTATGGTGTTTCCTGAAACATCTAAAAAACAAAGCAACAGAGCCTGGGGCACTTCCACTCATGGTCTTATAGATTAGGGAAATTAAAATCAAAAAGACACAGCCACCCCAAAGTTTGGGACGGCTCTGTTTATAAGAACCTCGTTTACGGTACAAGTTCAATATCGCAGAAAGTGAAAAATGGATAAAGAAGTTGTGGTACTTACGTATAATGCAATATCACTCAGCAATGAAATCTATGTCATCAGGCCCGTAGCAGCATAATGAGTGGATTCAGGTATGATGATTCTAACTGAAATAAGTCACAAAGAAAAAGAAACATCATAAGATATCACTAATACACAGAATGTAAACTTGGCTACACAGGAACTGGATTACAAAACAGAACAGGGTCTCAAATTTAGAAAACCAACTTATGCTTGCTTAAGGGGAAAGGTGAGTTGGGGTGCTGCCTAAAACCAGAGATTGAAATGAGCACAGATAAAGTTCCTTAAGCCAAATATGGAATAGACAAGAGCTACTCCTTGCTCAACGAAATGGACTCAACACCCCATATTAAACGCCTAAGAATGTACCTGACTAGTAAGTATCTTAAAACCTATGGATTGCTATGTCTCCGAAAGAGAATCAAGCGTGTGTACACTGGCATAAACGCAGCAGTGATAGGATTGGAGAGGTTCGGTGAGCAAATGAAGACCCTTTGAAGTCATATTGCATGGTACCCATTCCACGGGTCTCCACTCTCCAGCTTTAAGGGATTCTTCCTTCAGCTAAACCATGCATGTGGAACCCAGAGTATGATCAAACGTGTGCTCGGGAGACGTGTTCAAATATGTCTCCGTTCTCGTCCCCTGGTACTCGGGTGCAACATTCCAGACGCTTTACTAACTCTCTCCCGACTTGGAGAGTCAGTGCCTTTAACCTCCTGTTTGGCCCAGTTTGCAATTTCTGCGGAAGATGAACAGGAATAGGGAGAACCAATGAGAGACTAGCTGGAGGTGTCTGGACGGGCAAATTTAACTCTCATTTCCCAGCAGGAAGAGGAATTAACCAAAGGCTCAGCGTGCCGTGCCGGAACCAGATTAGGGCCTGAAGCAATCCTGCGGTGTTGCGGCCAGCTCACAAGAAAGCGAGTTGAAGAAAGGAGCTCAGGGGCACTGTAATTCACAAACCTGCAGAGTTATAAATGACAGCTATCGTCCAAAAATATACTGAAGTCAGGCTGCCAAGAGGACTTGAAAGCGGGGCAGAATTGCAGAAAACCGATTTCAGGAGGTAGGCTGGAATTGCATTTAAAGCATAGGAAAAGAGGCAGAACGTCGACAATGATGCACTTGGCCAAAAAGGGCGTATGCGTTTTTTCCTGAATATATTCAGGAAAAAACGCATACGCCCTTTTTGGCCAACCAAGCAAGCTTGCAAAGGAAATCTGCACTACAATGAAGTCTCACTTCCCCCCGGTCAAAAGGGCCATCTGAATAAAGTGTAAAATCCAGAAAGGCAGGACAGGCCATGGAGAACTGGGAGCCTTGTTATGCTGATGGGCGGGATGTAAATTGCCAACAGCCACTCTGGAGAAGTGTATGGTGTTTCCTGAAACATCTAAAAAACAAAGCAACAGAGCCTAGGGCACTTCCACTTATGGTCCTATAGCTTAGGGAAATTAAAATCAAAAAGACACAGCCACCCCAAAGTTTGGGACGGCTCTGTTTACAAGAACCTCGTTTATGGTACAAGTTCAATATCGCAGAAAGTGAAAAATGGATAAAGAAATTGTGGTAGTTACGTACAATACAATATCACTCAGCAATGACATCTATGTCATCAGGCCCGTAGCTGCATAATGAGTGGATTCAGGTATGATGATTCTAACTGAAATAAGTCACAAAGAAAAAGAAACATCATAAGATATCACTAATACACAGAATGTAAACCTGGCTACACAGGAACTGGATTACAAAACAGAACAGGGTCTCAAATTTAGAAAACCAACTTATGCTTGCTTAAGGGGAAAGGTGAGTTGGGGTGCTGCCTAAAACCAGAGATTGAAATGAGCACAGATAAAGTTCCTTAAGCCAAATATGGAATAGACAAGAGCTACTCCTTGCTCAACGAAATGGACTCAACACCCCATATTAAACGCCTAAGAATGTACCTGACTAGTAAGTATCTTAAAACCTATGGATTGCTATGTCTCTGAAAGAGAATCAAGCGTGTGTACACTGGCATAAACACAGCAGTGATAGGATTGGAGAGGTTCGGTGAGCAAATGAAGACCCTTTGAAGTCATATTGCATGGTACCCATTCCACGGGTCTCCACTCTCCAGCTTTAAGGGATTCTTCCTTCAGCTAAACCATGCATGTGGAACCCAGAGTATGATCAAACGTGTGATCGGGAGACGTGTTCAAATATGTCTCCGTTCTCGTCCCCTGGTACTCGGGTGCAACCTTCCAGACGCTTTACTAACTCTCTCCCGACTTGGAGAGTCAGTGCCTTTAACCTCCTGTTTGGCCCAGTTTGCAATTTCTGCGGAAGATGAACAGGAATAGGGAGAACCAATGAGAGTTTAGCTGGAGGTGTCTGGACGGGCAAATTTAACTCTCATTTCCCACCAGGAAGAGGAATTAACCAAAGGCTCAGCGTGCCGTGCCGGAACCAGATTAGGGCCTGAAGCAATCCTGCGGTGTTGCGGACAGCTCACAAGAAAGCGAGTTGAAGAAAGGAGCTCAGGGGCACTGTAATTCACAAACCTGCAGAGTTATAAATGACAGCTATCGTCCAAAAATATACTGAAGTCAGGCTGCCAAGAGGACTTGAAAGCGGGGCAGAATTGCAGAAAACCGATTTCAGGAGGTAGGCTGGAATTGCATTTAAAGCATAGGAAAAGAGGCAGAACGTCGACAATGATGCACTTGGCCAAAAAGGGCATATGCGTTTTTTCCTGAATATATTCAGGAAAAAACGCATACGCACTTTTTGGCCAACCAAGCAAGCTTGCAAAGGAAATCTGCACTACAATGAAGTCTCACTTCCCCCCGTTCAAAAGGGCCATCTGAATAAAGTGTAAAATCCAGAAAGGCAGGACAGGCCATGGAGAACTGGGAGCCTTGTTATGCTGATGGGCGGGATGTAAATTGCCAACAACCACTCGGGAAAAGTGTATGGTGTTTCCTGAAACATCTAAAAAACAAAGCAACAGAGCCTAGGGCACTTCCACTTATGGTCCTATAGCTTAGGGAAATTAAAATCAAAAAGACACAGCCACCCCAAAGTTTGGGACGGCTCTGTTTACAAGAATCTCGTTTACGGTACAAGTTCAATATCGCAGAAAGTGAAAAATGGATAAAGAAGTTGTGGTACTTACGTACAATGCAATATCACTCAGCAATGACATCTATGTCATCAGGCCCGTAGCTGCATAATGAGTGGATTCAGGTATGATGATTCTAACTGAAATAAGTCACAAAGAAAAAGAAACATCATAAGATATCACTAATACACAGAATGTAAACTTGGCTACACAGGAACTGGATTACAAAACAGAACAGGGTCTCAAATTTAGAAAACCAACTTATGCTTGCTTAAGGGGAAAGGTGAGTTGGGGTGCTGCATAAAACCAGAGATTGAAATGAGCACAGATAAAGTTCCTTAAGCCAAATATGGAATAGACAAGAGCTACTCCTTGCTCAACGAAATGGACTCAACACCCCATATTAAACGCCTAAGAATGTACCTGACTAGTAAGTATCTTAAAACCTATGGATTGCTATGTCTCCGAAAGAGAATCAAGCGTGTGTACACTGGCATAAACGCAGCAGTGATAGGATTGGAGAGGTTTGGTGAGCAAATGAAGACCCTTTGAAGTCATATTGCATGGTACCCATTCCACGGGTCTCCACTCTCCAGCTTTAAGGGATTCTTCCTTCAGCTAAACCATGCATGTGGAACCCAGAGTATGATCAAACGTGTGATCGGGAGACGTGTTCAAATATGTCTCCGTTCTCGTCCCCTGGTACTCGGGTGCAACCTTCCAGACGCTTTACTAACACTCTCCCGACTTGGAGAGTCAGTGCCTTTAACCTCCTGTTTGGCCCAGTTTGCAATTTCTGCGGAAGATGAACAGGAATAGGGAGAACCAATGAGAGACTAGCTAGAGGTGTCTGGACGGGCAAATTTAACTCTCATTTCCCAGCAGGAAGAGGAATTAACCAAAGGCTCAGCGTGCCGTGCCGGAACCAGATTAGGGCCTGAAGCAATCCTGCGGTGTTGCGGCCAGCTCACAAGAAAGCGAGTTGAAGAAAGGAGCTCAGGGGCACTGTAATTCACAAACCTGCAGAGTTATAAATGACAGCTATCGTCCAAAAATATACTGAAGTCAGGCTGCCAAGAGGACTCGAAAGCGGGGCAGAATTGCAGGAAACCGATTTCAGGAGGTAGGCTGGAATTGCATTTAAAGCATAGGAGAAGAGGCAGAACGTCCACAATGATGCACTTGGCCAAAAAGTGCGTATGCGTTTTTTCCTGAATATATTCAGGAAAAAACGCATACGCCCTTTTTGGCCAACCAAGCAAGTTTACAATGGAACTCTGTACTACAATGAAGTCTCACTGCCCCCCGGTCAAAAGTGCCATCTGAAAAAAGTGTAAAATCCAGAAAGGCAAGACAGGCCAGGTAGAACAGGGAGGCTTCATATGCTGATGGGCGGGATGTAAATTGCCAAAAGCCACTCTGGAGAAGTGTATGGTGTTTCCTGAAACATCTAAAAAACAAAGCAACAGAGACTAGTGCACTTCCACTTATGCTCCTATAGCTAAGGGAAATTAAAATCAAAAAGACACAGCCACCCCAAAGTTTGGGACGGCTCTGTTTACAAGAACCTCGTTTACGGTACAAGTTCAATATCACAGAAATCGCAAAATGGAAAAGAAGTTGTGGTACTTACGTACAATGCAATATCACTCAGCAATGTAATCTGTGTCATCAGGCCTGTAGCAGCATAATGAGTGGATTCAGGTACGATGATTCTAACTGAAATAAGTCACACAGAAAAAGAAACATCATAAGATATCACTAGTACACGGAATGTAATCTTGGATACATAGGAACTGGATTACAAAACAGAACAGGGTCTCAAATGTAGAAAACCAACTTATGCTTGCTTAAGGGGAAAGGTGAGTTGGGGTGCTGCATAAAACCAGAGATTGAAATTAGCACAGATACCGTTCCATAAGCCAAATATTATTAGAGAGGAGCTACTCCTTGCTCAACGAAGTGCACTCAACACCCCATATTAAACGCCTAAGAATATACCTGACCAGTAAGAATCTTAAAACCTATGGATTTATTTGTCTCCAAAAGAGAATCAAGCGTGGGTACAGCGGCATCAGCGCAGCAGTGATAGGATTGGTGAGGTTCGGTGAGCAAATGCAGACCCTTTGACGTCATATTGCATGGTACACATTCCATGGGTCCCAACTCTCCCGGTGTAAGGGATTCTTCCTTCAGCTAAAACATGCATGTGGAACCCAGAGTATGATCCACCGTGTGATCGGGAAACGTGTTCAAATGTATCTCATTTTTCGTCCCCTGCTACTCGGTGGAACTTTCCAGACGCTTTACTAACACTCTCCCCACTTGGAGAGTCAGTGCCTTTAACCTCCTGTTTGGCCCAGTTTGCAATTTCTGCGGAAGATGAACAGGAATAAGGAGAAGCAATGGGAGACTATCTGTAGGTGTCTGGACGGCCAAATTTAACCCTCATTTCCCATCAGGAAGACGAATGAACCAAAGGCTCCGCGTGCCGTGCTGGAACTAGATTAGGGTCTAAAGAGATCCTGCGGTGTTGCGGCCAACTCACAGGAAAGCAAGTTGAAGAAAGGAGCTCAGGGGCACTGTAATTCACAATCCTGTGGAGTTATAAATGACAGCTATCATCCAAAATTATACTGAAGTAAGGCTGCGAAGAGGACTTGAATGTGGTGCAGAATTGCTGGAAACTGATTTCAGAAGGTACACGGGAGTCGCTCTTAAAGCATAGGAAAAGAGACAGAACTTGGAAAATAATGCACTTGGCAAAAAGGGCATATGTGTTTTATCCAGAGCTCTCATAACTGAGGGGAGGAGATTCCCAGCAGGCTCCAACTGCCACCTGAGGGCTCACGTTGCCAAGGCAATGTGAGCAAGCCAGGCAGGAGTTACCTCACAGCAGAGCCCCACCTCACAGAAGGGTGAGAAACCCAGCCAACAGCAGACTCTCACCAGAGGACCCACATCACCAAGGGGATGGGAACCAGGCAGGAGTGTCTTCACACCAGTGGGGCCACATCATCGAAAGGTGAGGTACTCAGCACATGTGTCCTCAAACCAGAGGACCCACATCACCAAGTACCTCGGAATGAGGCAGGCAGGAGTAGCCTCACAACACTGGGCCCATAGAATAAAAAAGTGAGGAATCCAGCAGTTAGAACCTCCCAGCAGGCAGCCCAGAGCACCGAGGCTATGGGATCCAGGCCACAGTGAACTCACAGAAGAGGGCCCATGTCATGAAACTGAGCAACCCAGCCATTGGGACCTCAGAGCAGGAGGCCCACATCCCCATGGGGATGGAAATCTGGTAGGAGTGTCCTCGCACCACTGAGAACGTATCAGAAAATTCTGGACGACCAGCAGTTAGGGCCTGACGCCAGAGGACCCTCATCACCAAGGGAAGGAGGCTCCCAGCAGGCTCCAACTGCCACCAGAGGGCTGACGTCGCCAAGGCGATGTGTGCCAACCAGGCACGAATGACCTCACAGCAGAGGGCCCACCTCAGAGAAGTGTGACGAACCCAGTCAGGATCAGACTCGCACCACAGGGCCCACATCACCAAATGGATTGGAACCAGGCAGGAGTGTCCTCACACCAGTGGGGCCACATCATAGAAAGTTGCGGAACCCAGCACATGTGGCCTCAAACCAGAAGACCCACATCACTAAGGGGTTGCGAGTGAGGCAGGCAGGAGGAGCATCACAACACAGGACCCATAGAATACAAAAGTTGAGGAATCCAGCAGTTGGAACCTCCCAGCAGGCGGCTCAGAGCACCGATGATAAGGGATCCTTGCCGGAGTGAACTCACAGCAGAGGGCCCACATCATGGTACTGTGAGCAAGCCAGCCGTTTTGACCTCAGAGCAGAAGGCCCATATCCCCATGGGGATGGGAACCTGGCAAGAGTGTCCTCACTCACTTGGTGCACATCAGAAAATGTGGGGAGCCCAGCAGTTATGGCCTAAGGCAAGAGGGCCCTCATCACCGAGGGGAGGAGGATCCCAGCACACTCCAACTGCCACCAGAGGGCCCACGTCGCCAAGGTGACGTGTGCCAGAGAGGCATGATCGACCTCACAGCAGAGGGCCCACCTCACAGAAGGGTGAGGAACCCAGCCAGGATCAGACTCTCACCT
Organism: Lagenorhynchus albirostris; assembly: GCF_949774975.1. Taxonomy (NCBI): domain Eukaryota; kingdom Metazoa; phylum Chordata; class Mammalia; order Artiodactyla; family Delphinidae; genus Lagenorhynchus; species Lagenorhynchus albirostris. The sequence goes on from NW_026783362.1 coordinate 186,968, forward strand.
GAGGGCCCACATCAGCAAGGGGATGGGAACCACTCAGGACTGTCTTCCCTCCAGTGGGGCCACATCATTGAAAGGTGCGGAACCCAGCACATGTGGCCTCAAATCAGAGGACACATATCACAAAGGGAATGGGAGTGAGGCAGGCAGGAGTAGCCTAAAAACAGAGGGCCCAAAGAATTAAAAAGGTGAGGAATCCAGCAGTTAGAACCTCCCAGCAGGCGACCGGGAGCACAGAAGCTATGGGATGCAGGCAGGAGTGAACTAACAGCAGAGAGCCCACATCATGAAACTGTGAGCAACCCAGGCGTTGGGACCTCAGAGCAGAAGGCCCACATCCCAATGGGGATGTGAACCCGGCTGGAGTGTCCTCGCACCACTGGGCGCACATCACAAAATGTGGGGAGCCCAGCAGTTAGGGCCTGACCCCAGAGGGCCCTCATCACCGAGGGGAGGAGGCTCCCAGCAGGCTCCAAGTGCCACCAGAGGGCTCATGTCCACAAGGCGAGGTGAGCAAGCCAGGCAGGAGTGACCTCACAGCAGACGGCCAAGAGCACAGAGGCTATGGGATCCAGGCCTCTGTGAACTAACACCAGAGAGCCCACATCATGAAAATGTGAACAACCCAGCCGTTGGGACCTCAGAGCAGAAGGCCCACATCCCCATGGAGATGGGATCCTAAGAGGAGTGCCAAAGCATCACTGGGCTCACTAAGAAAAGTTGGTGAGCCCAGCAGTTAGGGCCTGACGCAAGAGGGCCCTCATCACCGGGGGGAGGAGATTCCCAGCACGCTCCAACTGCCACCACACGGCTGACTTCACCAAGGCAATGTGTGCCAGCCATGCAGGAGTGACCTATCAGCAGAGGGTCTCCCTCACACGTGGGTGAGGAACACAGCCAGGAACAGACTCTCACCAGGGGGTCCACATAACCACGTGGATGAGAACCAGGCAGGAGTGTCCTCACACTAGTGGGGCCACATCATCGAAAGGTGAGGAACCCAGCAAAGGTGGCCACAAACCAGAGGACCCACATCACCAAGGGGTTGAGAGTGAGGTAGGTGTCTGGACATGCATATTTAACACTCATTTCCCATCAGGAAGAGGAATTAACCAAAGGCTCAGCGTGCCCTGCCAGAAGCAGATTAGGGCCTGAAGCAGTCTTGCGGGTTTGCGGCCAGCTCAGAAGAAAGCGAGTTGAAGAAAGGAGCTCAGGGGCCCTGTAATTCACAAACCTGCAGAGTTATAAATGACAGATAACGTCCAAAAATATATTGAAGTAAGGCTGCCAAGAGGACTTGAAAGCGGGACAGAATTGCAGGAAACCGATTTCAGGAGGTAGACTGGATTTGCATTTAAAGCATAGGAAAAGAGGCAGAACATCGACAATGATGCACTTGGCAAAAAAGGGCGTATGAGTTTGTTCCTGAATATATTCAGGAACAAACACATACGCCCTTTTTGGCAAACCAAGCAAGCTTGCAATGGAAATCCGAACTACTATGAAGTGTCACTTCCCCCCGGTCTAAGGGCCATCTGAGAAAAGTGTAAAATCCAGAAAGGCAAGACAGGCCATGGGGAAAAAGGAGCCTTGTTATGCTGATGGGCGGGATGTAAATTGCCAACAGCCACTCTGGAGAAGTGTATGGTGTTTCCTGATACATCTGAAAAACAAAGCAACAGAGTCTAGGGCATTTCCACTTATGGTCCTATAGCTTAGGGAAATTAAAATCAAAAAGACACAGCCACCCCAAAATTTGGGACGGCTCTGTTTACAGGAACCTCTTCTACAGTACAAGTTAAATATCCCAGAGAACAAATAATTGATAAAGAAGTTGCGGTACTTACGTACAACAGAATACCACTCAGCAATGAAATCTGTGTCACCAGGCCTGTACCAGCATAATGAGTGGATTGAGGCACGATGATTCTAAGTGAAATAAGTCACACAGAAAAAGAAACATCATAAGGTATCACTAATGCACGGAATGTAAACTTGACTACACATGAACTGAATTACAAAACAGAACAGGGTCTCAAATGTAGAAAACCAACTTATGCTTGCTTAAGGGGAAAGGTGAGTTGGGGCGCTGCATAAAAACAGAGTTTGAAATTAGCACAGATACCGTTCCATAAGCCAAATATGTAATAGACAAGACCTACCCCTTGCTCAACGAAATGGACTCAACAATGAGGTATCACCTCACACCTCTTAGAATGGGCATCATCTGAAAATCTACAAACAACAAATGCTGGAAAGGGTGTGGAGAAAAGGAAGCCTCTTCCACTATTGTTGGGAATATAAATTGATACAGTCACTATGGAGAACAATATGGAGTTTCTTAAGAAACTAATAATAGAATTACCATATGATACAGCAATCCCAGTACTGGACATATACCCAGACAAAACCATAAATCAAAAAGAGACATTCACCGCAATGTTCATTGCATCACTATTTACAATATCGAGGTAATGGAAGCAACCTAAATGCCCACAGACAGACGAATGCATAAAGATGTGGTACATATATAAAATGGAATATTACTAAGCCATGAAAGGAATGAAATTGGGTCATTTGTAGAGACGTCGATGGATCTAGAGACTGTCATACAGAGTGAAGTAAGTCAGAAAGAGAAAAACAAATCTTGTATATTCATGCATATATGTGGAACCTAGAAAAACTGTACAGATTAACCGTTTTGCAAGGCATAAATAGAGCAACAGATGTAGACAACAATCGTATGGACAACAAGGGGGGAAAGCTCTTGGAGGGGTGGTGGTGGGAGGAGTTGAGAGATTGGGATTGGCATGTAAACATTTATATGTATAAAATAGATAACCAATAAGAACCTGCTGTATAAAAGTATAAAATAAAATTCAAAATTAAAAAGAAATAAAATTTAAAAAATAAAACAGAAAAAACAATTATTCCCTTCACATACATGTATTTATATGAATAAATTATTTCCATGCTTATATCTGTAAATACAAAAAAGAGGAATAAAATCTACCTTGAAACAAAAACGAAAAAGAGAAAAAAAAAACAGAACCCACCAGTTACTCAGAGGAAAACCGTATCAGGGCACTTCCTCCAGTTGTAAACAATTCTGAAGTTGGTCAGTGGTGGGGAATCGTCTCCCATTCAGCCAGCAGCCCCCACACAACAAGCGTCCTCATTGCAAAGCTGGGGCACCGTGCCGAGGCATCTGTGAGTAAACGTGAGCTGAGCCCCAGGCCAGTTGCTGCTGAACTGTTCCCACCCTTCCCAGGTAAAACACCTGAATATATACAAGGACTTGAAAGCCTAGAGGAAGGGCCATGGAGCCACACGAGTGACAGCATGCCAGCTGACTTGGTGCCTGCAGGCCAGCCAGGATGGTCCTGGCCCTGGGTGCTCTTCTGGAAGATTTCCATTTCCCTGCCTGAGATACCCGTCCTGTCCCTGCCCCCACTGCTTTTTTCCTTCCTCACCTCTGCCCAGGGAGAAATTCCAGCAGCAGGTATGGGTGACACATCCTCTTCTTTAGCAGGTGGCAGCCTGGCAACTGCTGCAGAAAGTCCAGCAGAGCCCCACTCACACTGGGCCACCCACAAAGCCGTGGCCTCTCACTCCCTCCCAGCAGCCCAGCCCCGAGACTGCTGACAGGGCAGAGAAAATGGCGTCAGGCACAGCTGCAGGGGCTCTTGCTGCCTGGAGTGGTATTTATATTGATCTCAACCCAGGCACACCTGGAGAGGGCTGGCCGGCACGGTAAGGCTGCCCAGGTCAGCCAATCATCACCCCTCAGGGGCTCACAGTTGCAGAAAATGGAACTTGCTGAACCGGCCAGGTCCAAGGAATAGGTGTGGCCTCCTGAGAGTCAGGATAGACAAGGGGCTGCAGCTTTGGCTTGTTTTCTAATCATTTTATCTGGCCCATGAGTGGGAGACAACTTCAAGAAAACCCTCTCCTAATGAGAGGAACCCAGGAGTCAGGGAGAGGAGGGGGTGGGTGGTGGTTGGAGACAGAGGCCTGGTGCCCTGGGTGCAGTGGAAGTCTCTGGAAGACCAGATGGAGGGAGGCCACACAGAGTGATGCCCAGGGTCACAGACCTGTCGGAGCTGCTGTTTGTTAGTTCAAGTCCTGCTCTGAGGTGCTCTGTGTCAGCTCTGAGTGACAGGTGAGCTGGGGGTGCTCTTCAATGAGGGCTATGTGCACGGTTCCTGTGTGCCCAGCCCTGCCACGGTACCTGCAAGGGTAGCTCTGTATCCTGGGAGGGGCCTGACCATGAGAGCCCCGTGGGCTGGGTTGGGGGTGGGGTACCTGCCCAGGAGAGCTCCATATCCTGGGATTGGCCTGACCACGAGAGCCCCATGGGCTGCTGGGGACCTGGTAAAAGATGTCAGGACAGTCAGTGAAGCCACCGAGGATATACCTCCAGGTGCTCCTGATTCCTACACCCTGCTGGTCATTCTACAAACCACCAGGACATGGTATTCTGTATTAGTCTTCAATGATGCCTTCTTTTGTATTCCATTAGTCCCAGAGTCACAAGAAATTTTGGCTTGTGAGTGGCAGGACTCAACATACAACTAAAACAATACTTCCGGGCCGTCTTGCCCCAAGGGTTCAAAAATTCCCACACCATCTTTGGGGAAAGCTTAGCTAAAGACCGAAAAGTTCTACCTCTGGAAAAGGAAACCCTCCTTCAATATGCAGATGACATTCTGATCGCCAGCCCTACTAAGGAGGCCTCTGAACTACCAAGCCAATAAAGGATAGAAGTTGTCCAAGAAAAAGCTCAAATATCACAGACTGCGGTGACCTGCCTGGGCTTCATTCTCACACAAGGTCAGACAAGCCCATCCCAGGAAAGGGAAGAAACCATTTGCAGCCTTACCCCTTTCTAAAACTAGAAGACAGCTTAGGGGTTCCTGGGGAGGCCAGGGTTTGCTGCTTCTGGATCTCTAAGTACAGTCTACTAGCTGGGCCTCTATATGAAACACTGAAAGGAAAAGATGATGATCCTTTTGAACAGGATCCAGAAGTGGCCTTTCAAGAATGGAAAGAGCAGTCAATTCAGACCCTTGCCCTGGAACTCCCTAATTGAGCTAAACCCTTTGACCTTTCCATTCCCGGTGAAAGGTGAATCGCCATTGGAGAATTAGTGCAAAAACTGGGACCACTTGAAATGGAACAACGCAAGAATGCCATCCAGGTAGGATAAACTACAGTCACCAAGGGGCTTGGCCCACTGCCACATCTGGCCAAGATACTGGCGGTATCTAAAAACCTGGAACTCAGCAGCCCAAAAGGCCACCTCCCTCCTAAGGGAAAAGGACCCCACGTGGTGATCCTAATCACCAACCATGCCCTGAAGTTGCAGGGTTCGCTCCGTGGGCACACCGACCTCGAGTGAGGAGGCCCTCCAACTCCAACATCCAGAGAGATAACTGGGGGCAACAGGACACCATGACGACTCGTGTGAACATCACTTGACCTGAAGTTTCTCTCATAAAACAACAATAGTGTGTCCCGAAGGAGTAGACTACTGCTTGCAGGACTTACTGCACCCGGAGGGGAGCTAATAATCTTGGCGGGGGAACCGTATATCACACTGTCACCATAGAAAAGCCTACAGACACCGTGATGATGGTGGCCAATAAGACCGGCTGGACTTCTGTTTACTTCAAAAGGCTGTTGACTCAGTGGCCATCATGGTCCTTGATCACCACTGACCCTGGACTGTCTGGGAGTTGAGCGGGCAGGGCTCTGACACCTGGTGCTGTTTTTACGTTAATTCAGGGGCCTAATTGAAGAAAGAGCAGACTACTGGTCAGAGCATCTAGGCTGGCAGAAACGGTCAGCCTAAGGTGGCCAAACAAATGTGGGGCGGGGTGAAATCGGCCCCCACAGCGTCTCTGCACATCTCTTTCCTGGACCCTTAAAGGTCATTAGAATCTATAACACTTCCAATGCTGGTGCTCAGGCGGACGAGCAGGGAGGCAGGGGTCCTGGGGCCAATCAACGTCACCTGGAGGCTGCTGGGGAGAAGTTCTGACCCTCGTCCCCTGGTATGAGGGCTCCCAACTCAGCACTCAGCAGTTACAGAAGAAGGGTCTGCACCCTCAGCACTCCAAGAATGAGGAACGGGACAAAAGGCAGAGGAGCAAAGCCCATTAAAAATCCCTGGGAGATAAAAATAGAATCTGGGCAATAAAGTCAAGTCTGACCTTTTTTATCCTTTGTGCTTTGTCTAATTTCACGTGCTCCTAGGGTCCCGCATGCAGAGGTTCCACACCCAGCACTTCAGACCAGATTTCCTAGTGCAGAATGGCTGGGTCGACACCTCAGCTCCTGGGGCCCAGTGCAGACTCCGAGATATAGAGCCTGAGCTGCAGCCAACCCGGCCCTTGAGAGCTCTGCCCCCTCCCTCCCACTGACTCTGACAGGATCTCTACACAGCAGCCCAGCCCACAGCCCACGGGGTAGTGCATGCTCTCACCTCTCCATTCTCTGATCAAAATATAAAGTTTCCTTTGCTTGTGAACCAAACTCAGTCTCGATCTGTTGGCCCCAATGACACTGGGCAGGGGGACACTTTTTGGGGTCCACTCTGGAGGATCAGTAACAGAAATTGAGACTATTGTAACTTCAATGAACAGATGTGTGAGCCAAACTGTAGTTAACATAGAACAGTTTATAAGGCTCGGGTAAAATAAGATGTTTCTAACACTTCCATTTGATATTTCCATCACTTTATTATAAGCAAGTTCAGTGAAAAGGTTTGTCTTATTTGTCAGGTCAATATTAGAGAAATGAAGTGATTTCTTTCCAAGGATGTACATCTAATAATCTTGGTTAAAGCTTCAATCTTGTTTTAAATGCTTTTCCATTGAAAATGATACCTCTCTTTCAGCTCCCCCATTTCTGAGAAGTATAAAATCTTATAATTTATTATTACCAAAGGGGAAAGGTGGGAGGAGGGATAAATTAACAGTTTGGAATTCACACATACACACTGCTATGTATAAAATAGATCATCAACAAGGAACTACTGTATAGCACAGGGAACTACACTCAATATTTTGCAATAACCTATAAGGGGAAACAATCGGAAAAAGAATAGATATTTTTATTGACATCATCTATCCATGACAGTTAAAGTGTAACCTAAGGGAAGCTGGTGGTGAGTGCTTCTGACCCTGAAGACTTCAATCATCTAAAGTTTGGACTCTGCCTACTTCCCAAGGCCCTTAATGAACATATGTGTAGCCGTAGCTTAAAAAACTCCCCAGTTTGGGTTTCGGGGAGACACTGATTTTGAAAAAGCCCTGGTGTTCTCCTTACATGAATGGGACTCTTCCTACTGCTAAAACATGTCTGTCACATCCAGAGGATGGTATACCGTCTGATCGGGAAGAGTTTGGTAAAGGCATCTCATCTCCTCATCTCCTGGTGCTCGGGTTCACCCCTCCAACGTCTTTACTAACAGTCTCCCCACTTGGAGATGTCAGCACTGTCAACATCCTGTTGCGTACAGTTTGGAATTTGTCCAGAGGATGAAGCGGAAGGATGAGGAACAATGAGAGACAAGTCCTAGGTGTTCAGACAGGCACATGTCACTCTAATTTCCAATCAGGAAGATGAATTGACCAAAGGCTAGGGTTGCCCATGGAAACAGTATAGGGCTTGAGGAAATCCCACTGCTTTGTGGCCAGTTCCCATAAACACAAGTTGAACAATGGAACTCAGGGGCAGTAAAATTCACGAAACTGCAGAGTTGAAAATATCTATCACAAAAATGTCTCGAGGAAAGTCAGAGAAAAGGATTGGTAAGCAAGGGAGAATGGCAGGAAAGGGATTTGAGGAGGTAGAAAGGACTCACCATTAAGCACAAGAAAAGGGGCTGAACATTGCCAACATTGCAGTTGGCCAAAAAGGCTGTATGCATTTTTTTCTGTATATATTCAAGAAAAGGGCATACACTTTTTTAGCCAACCAAACAGGTGGGCACTGGAAATCAATACTACAAAAGATATCACTTCGCATCAGTCAGAAGAGCCATCCTCATAAAGTGTAAACACCAGAAATGCAGAACAGGGCAAGGAGAAGAGGGAGCCCTGTGAGGCTTATAGTGGAAATGTATATTGCCAACGGCCATTCTGGAGAAGTGTATTGTGTTTACTAAAGCATCTAAAAAATGAGCTACAGAGCATAGGGCACTTGCACTCATGGGCGTATATCTTGGGAAAAACAAAAATCGAGAGGACACAGGCACCCCAATGTTTACTGCCTCTCTGTTTAAAAGATCCTTGACTGGGATATAACTTAAATGTCTCTGGAGGGAAAAAATGGATAGAGATGTGGTACTTATGTAGAGTGGAATATTACTCAGCCTGGAAATCAATGAAATATGGCCAGTTGTAACAACTCCGGAGGAGTTACGTATGATCATTCTAAGTGACATAATTCAAAAAGAAAAAGACACATATCATAAGATATCACTTAAAGGTGGAATCCAAAATGGCTACACATGAAATAAATTACAAAACAAAAACATAGTCAAATATGTAGAAAACACGCGTAAGGCTGCTAAACGGGAAAGGTGGGGAGGGGTGAGGCACCATCCAGGAGGTTGAAATTAGCAAAGATACCATTCCAAATACCAAACTGATAATCAACAAGGCCTACACGGTAGCTAAAAGAACTGCACTCAGCACACTCAAGTCACTGGAAAAGAATATCTATGACTGGTAAGAATCTGAAAAAGAATTTATTGATGTCTCTCTGTACGTGAATCAAGTGGATGTACAGCAGCAAGAAACAGAGCTTTGAAAATCAGCTGTAACCAATATAGTAATAAATTGAAAGAAATAAACGACAGAGAGACAGAGAAAACCTCTTACAACTTTTCCTCAGGGACGGTGATGCAACATGGATTGAACACATCTAGACCCACAGCAGGATGAGACATAAGGCTGGAAACTGTTCGCGCTAAGAGAAATGTGAGGTTGGGTGAGGAAATGCACACCCTTTAAAGTAATACTACCAGGTACCCATTCAATGGGTCCCAAATCTGCAGGTTCAAGGAATCTTCCTACAGCTAAAACATGCATGGAAAACCCAGAGGACTGTACACCATGTGATCGGGAGATGTGTCTAAAATGCAGCTCATTTATCCTCTCCTGCTGCTCCTGTTCATCATTCCAGCCACGTTACTTAGAATCTCCCCACTTAGAGAATCAGCACATTTAAACTTCTGTTTCACACATTTTGCAAATTGTGAGGAGGATGAACGGGAAGAGGGGGAACCAATGAGAGAATAGTTGTAGGGGTTTGGACGGGCACATGTCACTCTAATTTCCCATTAAGAATAAGATTTAAAAAAGGCTCAGCCCGCCTCGCCGGAGCCAAAAGAGGGCCTGAAGCAATCCTGCGGCTTTGAGGCCAGCTCACAAAAGAGCAACTTAAAAAATGGAGCTCAGGGTCACTGCAATTCACAAACCTGCAGAGTTATAAATGAAAACTAATGTCCCAAAGTATGTTGAGGTAAGGCAAAGAAGAGGATCTGAATGCAAGACAGAATTGCAAGAAACAAATTTCAAGAGATAGATTGGACTCGTCTTTAAAGCACATGAAAAGTGGCAGAATTTCGACAATGATGCAGTTGGCCCAAAAGGGAGTATGCGTTTTTTTCCTGAATATATCCAGGAAAAAACGCATACGCACTTTATGGGCAACCAAGCAAGCAAGCAATGCAAATGTGCACAACAAAGAAGTCTCATTTCCCACTGGTCAAAAGGGCCATCCGAAAAAATTGTAAAAACCAGAAATGCAGGACAGGCCATGGAGAACAGGGAGCCTTTATACGCTGATGGACAGTGTGTGAACTGCCGAGAGCCACTCTGGAGAAGTGTATGGTGGTTCCTAAATCATCTAAAAACAGAGCTACAGAGCATAGGGCACTTCCAATCACGGGAGTATATCTAGGGAAGTCTAAAAATCAACAAGACACAAGCACACCACAGTTTAGGGCTACTCTGTTTACAAGAACCTCAACTTCAGTACACCTTAAATATCCCAGGAAAGAGAACAATGGATAAAGAAAATGTGGTACTTATGTACAATGGAATATCTCTTCACCATGAAATCAATGTAATAAGGCTAGTAGAAGGATAAAGAGTGGATTTAGGTCCGATAATACTACTTGAAATAAGTCAAACAGAAAAAGAAACATATCATAAGATATCACTTATAGAGGGAGGATAAATATGGCTGCACAAAAAATGAATTACAAAACAGAACAGTGTCTCACATTTAGAAAACACACTTATGTCAGCTTAAGGGGAAAGGAGAGGTGAGGTGATGCATAAAACCAGAGTTTGAAATTAGCACAGATACCGTTCAATAAACCAAATAGGTATTAGACAAGATCTACACCTTGCTCAATGAACTGGCCTCAACACACCCTATACACCGCAGAGAAATATATCTGAGTAATAAGAATCTTAAAACCCATGTATTGATATATCTCCATAAGGGAATCAAGTGTGTGCAGAGCGGCACAAACACAGCAGTGAAAATGAGCTAAACCCCATTATAGAAATAAATTTTAAATCCAAAACGCAGAAACAATGAAAGAGAGAAAAATTCTTACAAAATTCGCTCAGGGGTTGTGATGTAACCTGGAATGACCACATATAAACCCACAGCTGGATAAGACATAAGGCTGGACACTTGGGGCTGAGAGGATTGGTGAGCTTTGGTGAGCAACTGCCGAAAGTTTAATGCAATACTTCATGCTACTCATTCCAAGGGTCCCAACACTGCAGGTTGAAGGGAATCTTCCTACAGCTAAACCATGCATGGGAAATCCAGCAGATGGTATACCATATGATCGGGAAAGGTTTCTAAAACGCACCTCATTTTCCTCTCCTGGGGCACCTGATCAACATTCCAGCCACTTTACTAACAACATCCCCACATGGAGAGTCAATGCCTTTAAGTTCCGGGATCGCACAGTATGCAGTTAGTGAGGAGGATGAATGGGAATAGGGGGAACCAGTGAGAAAATAGCTGTAGCGGTTTCAATGGCCACATGTCACTCTAATTTCACATAGGAAGAAGAATTAACCAAAGGCAGAGCAAGGCGCCCCAGAAGAAGAATAGGGCCTGAAGAAATCCTGTGGATATGAGGCAAGATCACAAAAATAAGAGCTGAAAAATGGAACTAAGGGCAACTGAAATTCAAAAACCTGCAGAGTTATAAAGGGAACTATTTTCCAAAAGCATATTGAGGTAAGGCTATGAAGAGGCACTGAGAGCAAGGCAGAATTGCAGGAAACCGATTTCAGGAGGTAGACTGGAATTGCATGTAAAGCATAGGAAAAGAGGCAGAACATCCACAGTGATGCACTTGGCCAAAAAGGGCATATGCGTTTTTTCCTGAATATATTCAGGAAAGAACGCATACGCCCTTTTTGGCCAACCAAGCAAGCTTGCAAAGGAAATCTGCACTACAATGAAGTCTCACTGCCCCCCGGTCAAAAGGGCCATCTGAAAAAAGTGTAAAATCCAGAAAGGCAGGACAGGCCATGGAGAACTGGGAGCCTTGTTATGCTGATGGGCAGGATGTAAATTGCCAACAGCCATTCTGGAGAAGTGTATGGTGTTTCCTGAAACATCTAAAAAACAAAGCAACAGAGCCTAGGGCACTTCCACTTATGGTCCTATAGCTTAGGGAAATTAAAATCAAAAAGACACAGCCACCCCAAAGTTTGGGACGGCTCTGTTTACAAGAACCTCATATAAGATACAAGATCAATGTCACAGAAAGCGAAAAAATGGATAAAGAAGTTGTGGTACTTACGTACAATGCAATATCACTCAGCAATGAAATCTATGTCATCAGGCCCGTAGCAGCATAATGAGTGGATTCAGGTACGATGATTCTAAGTGAAATAAGTCACACAGAAAAAGAAACATTATAAGATATCACTAATACAGGGAATGTAAACTTGGCTACAGAGGAACTGAATGACAAAACAGAACAGGGTCTCAAATGTAGAAAACCAACTTATGCTTGCTTAAGGGGAAAGGTGAGTTGGGGTGCTGCATAAAACCAGAGATTGAAATGAGCACAGATAAAGTTCCATAAGCCAAATATGTAATAGACAAGAGCTACTCCTTGCTCAACGAGTGGACTCAACACTCCGTATTAAACGCCTAAGAATATACCTGACTAGTAAGAATCTTAAAACCTATGGATTTATGTCTCCGAAAGAGAATCAAGCATGTGTATAGCGGCATAAGCACAGCAGTGATAGGATTGTTGAGGTTCGGTGAGCAAATGGAGACCCTTTGAAGTCATGTTGCATGGTACCAATAACATGGGTCTCAACTCTCCAGGTTTAAGGGATTCTTCCTTCAGCTAAAACATGCATGTGGAACCCAGAGTATGATCCACCATGTGACCGGGAAACGTGTTCAAATGTGTCTCAGTTTTCCTCCCCTGGTCCTCGGCTGCAACATTCCAGACACTTTACTAACACTCTGCCCACTTGGAGAGTCAGTGCCTTTAACCTCCTGTTTGGCCCAGTTTGCAATTTCTGCGGAAAATGAGCAGGAATAGGGAGAACCAATGAGAGACTAGCTGAAGGTGTATATTCGGGCAAATTTAACTCTCATTTCCCACCAGCAAGAGGAATTAACCAAAGGCTCAGTGTGCCGTGCCGGAACCACACTAGGGCCTGAAGCAATCCTGCTGTGTTGCGGCCAGCTCACAAGAAAGCGAGTTGAAGAAAGGAGCTCAGGGGCACTGTAATTCACAAACCTGCAGAGTTATAAATGACAGCTATCGTCCAAAAATATACTGAAGTAAGGCTGCCAAGAGGACTTGAAAGCGGGGCAGAATTGCAGGAAACCGATTTCAGGAGGTAGACTGGAATTGCATGTAAAGAATAGGAATAGAGGCAGAACGTCCACAATGATGCACTTGGTCAAAAAGGGCGTATACGTTTTTTCCTGAATATATTCAGGAAAAAACACATACGCCCTTTTTGTCCAACCAAGCAAGCTTGCAAAGGAAATCTGCACTACAATGAAGTCTCACTGCCCCCCGGTCAAAAGGGCCATCTGAAAAAAGTGTAGAATCCAGAAAGGCAGGACAGGCCATGGAGAACTGGGAGCCTTGTTATGCTGATGGGCGGGAAGTGAATTGCCAACAGCCACTCTGGAGAAGTGTATGGTGTTTCCTGAATCATCTAAAAAACAAAGTAACAGAGCCTAGGGCACTTCCACTTATGGTCCTATAGCTTAGGGAAATTAAAATCAAAAAGACACAGCCACCCCAAAGTTTGGGACGGCTCTGTTTACAAGAACCTCGTGTACGGTACAAGTTCAATATCACAGAAAGCAAAAAAAAGGATAAAGAAGTTGTGGTACTTACGTACAATGCAATATCACTCAGCAATGAAATCTATGTCATCAGGCCCATAGAAGCATAATGAGTGGATTCAGGTACGATGATTCTAAGTGAAATAAGTCACACAGGAAAAGAAACATCAAAAGTTATCACTAATACATGGAATGTAAACTTGGCTACACAGGAACTGAATTACAGAACAGAACAGGCACTCAAATGTAGAAAACCAACTTATGCTTGCTTAAGGGGAAAGGTGAGTTGGGGTGCTGCATAAAACCAGAGATTGAAATTAGCACAGATAACGTTCCATAAGCCAAATATGCAATAGACAGGAGCTACTCCTTGCTCAACGAGTGGACTCAACACTCCGTATTAAACGCCTAAAAATATACCTGACTAGTAAGAATCTTAAAACCTATGGATTTATATGTCTCCGAAAGAGTATCAAGCGTGTGTACAACGGCATAAAGGCAGCAGTGATAGGATTGGTGAGGTTTGGTGAGCAAATGAAGACCCTTTGAAGTCATATTGCATTGTACCCGTTCCATGGGTCTTAACTCTCCAGGTTTAAGGGAGACTTCCTTCAGCTAAAAATGCATGTGGAACCCAGAGTAAGATCCACCGTGTGATCGGGAAACGTGTTCAAATGTGTCTCAGTTTTCATCCCCTGGTACTCGGGTGCAACATTCCAGACGCTTTATTACCACACTTCCCACTTGGAGAGTCAGTGCCTTTATTCTCCTGTTTGGCCCCGTTTGCATTTCTGTGGAAAATGAACAGGAATAGGGAGAACCAATGAGAGACTAGCTGGAGGTGTCTGGACAGCCAAATTTCACTCTCATTTCCCACCAGGAAGTGGAATTAACCAAATGCTCAGCGAGCCATGCCGGAAACACACTAGGGCCTGAAGCAATCCTGCAGTGTTGCGGCCAGCTCACAAGAAAGTGAGCTGAAGAAAGGAGCTCAGGGGGACTGTCATTCACAAACCTGCAGAGTTATCAATGACAGCTATCGTCCAAAAATATATTGAAGTAAGGCTGCCAAGAGGACTTGAAAGCGGGGCAGAATTGCAGGAAACCGATTTCAGGAGGTAGACTGGAATTGCAGGTAAAGCATAGGGAAAGAGGCATAGGTCCACAATGATGCACTTGGCCAAAAAGGGCGTATGCGTTGTTTCCTGAATATATTCAGGAAAAAACGCATACGCACTTTTTGGCCAAACAAGCAAGCTTGCAAAGGAAATCTGCACTACAATGAAGTCTCACTGCCCCCCGGTCAAAAGGGCCATCTGAAAAAAGTGTAAAATCCAGAAAGGCAGGACAGGCCATGGAGAACTGGGAGCCTTGTTATGCTGATGGGCGGGATGTAAATTGCCAACAGCCACTCTGGAGAAGTGTATGGTGTTTCCTGAAACATCTAAAAAACAAAGCGACAGAGCCTAGGGCACTTCCACTTATGGTCCTATAGCTTAGGAAAATTAAAATCAAAAAGACATAGCCATCCCAAAGTTTGGGACGGCTCTGTTTACAAGAACCTCGATTACGGTACAAGTTCAATATCACAGAAAGCGAAAAATGGATAAAGAAGTTGTGGTACTTACGTACACTGCAATATCACTCAGCAATGACATCTATGTCATCAGGCCCGTAGCAGCATAATGAGTGGATTCAGGTATGATGCTTCTAACTGAAATAAGTCACACAGAAAAAGAAACATCATAAGATATCACTAATACACGGAATGTAAACTTGGCTACACAGGAACTGGATTACAAAACAGAACAGGGTCTCAAATTTAGAAAACCAACTTATGCTTGCTTAAGGGGAAAGGTGAGTTGGGGTGCTGCCTAAAACCAGAGATTGAAATGAGCACAGATAAAGTTCCTTAAGCCAAATATGGAATAGACAAGAGCTACTCCTTGCTCAACGAAATGGACTCAACACCCCATATTAAACGCCTAAGAATGTACCTGACTAGTAAGTATCTTAAAACCTATGGATTGCTATGTCTCCGAAAGAGAATCAAGCGTGTGTACACTGGCATAAACGCAGCAGTGATAGGATTGGAGAGGTTCGGTGAGCAAATGAAGACCCTTTGAAGTCATATTGCATGGTACCCATTCCACGGGTCTCAACTCTCCAGGTTTAAGGGATTCTTCCTTCAGCTAAAACATGCATGTGGAACCCAGAGTATGATCAACCGTGTGATCGGGAAACGTGTTCCAATATGTCTCCGTTCTCGTCCCCTGGTACTCGGGTGCAACATTCAAGACGCTTTACTAACACTCTCGCGACTTGGAGAGTTATTGCCTTTATCCTCCTGTTTGGCCCAGGTTGCAATTACTGCGGAAGATGAACAGGAATAGGGAGAACCAATGAGAGACTAGCTTGAGGTGTCTGGACGGGCAAATTTAACTCTCATTTCCCACCAGGAAGGGAATTAACCAAAGGCTCAGCGTGCCGTGCCGGAACCAGATTAGGGACTGAAGCAATCCTGCGGTGTTGCGGCCAGCTCACAAGAAAGTGAGTTGAAGAAAGGAGCTCAGGTGCACTGTCATTCACAAACCTGCAGAGTTATAAATGACAGCTATTGTCCAAAAATATACTGAAGTAAGGCTGCCAAGAGGACTTGAAAGCGGGGCAGAATTGCAGGAAACCGATTTCAGGAGGTAGACTGGAATTGCATTTAAAGCATAGGAAAAGAGGCAGAACGTCGACAATGATGCACTTGGACAAAAAGGGTGTATGTGTTTTTTCCTGAATATATTCAGGAAAAAACGCATACGCACCTTTTGGCCAACCAAGCAAGCTTGCAAAGGAAATCTGCACTACAATGAAGTCTCACTTCCCCCTGCTCAAAAGGGCCATCTGAAAAAAGTGTAAAATCCAGAAAGGCAGGACAGGCCATGGAGAACTGGGAGCCTTGTTATGCTGATGGGCGGGATGTAAATTGCCAACAGCCACTGGGGAGAAGTGTATGGTGTTTCCTGAAACATCTAAAAAACAAAGCAACAGAGCCTGGGGCACTTCCACTTATGGTCCTATAGCTTAGGGAAATTAAAATCAAAAAGACACAGCCACCCCAAAGTTTGGGACGGCTCGTTTACGGTACAAGTTCAATATCGCAGAAAGCGCAAAATGGATAAAGAAGTTGTGGTACTTACGTACAATGCAATATCACTCAGCAATGACATCTATGTCATCAGGCCCGTAGCAGCATAATGAGTGGATTCAGGTATGATGCTTCTAACTGAAATAAGTCACACAGAAAAAGAAACATCATAAGATATCACTAATACACGGAATGTAAACTTGGCTACACAAGAACTGGATTACAAAACAAAACAGGGTCTCAAATTTAGAAAACCAACTTATGCTTGCTTAAGGGGAAAGGTGAGTTGGGGTGCTGCATAAAACCAGAGATTGAAATGAGCACAGATAAAGTTCCTAAGCCAAATATGGAATAGAAACAGCTACTCCTTGCTCAACGAAATGGACTCAACACCCCATATTAAACGCCTAAGAATGTACCTGACTAGTAAGTAATTTAAAACCTATGGATTGCTATGTCTCCGAAAGAGAATCAAGCGTGTGTACACTGGCATAAACACAGCAGTGATAAGATTGGAGAGGTTCGGTGAGCAAATGAAGACCCTTTGAAGTCATATTGCATGGTACCCATTCCACGGGTCTCTACTCTCCAGGTTTAAGGGATTCTTCCTTCAGCTAAACCATGCATGTGGAACCCAGAGTATGATCAAACGTGTGCTCGGGAGACGTGTTCAAATATGTCTCCGTTCTCGTCCCCTGGTACTCGGGTGCAACATTCCAGACGCTTTACTAACACTCTCCCGACTTGGAGAGTCAGTGCCTTTAACCTCCTGTTTGGCCCAGTTTGCAATTTCTGCAGAAGATGAACAGGAATAGGGAGAACCAATGAGAGACTAGCTGGAGGTGTCTGGACGGGCAAATTTAACTCTCATTTCCCACCAGGAAGAGGAATTAACCAAAGGCTCAGCGTGCCGTGCCGGTTCCAGATTAGGGCCTGAAGCAATCCTGCGGTGCTGCGGCCAGCTCACAAGAAAGCGAGTTGAAGAAAGGAGCTCAGGGGCACTGTAATTCACAAAGCTGAAGAGTTATAAATGACGGCTTTCGTCCAAAAATATACTGAAGTAAGGCTGCCAAGAGGACTTGAAAGCGGGGCAGAATTGCAGGAAACCGATTTCAGGAGGTAGACTGGAATTGCATTTAAAGCATAGGAAAGGAGGCAGAACGTCCACAATGATGCACTTGGCCAAAAAGGGCGTATGCGTTTTTTCCTGAATATATTCAGGAAAAAACGCATACGCCCTTTTTGGCCACCAAGCAAGCTTGCAAAGGAAATCTGCACTACAATGAAGTCTCACTTCCCCCCGGTCAAAAGGGCCATGTGAAAAAAGTGTAGAATCCAGAAAGGCAGGAGAGGCCATGGAGAACTGGGAGCCTTGTTATGCTGATGGGCGGGATGTAAATTGCCAACAGCCACTCTGGAGAAGTGTATGGTGTTTCCTGAAACATCTAAAAAACAAAGCAACAGAGCCTAGGGCACTTCCAATTATGGTCCTATAGCTTAGGGAAATTAAAATCAAAAAGACACAGCCACCCCAAAGTTTGGGACGGCTCGTTTACAGTAAAAGTTCAATATCGCAGAAAGCGCAAAATGGATAAAGAAGTTGTGGTACTTACTTACAATGCAATATCACTCAGCAATGACATCTATGTCATCAGGCCCGTAGCAGCATAAGGAGTGGATTCAGGTTGATGCTTCTAACTGAAATAAGTCACACAGAAAAAGAAACATCATAAGATATCTCTAATACACGTAATGTAAACTTGCTACACAAGAACTGGATTACAAAACAGAACAGGGTCTCAAATGTAGAAAACCAACTTATGCTTGCTTAAGGGGAAAGGTGAGTTGGGGTGCTGCATAAAACCAGAGATTGAAATGAGCACAGATAAAGTTCCTTAAGCCAAATATGGAATAGACAAGATCTACTCCTTGCTCAACGAAATGGACTCAACACCGCATATTAAACGCCTAAGAATGTACCTGACTACTAAGTATCTTAAAACCTATGGATTGCTATGTCTCCGAAAGAGAATCAAGCGTGTGTACACTGGCATAAACGCAGCAGTGATAGGATTGGAGAGGTTCGGTGAGCAAATGAAGACCCTTTGAAGTCATATTGCATGGTACCCATACCACGGGTCTCCACTCTCCAGGTTTAAGGGATTCTTCCTTCAGCTAAACCATGCATGTGGAACCCAGAGTATGATCAACCGTGTGATCGGGAGACGTGTTCCAATATGTCTCAGTTCTCGTCCCCTGGTACTCGGGTGCAACATTCCAGACGCTTTACTAACTCTCTCCCGACTTGGAGAGTCAGTGCCTTTAACCTCCTGTTTGGCCCAGTTTGCAATTTCTGCGGAAAATGAACAGGAATAGGGAGAACCAATGAGAGACTAGCTGGATGTGTCTGGACACGCAAATTTAACTCTCCTTTCCCACCAGGAAGTGGAATTAACCAAAGGCTCAGCGTGCCGTGCCGGAACCAGATTAGGGCCTGAAGCAATCCTGCGGTGTTGCGGCCAGCTCACAAGAAAGCGAGTTGAAGAAAGGAGCTCAGGGGCACTGTAATTCACAAACCTGCAGAGTTATAAATGACAGCTATCGTCCAAAAATATACTGAAGTCAGGCTGCCAAGAGGACTTGAAAGCGGGGCAGAATTGCAGGAAACCGATTTCAGGAGGTAGACTGGAATTGCATTTAAAGCATAGGAAAAGAGGCAGAACGTCGACAATGACGCACTTGTCCAAAAAGGGCGTATGAGTTTTTTCCTGAATATATTCAGGAAAAAACGCATACGCCCTTTTTGGCCAACCAAGCAAGCTTGCAAGGGAAATCTGCACTACAATGAAGTCTCACTTCCCCCTGGTCAAAAGGGCCATCTGAAAAAAGTGTAAAATCCAGAAAGGCAGGACAGGCCATGGAGAACTGGGAGCCTTGTTATGCTGATGGGCGGGATGTAAATTGCCAAAAGCCACTCGGGAGAAGTGTATGGTGTTTCCTGAAACATCTAAAAAACAAAGCAACAGAGCCTGGGGCACTTCCACTTATGGTCCTATAGATTAGGGAAATTAAATTCAAAAAGACACAGCCACCCCAAAATTTGGGACGGCTCTGTTTACAAGAACCTCGTTTACGGTACAAGTTCAATATCGCAGAAAGTGAAAAATGGATAAAGAAGTTGTGGTACTTACGTACAATGCAATATCACTCAGCAATGAAATCTATGTCATCAGGCCCGTAGCAGCATAATGAGTGGATTCAGGTATGATGATTCTAACTGAAATAAATCACAAAGAAAAAGAAACATCATAAGATATCACTAATACACAGAATGTAAACTTGGCTACACAGGAACTGGATTACAAAACATAACAGGGTCTCAAATTTAGAAAACCAACTTATTCTTCCTTAAGGGGAAAGGTGAGTTGGGGTGCTGCATAAAACCAGAGATTGAAATGAGCACAGATAAAGTTCCTTAAGCCAAATATGGAATAGAAAAGAGCTACTCCTTACTCAAAAAATGGACTCAACACCCCATATTAAACGCCTAAGAATGTACCTGACTAGTAAGTATCTTAAAACCTATGGATTGCTATGTCTCTGAAAGAGAATCAAGCGTGTGTACACTGGCATAAACGCAGCAGTGATAGGATTGGAGAGGTTCGGTGAGCAAATGAAGACCCTTTGAAGTCATATTGCATGGTACCCATTCCACGGGTCTCCACTCTCCAGCTTTAAGGGATTCTTCCTTCAGCTAAACCATGCATGTGGAACCCAGAGTATGATCAAATGTGTGATCGGGAGACGTGTTCAAATATGTCTCCGTTCTCGTCCCCTGGTACTCGGGTGTAACATTCCAGATGCTTTACTAAAACTCTCCCGACTTGGAGAGTCAGTGCCTTTAACCTCCTGTTTGGCCCAGTTTGCAATTTCTGAGGAAGATGAACAGGAATAGGGAGAACCAATGAGAGACTAGCTGGAGGTGTCTGGACGGGCAAATTTAACTCTCCTTTCCCACCAGGAAGAGGAATTAACCAAAGGCTCAGCGTGCCGTGCCGGAACCAGATTAGGGCCTGACGCAATCCTGCGGTGTTGCGGGCAGCACACAAGAAAGAGAGTTGAAGAAAGGAGCTCAGGGGCACTGTAATTCACAAACCTGCAGAGTTATAAATGACAGCTATCATCCAAAAAAAAATATACTGAACTCAGTCTGCCAAGAGGACTTGAAACCGGGGCAGAATTGCAGGAAACCGATTTCACGAGGTAGACTGGAATTGCATTTAAAGCATAGGAAAAGAGGCAGAACGTCCACAATGATGCACTTGGTCAAAAAGGGCGTATGCGTTTTTTCCTGAATATATTCAGGAAAAAACGCATACGCCCTTTTTGGCCAACCAAGCAAGCTTGCAAAGGAAATCTGCACTACAATGAAGTCTCACTGCCCCCTGGTCAAAAGGGCCATCTGAAAAAAGTGTAAAATCCAGAAAGGCAGGACAGGCCATGGAGAACTGGGAGCCTTGTTATGCTGATGGGCGGGATGTAAGTTGCCAACAGCCACTCGGGAGAAGTGTATGGTGTTTCCTGAAACATCTAAAAAACAAAGCAACAGAGCCTGGGGCACTTCCACTTATGGTCCTTTAGCTTAGGGAAATTAAAATCAAAACGACACAGCCGCCCGAAAGTTTGGGACGGCTCTGTTTACAAAAACCTCTTTTACGGTACATGTTCAATATCGCAGAAAGTGAAAAATGGATAAAGAAGTTGTGGTACTTATGTACAATGCAATATCACTCAGCAATGACATCTATGTCATCAGGCCCGTAGCAGCAGAATGAGTGGATTCAGGTATGATGATTTTAACTGAAATAAGTCACACAGAAAAAGAAACATCATAAGATATCACAAATACACGGAATGTAAAATTGGCAACACAGGAACTGAATTACAAAACAGAACAGGGTCTGAAATTTAGAAAACCAACTTATGCTTGCTTAAGGGGAAAGGTGAGTTGGGGTGCTGCATAAAACCAGAGATTGAAATGAGCACAGATAAAGTTCCTTACGCCAAATATGGAATAGACAAGAGCTACTCCTTGCTCAACGAAATGGACTCAACACCCCATATTAAACGCCTAAGAATGTACCTGACTAGTAAGTATCTTAAAACCTATGGACTGCTTTGTCTCCGAAAGAGAATCAAGCGTGTGTACACTGGCATAAACGCAGCAGTGATAGGATTGGAGAGGTTCGGTGAGCAAATGAAGACCCTTTGAAGTCATATTGAATGGTACCCATTCCACGGGTCTCCACTCTCCAGCTTTAAGGGATTCTTCCTTCAGCTAAACCATGCATGTGGAACCCAGAGTATGATAAAACTTGGGATCAGGAGACGTGTTCCTATATGTTCCGTTCTCGTCCCCTGGTACTCAGGTGCAACATTCCAGACGCATTACTAACACTCTCCCCACTTGGAGAGTCAGTGCCTTTAACCTCCTGTTTGGCCCAGTTTGCAATTTCTGCAGAAGATGAACAGGAATAGGGAGAACCAATGAGAGACTAGCTGGAGGTGTCTGGACGGGCAAATTTAACTCTCATTTCCCACCAGGAAGAGGAATTAACCAAAGGCTCAGCGTGCCGTGCCGGAACCAGATTAGGGCCTGAAGCAATCCTGCGGTGTTGCGGCCAGCTCACAAGAAAGCGAGTTGAAGAAAGGAGCTCGGGGCACTGTAATTCACAAACCTGCAGAGTTATAAATGACAGCCATCGTTCAAAAATATACTGAAGTCAGGCTGCCAAGAGGACTTGAAAGCGGGGCAGAATTGCAGGAAACCGATTTCAGGAGGTAGACTGGAATTGCATTAATAGCAAAGAAAAGAGGCAGAACTTCGACAATGATGCACTTGGCCAAAAAGGGCGTATGCGTTTTTTCCTGAATATATTCAGGAAAAAACGCATACGCCCTTTTTGGACAACCAAGCAAGCTTGCAAAGGAAATCTGCACTACAATGAAGTCTCACTTCCCCCTGGTCAAAAGGGCCATCTGAAAAAAGTGTAAAATCCAGAAAGGCAGGACAGGCCATGGAGAACTGGGAGCCTTGTTATGCTGATGGGCGGGATGTAAATTGCCAACAGCCACTTGGGAGAAGTGTGTGGTGTTTCCTGAAACATCTAAAAAAAAGCAACAGAGCCTGGGGCACTTCCACTTATGGTCCTATAGCTTAGGGAAATTAAAATCAAAAAGACACAGCCACCCCAAAGTTTGGGACGGCTCGTTTACAGTACAAGTTCAATATCGCAGAAAGCGCAAAATGGATAAAGAAGTTGTGGTACTTACGTACAATGCAATATCACTCAGCAATGAAATCTATGTCATCAGGCCCGTAGCAGCATAATGAGTGGATTCAGGTATGATGATTCTAACTGAAATAAATCACAAAGAAAAAGAAATATCATAAGATATCACTAATACACAGAATGTAAACTTGGCTACACAGGAACTGGATTACAAAACAGAACAGGGTCTCAAATTTAGAAAACCAACTTATGCTTGCTTAAGGGGAAAGGTGAGTTGGGGTGCTGCATAAAACCAGAGATTGAAATGAGCACAGATAAAGTTCCTTAAGCCAAATATGGAATAGACCAGAGCTACTCCTTACTCAACGAAATGGACTCAACACCCCATATTAAACGCCTAAGAATGTACCTGACTAGTAAGTATCTTAAAACATATGGATTGCTATGTCTCCGAAAGAGAATCAAGCGTGTGTACACTGGCATAAACGCAGCAGTGATAGGATTGTAGAGGTTCGGTGAGCAAATGAAGACCCTTTGAAGTCATATTGCATGGTACCCATTCCACGGGTCTCCACTCTCCAGCTTTAAGAGATTCTTCCGTCAGCTAAACCATGCATGTGGAACCCAGAGTATGATCAAACGTGTGATCGGGAGACGTGTTCAAATATGTCTCCGTTCTCGTCCCCTGGTACTCGGGTGCAACATTCCAGACGCTTTACTAACACTCTCCCGACTTGGAGAGTCAGTGCCTTTAACCTCCTGTTTGGCCCAGTTTGCAATTTCTGCGGAAGATGAACAGGAATAGGGAGAACCAATGAGAGACTAGCTAGAGGTGTCTGGACGGGCAAATTTAACTCTCCTTTCCCACCAGGAAGAGGAATTAACCAAAGGCTCAGCGTGCCGTGCCGGAACCAGATTAGGGCCTGACGCAATCCTGCGGTGTTGCGGGCAGCACACAAGAAAGAGAGTTGAAGACAGGAGCTCAGGGGCACTGTAATTCACAAACCTGCAGAGTTATAAATGACAGCTATCGTCCAAAAATATACTGAACTCAGGCTACCAAGAGGACTTGAAAGCGGGGCAGAATTGCAGGAAACCGATTTCAGGAGGTAGACTGGAATTGCATTTAAAGCATAGGAAAAGAGGCAGAACGTCGACAATGATGCACTTGGCCAAAAAGGGCGTATGCGTTTTTTCCTGAATATATTCAGGAAAAAACGCATACGCCCATTTTGGCCAACCGAGCAAGCTTGCAAAGGAAATCTGCACTACAATGAAGTCTCACTTCCCCCCGGTCAAAAGGGCCATCTGAAAAAAGTGTAGAATCCAGAAAGGCAGGACAGGCCATGGAGAACTGGGAGCCTTGTTATGCTGATGGGCGGGATGTAAATTGCCAACAGCCACTCGGGAGAAGTGTATGGTGTTTCCTGAAACATCTAAAAAACAAAGCAACAGAGCCTGGGGCACTTCCACTTATGGTCCTATAGCTTAGGGAAATTAAAATCAAAAAGACACAGCCACCCCAAATTTTGGGACGGCTCTGTTTACAAGAAACTCGTTTACTGTACAAGTTCAATATCGCAGAGAGCGAAAAATTGATAAAGAAGTTGTGGTACTTACGTACAATGCAATATCACTCAGCAATGACATCTATGTCATCAGGCCCGTAGCATCATAATGAGTGGATTCAGGTATGATGATTCTAACTGAAATAAGTCACACAGAAAAAGAAACATCATAAGATATCACTAATACACGGATGTAAACTTGGCTACACAGGAACTGGATTACAAAACAGAACAGGGTCTCAAATTTAGAAAACCAACTTATGCTTGCTTAAGGGGAAAGGTGAGTTGGGGTGCTGCATAAAACCAGAGATTGAAATGAGCACAGATAAAGTTCCTTAAGCCAAATATGGAATAGACAAGAGCTACTCCTTGCTCAACGAAATGGACTCAACACCCCATATTAAATGCCTAGGAATGTACCTGACTAGTAAGTATCTTAAAACCTATGGACTGCTATGTCTCCGAAAGAGAATCAAGCATGTGTACACTGGCATAAACGCAGCAGTGATAGGATTGGACAGGTTCGGTGAGCAAATGAAAACCCTTTGAAGTCATATTGCATGGTCCGCATTCCACGGGTCTCAACTCTCCAGCTTTAAGGGATTCTTCCTTCAGCTAAACCATGCATGTGGAACCCAGAGTATGATCAAACGTGTGCTCGGGAGACGTGTTCAAATATGTCTCCGTTCTCGTCCCCTGGTACTCGGGTGCAACATTCCAGACGCTTTACTAACTCTCTCCCGACTTGGAGAGTCAGTGCCTTTAACCTCCTGTTTGGCCCAGTTTGCAATTTCTGCAGAAGATGAACAGGAATAGGGAGAACCAATGAGAGACTAGCTGGAGGTGTCTGGACGGGCAAATTTAACTCTCATTTCCCACCAGGAAGAGGAATTAACCAAAGGCTCAGCGTGCCGTGCCGGAACCAGATTAGGGTCTGAAGCAATCCTGCGGTGTTGCGGAGAGCTCACAAGAAAGCGACTTGAAGAAAGGGGCTCAGGGGCACTGTAATTCACAAACCTGCAGAGTTATAAATGACAGCTATCATCCAAAAATATACTGAAGTAAGGCTGCCAAGAGGACTTGAAAGTGGGGCAGAATTGCAGGAAACCGATTTCAGGAGGTAGACTGGAATTGCATTTAAAGCATAGGAAAAGAGGCAGAACGTCCACAATGATGCACTTGGCCAAAAAGGGCGTATGCGTTTTTTCCTGAATATATTCAGGAAAAAACGCATACGCCCTTGTTGGCCAACCAAGGAAGCTTGCAAAGGAAATCTGCACTACAATGAAGTCTCACTTCCCCCCGGTCAAAAGGGCCAT
This sequence comes from Lagenorhynchus albirostris, assembly GCF_949774975.1. Classification (NCBI taxonomy): domain Eukaryota; kingdom Metazoa; phylum Chordata; class Mammalia; order Artiodactyla; family Delphinidae; genus Lagenorhynchus; species Lagenorhynchus albirostris. Next base: position 212,664 of record NW_026783362.1, read on the forward strand.
CTGAAAAAAGTGTAAAATCCAGAAAGGCAGGACAGGCCATGGAGAACTGGGAGTCTTGTTATGCTGATGGGCGGGATGCAAATAGCCAACAGCCACTCGGGAGAAGTGTATGGTGTTTCCTGAAGCATCTAAAAAACAAAGCAACAGAGCCTGGGGCACTTCCACTTATGGTCTTATAGCTTAGGGAAATTAAAATCAAAAAGACACAGCCACCCCAAAGTTTGGGACGGCTCTGTTTATAAGAACCTCGTTTCCAGTACAAGTTCAATATCGCAGAAAGTGAAAAATGGATAAAGAAGTTGTGGTACTTACGTACAATGCAATATCACTCAGCAATGAAATCTATGTCATCAGGCCCGTAGCAGCATAATGAGTGGATTCAGGTATGATGATTCTAACTGAAATAAGTCACAAAGAAAAAGAAACATCATAAGATATCACTAATACACAGAATGTAAACTTGGCTACACAGGAACTGGATTACAAAACAGAACAGGGTCTCAAATTTAGAAAACCAACTTATGCTTGCTTAAGGGGAAAGGTGAGTTGGGGTGCTGCCTAAAACCAGAGATTGAAATGAGCACAGATAAAGTTCCTTAAGCCAAATATGGAATAGACAAGAGCTACTCCTTGCTCAACGAAATGGACTCAACACCCCATATTAAACGCCTAAGAATGTACCTGACTAGTAAGTATCTTAAAACCTATGGATTGCTATGTCTCTGAAAGAGAATCAAGCGTGTGTACACTGGCATAAATGCAGCAGTGATAGGATTGGAGAGGTTCGGTGAGAAAATGAAGAGCCTTTGAAGTCATATTGCATGGTACCCATTCCACGGGTCTCCACTCTCCAGCTTTAAGGGATTCTTCCTTCAGATAAACCATGCATGTGGAACCCAGAGTATGATCAAACGTGTGATCGGGAGACGTGTTCAAATATGTCTCCGTTCTCGTCCCCTGGTACTCGGGTGCAACATTCCAGACGCTTTACTAACACTCTCCCGACTTGGAGAGTCAGTGCCTTTAACCTCCTGTTTGGCCCAGTTTGCAATTTCTGCGGAAGATGAACAAGAATAGGGAGAACCAATGAGAGACTAGCTGGAGGTGTCTGGATGGGCAAATTTAACTCTCATTTCCCAACAGAAAGAGGAATTAACCAAAGGCTCAGCGTGCCGTGCCGGATCCAGATTAGGGCCTGAAGCAATCCTGCGGTCTTGCGGCCAGCTCACGAGAAAGCGAGTTGAAGAAAGGAGCTCAGGGGCACTGTACTTCACAAACCTGCAGAGTTATAAATGACAGCTATCGTCCAAAAATATACTGAAGTCAGGCTGCCAAGAGGACTTGAAAGCGGGGCAGAATTGCAGGAAACCGATTTCAGGAGGTAGACTGGAATTGCATTTAAAGCATAGGAAAAGAGGCAGAACGTCGACAATGATGCACTTGGCCAAAAAGGGCGTATGCGTTTTTTCCTGAATATATTCAGGAAAAAACGCATACGCCCTTTTTGGCCAACCAAGCAAGCTTGCAAAGGAAATCTGCACTACAATGAAGTCTCACTTCCCCCTGGTCAAAAGGGCCATCTGAAAAAAGTGTAAAATCCAGAAAGGCAGGACAGGCCATGGAGAACTGTGAGCCTTGTTATGCTGATGGGCGGGATGTAAATTGCCAACAGCCACTCGGGAGAAGTGTATGGTGTTTCCTGAAACATCTAAAAAACAAAGCAACAGAGCCTGGGGCACTTCCACTTATGGTCCTATAGCTTAGGGAAATTAAAATCAAAAAGACACAGCCACCCCAATGTTTGGGACGGCTCGATTACGGTACAAGTTCAATATCGCAGAAAGCGCAAAATGGATAAAGAAGTTGTGGTACTTACGTACAATGCAATATCACTCAGCAATGACATCTATGTCATCAGGCCCGTAGCAGCATAATGAGTGGATTCAGGTATGATGCTTCCAACTGAAATAAGTCACACAGAAAAAGAAACATCATAAGATATCACTAATACACGGAATGTAAACTTGGCTACACAAGAACTGGATTACAAAACAAAACAGCGTCTCAAATTTAGAAAACCAACTTATGCTTGCTTAAAGGGAAAGGTAAGTTGGGGTGCTGCATAAAACCAGAGATTGAAATGAGCACAGATAAAGTTCCTTAAGCCAAATATGGAATAGACAAGAGCTACTCCTGCTCAACGAAATGGACTCAACACCCCATATTAAACGCCTAAGAATGTACCTGACTAGTAAGTATCTTAAAACCTATGGATTGCTATGTCTCCGAAAGAAAATCAAGCGTGTGTACAGGGGCATAAACGCAGCAGTGATAGGATTGGAGAGGTTCGGTGAGCAAATGAAGACCCTTTGAAGTCATATTGCATGGTACCCATTCCACGGGTCTCCACTCTCCAGCTTTAAGGGATTCTTCCTTCAGCTAAACCATGCATGTGGAACCCAGAGTATGATCAACCGTGTGATCGGGAGACGTGTTCCAATATGTCTCAGTTCTCGTCCCCTGGTACTCGGGTGCAACATTCCATTTGCTTTACTAACTCTCTCCCGACTTGGAGAGTCAGTGCCTTTAACCTCCTGTTTGGCCCAGTTTGCAATTTCTGCGGAAGATGAACAGGAATAGGGAGAACCAATGAGAGACTAGCTGGAAGTGTCTGGACGGGCAAATTTAACTCTCATTTCCCACCAGGAAGAGGAATTAACCTAAGGGTCAGCGTGCCGTGCCAGAACCAGGTTAGGTCCTGAAGCAGTCCTGCGGTGTTGCGGCGAGCTCACAAGAAAGCGACTTGAAGAAAGGAGCTCAGGGGCACTGTAATTCACAAACCTGCAGAGTTATAAATGACAGCTATCGTCTAAAAATATACTGAAGTAAGGCTGCCAAGAGGACTTGAAAGTGGGGCAGAATTGCAGGAAACCGATTTCAGGAGGTAGACTGGAATTGCATTTAAAGCATAGGAAAAGAGGCAGGACGTCCACAATGATGCACTTGGCCAAAAAGGGCGTATGCGTTTTTTCCTAAATATATTCAGGAAAAAACGCATACGCCCTTTTTGGACAACCAAGCAAGCTTGCAAAGGAAATCTGCACTACAATGAAGTCTCACTTCCCCCCTGTCAAAAGGGCCATCTGAAAAAAGTGTAGAATCCAGTAAGGCAGGACAGGCCATGGAGAACTGGGAGCCTTGTTATGCTGATGGGTGGGATATAAATTGCCAACAGCCACTCGGGAGATGTGTATGGTGTTTCCTGAAACATCTAAAAAACAAAGCAAGAGAGCCTAGGGCACCTCCACTTATGGTCCTATATCTTAGGGAAATTAAAATCAAAAAGACACAGCCACCCCAAAGTTTGGGACGGCTCTGTTTACAAGAACCTCATTTACGGTACAAGTTCAATATCACAGAAAGTGAAAAATGGATAAAGAAGTTGTGGTACATACGTACAATGCAATATCACTCAGCAATGACATCTATGTCATCAGGACCATAGCAGCATAATGAGTGGATTCAGGTATGGTGATTCTAACTGAAATAAGTCACACAGAAAAAGAAACATCATAAGATATCACTAATACACGGAATGTAAACTTGGCTACACAGGAACTGAATTACAAAACAGAACAGGGTCTCAAATTTAGAAAACCAACTTATGCTTGCTTAAGGGGAAAGGTGAGTTGGGGTGCTGCATAAAACCAGAGATTGAAATGAGCACAGATAAAGTTCCTTAAGCCAAATATGGAATAGACAAGAGCTACTCCTTGCTCAACGAAATGGACTCAACACCCCATATTAAACGCCTAAGAATGTACCTGACTAGTAAGTATCTTAAAACCTATGGATTGCTATGTCTCCGAAAGAGAATCAAGCGTGTGTACACTGGCATAAACGCAGCAGTGATACGATTGGAGAGGTTCGGTGAGCAAATGAAGACCCTTTGAAGTCATATTGCATGGTACCCATTCCACGGGTCTCCACTCTCCAGCTTTAAGGGATTCTTCCTTCAGCTAAACCATGCATGTGGAACCCAGAGTATGATCAAACGTGTGATCGGGAGACGTGTTCAAATATGTCTCCGTTCTCGTCCCCTGGTACTCGGGTGCAACATTCCAGACGCTTTACTAACTCTCTCCCGACTTGGAGAGTCAGTGCCTTTAACCTCCTGTTTGGCCCAGTTTGCAATTTCTGCGGAAGATGAACAAGAATAGGGAGAACCAATGAGAGACTAGCTGGAGGTGTCTGGATGGGCAAATTTAACTCTCATTTCCCACCAGGAAGAGGAATTAACCAAAGGCTCAGCGTGCCGTGCCGGAACCAGATTAGGGCCTGAAGCAATCCTGCGGTCTTGCGGCCAGCTCACAAGAAAGCGAGTTGAAGAAAGGAGCTCAGGGGCACTGTAATTCACAAACCTGCAGAGTTATAAATGACAGCTATCGTCCAAAAATATACTGAAGTCAGGCTGCCAAGAGGACTTGAAAGCGGGGCAGAATTGCAGGAAACCGATTTCAGGAGGTAGACTGGAATTGCATTTAAAGCATAGGAAAAGAGGCAGAACGTCGACAATGATGCACTTGGCAAAAAAGGGCGTATGCGTTTTTTCCTGAATATATTCAGGAAAAAACGCATACGCCCTTTTTGGCCAACCAAGCAAGCTTGCAAAGGAAATCTGCACTACAATGAAGTCTCACTTCCCCCTGGTCAAAAGGGCCATCTGAAAAAAGTGTAAAATCCAGAAAGGCAGGACAGGCCATGGAGAACTGGGAGCCTTGTTATGCTGATGGGCGGGATGTAAATTGCCAACAGCCACTCGGGAGAAGTGTATGGTGTTTCCTGAAACATCTAAAAAACAAAGCAACAGAGCCTGGGGCACTTCCACTTATCGTCCTATAGCTTAGGGAAATTAAAATCAAAAAGACACAGCCACCCCAAAGTTTGGGACGGCTCGTTTACGGTACAAGTTCAATATCGCAGAAAGCGCAAAATGGATAAAGAAGTTGTGGTACTTACGTACAATGCAATATCACTCAGCAATGACATCTATGTCATCAGGCCCGTAGCAGCATAATGAGAGGATTCAGGTATGATGCTTCCAACTGAAATAAGTCACACAGAAAAAGAAACATCATAAGATATCACTAATACACGGAATGTAAACTTGGCTACACAAGAACTGGATTACAAAACAAAACAGCGTCTCAAATTTAGAAAACCATCTTATGCTTGCTTAATCGGAAAGGTGAGTTGGGGTGCTGCATAAAACCAGAGATTGAAATGAGCACAGATAAAGTTCCTTAAGCCAAATATGGAATAGACAAGAGCTACTCCTGCTCAACGAAATGGACTCAACACGCCATATTAAACGCCTAAGAATGTACCTGACTAGTAAGTATCTTAAAACCTATGGATTGCTATGTCTCCGAAAGAAAATCAAGCGTGTGTACAGGGGCAGAAACGCAGCAGTGATAGGATTGGAGAGGTTCGGTGAGCAAATGAAGACCCTTTGAAGTCATATTGCATCGTACCCATTCCACGGGTCTCAACTCTCCAGGTTTAAGGGATTCTTCCTTCAGCTAAACCATGCATGTGGAACCCAGAGTATGATCCACCGTGTGATCGGGAGATGTGTTCCAATATGTCTCAGTTCTCGTCCCCTGGTACTCGGGTGCAACATTCCAGACGCTTTACTAACTCTCTCCCGACTTGGAGAGTCAGTGCCTTTAACCTCCTGTTTGGCCCAGTTTGCAATTTCTGCGGAAAATGAACAGGAATAGGGCGAACCAATGAGAGACTAGCTGGAAGTGTCTGGACGGGCAAATTTAACTCTCATTTCCCACCAGGAAGAGGAATTAACCTAAGGGTCAGCGTGCCGTGCCAGAACCAGATTAGGTCCTGAAGCAATCTGTGGTGTTGCGGTGAGCTCACAAGAAAGCGACTTGAAGAAAGGAGCTCAGGGGCACTGTAATTCACAAACCTGCAGAGTTATAAATGACAGCTATCGTCTAAAAATATACTGAAGTAAGGCTGCCAAGAGGACTTGAAAGTGGGGCAGAATTGCAGGAAACCGATTTCAGGAGGTAGACTGGAATTGCATTTAAAGCATAGGAAAAGAGGCAGGACGTCCACAATGATGCACTTGGCCAAAAAGGGCGTATGCGTTTTTTCCTGAATATATTCAGGAAAAAACGCATACGCCCTTTTTGGACAACCAAGCAAGCTTGCAAAGGAAATCTGCACTACAATGAAGTCTCACTTCCCCCCTGTCAAAAGGGCCATCTGAAAAAAGTGTAGAATCCAGAAAGGCAGGACAGGCCATGGAGAACTGGGAGCATGGTTATGCTGATGGGTGGGATATAAATTGCCAACAGCCACTCGGGAGAAGTGTATGGTGTTTCCTGAAACATCTAAAAAACAAAGCAACAGAGCCTAGGGCACCTCCACTTATGGTCCTATAGCTTAGGGAAATTAAAATCAAAAAGAGACAGGCACCCCAAAGTTTGGGACGGCTCTGTTTACAAGAACCTCATTTACGGTACAAGTTCAATATCACAGAAAGTGAAAAATGGATAAAGAAGTTGTGGTACATACGTACAATGCAATATCACTCAGCAATGACATCTATGTCATCAGGCCCATAGCAGCATAATGGGTGGATTCAGGTATGGTGATTCTAACTGAAATAAGTCTCACAGAAAAAGAAACATCATAAGATGTCACTAATACACGGAATGTAAACTTGGCTACACAGGAACTGGATTACAAAACAGAACAGAGTCTCAAATTTAGAAAACCAACATATGCTTGCTTAAGGGGAAAGGTGAGTTGGGGTGCTGCATAAAACCAGAGATTGAAATGAGCACAGATAAAGTTCCTTAAGCCAAATATGGAATAGACAAGAGCTACTCCTTGCTCAACGAAATGGACTCAACACCCCATATTAAACGCCTAAGAATGTACCTGACTAGTAAGTATCTTAAAACCTATGGATTGCTATGTCTCCGAAAGAGAATCAAGCGTGTGTACACTGGCATAAACGCAGCAGTGATAGGATTGGAGAGGTTCGGTGAGCAAATGAAGACCCTTTGAAGTCATATTGCATGGTACCCATTCCACGGGTCTCCACTCTCCAGCTTTAAGGGATTCTTCCTTCAGCTAAACCATGCATGTGGAACCCAGAGTATGGTAAAACTTGGGATCAGGAGACGTGTTCCAATATGTCTCCGTTCTCGTCCCCTGGTACTCAGGTGCAACATTCCAGACGCATTACTAACACTCTCCCGACTTGGAGAGTCAGTGCCTTTAACCTCCTGTTTGGCCCAGTTTGCAATTTCTGCGGAAGATGAACAAGAATAGGGAGAACCAATGAGAGACTAGCTGGAGGTGTCTGGATGGGCAAATTTAACTCTCATTTCCCACCAGGAAGAGGAATTAACCAAAGGCTCAGCGTGCCGTGCCGGAACCAGATTAGGGCCTGAAGCAATCCTGCGGTCTTGCGGACAGCTCACAAGAAAGCGAGTTGAAGAAAGAAGCTCAGGGGCACTGTAATTCACAAACCTGCAGAGTTATAAATGACAGCTATCGTCCAAAAATATACTGAAGTCAGGCTGCCAAGAGGACTTGAAAGCGGGGCAGAATTGCAGGAAACCGATTTCAGGAGGTAGACTGGAATTGCATTTAAAGCATAGGAAAAGAGGCAGAACGTCGACAATGATGCACTTGGCCAAAAAGGGCGTATGCGTTTTTTCCTGAATATATTCAGGAAAAAACGCATACGCCCTTTTTGGCCAACCAAGCAAGCTTGCAAAGGAAATCTGCACTACAATGAAGTCTCACTTCCCCCCGGTCAAAAGGGCCATCTGAAAAAAGTGTAAAATCCAGAAAGGCAGGACAGGCCATGGAGAACTGGGAGCCTTGTTATGCTGATGGGCGGGATGTAAATTGCCAACAGCCACTCGGGAGAAATGTATGGTGTTTCCTGAAACATCTAAAAAACAAAGCAACAGAGCCTGGGGCACTTCCACTTATGGTCCTATAGCTTAGGGAAATTAAAATCAAAAAGACACAGCCACCCCAAAGTTTGGGACGGCTCGTTTATGGTACAAGTTCAATATCGCAGAAAGCGCAAAATGGATAAAGAAGTTGTGGTACTTACGTACAATGCAATATCACTCAGCAATGACATCTATGTCATCAGGCCCGTAGCAGCATAATGAGTGGATTCAGGTATGATGCTTCTAACTGAAATAAGTCACACAGAAAAAGAAACATCATAAGATATCACTAATACACGGAATGTAAACTTGGCTACACAACAACTGGATTACAAAACAAAACAGCGTCTCAAATTTAGAAAACCAACTTATGCTTGCTTAAGGGGAAAGGTGAGTTGGGGTGCTGCATAAAACCAGAGATTGAAATGAGCACAGATAAAGTTCCTTAAGCCAAATATGGAATAGAAAGAGCTACTCCTTGCTCAACTAAATGGACTCAACACCCCATATTAAACGCCTAAGAATGTACCTGACTAGTAAGTAATTTAAAACCTATGGATTGCTATGTCTCCGAAAGAAAATCAAGCGTGTGCACAGGGGCATAAACGCAGCAGTGATAGCATTGTAGAGGTTCGGTGAGCAAATGAAGAGCCTTTGAAGTCATATTGCATGGTACCCATTCCACGGGTCTCAACTCTCCAGGTTTAAGGGATTCTTCCTTCAGCTAAACCATGCATGTGGAACCCAGAGTATGATCAACCGTGTGATCGGGAGACGTGTTCCAATATGTCTCCGTTCTCGTCCCCTGGTACTCGGGTGCAACATTCCAGACGCTTTACTAACTCTCTCCCGACTTGGAGAGTCAGTGCCTTTAACCTCCTGTTTGGCCCAGTTTGCAATTTCTGCGGAAGATGAACCAGAATAGGGAGAACCAATGAGAGACTAGCTGGAGGTGTCTGGATGGGCAAATTTAACTCTCATTTCCCACCAGGAAGAGGAATTAACCAAAGGCTCAGCGTGCCGTGCCGGAACCAGATTAGGGCCTGAAGCACTCCTGCGGTGTTGCGGCCAGCTCACAAGAAAGCGAGTTGAAGAAAGGAGCTCAGGGGCACTGTAATTCACAAACCTGCAGAGTTATAAATGACAGCTATCGTCCAAAAATATACTGAAGTCAGGCTGCCAAGAGGACTTGAAAGCGGGGCAGAATTGCAGGAAACCGATTTCAGGAGGTAGACTGGAATTGCATTTAAAGCATAGGAAAGTAGGCAGAACGTCCACAATGATGCACTTGGCCAAAAAGGGCGTATGCGTTTTTTCCTGAATATATTCAGGAAAAAACGCATACGCCCTTTTTGGACAACCAAGCAAGCTTGCAAAGGAAATCTGCACTACAATGAAGTCTCACTTCCCCCTGGTCAAAAGGGCCATCTGAAAAAAGTGTAAAATCCAGAAAGGCAGGACAGGCCATGGAGATCTGGGAGCCTTGTTATGCTGATGGGTGGGATATAAATTGCCAACAGCCACTCGGGAGAAGTGTATGGTGTTTCCTGAAACATCTAAAAAACAAAGCAACAGAGCCTGGGGCACTTCCACTTATGGTCCTATAGCTTAGGGAAATTAAAATCAAAAAGACACAGCCACCCCAAAGTTTGGGACGGCTCGTTTATGGTACAAGTTCAATATCGCAGAAAGCGCAAAATGGATAAAGAAGTTGTGGTACTTACGTACAATGCAATATCACTCAGCAATGACATCTATGTAGTCAGGCCCGTAGCAGCATAATGAGTGGATTCAGGTATGATGCTTCTAACTGAAATAAGTCACACAGAAAAAGAAACATCATAAGATATCACTAATACACGGAATGTAAACTTGGCTACACAGGAACTGGATTACAAAACAGAACAGGGTCTCAAATTTAGAAAACCAACTTATGCTTGCTTAAGGGGAAAGGTGAGTTGGGGTGCTGCCTAAAACCAGAGATTGAAATGAGCACAGATAAAGTTCCTTAAGCCAAATATGGAATAGACAAGAGCTACTCCTTGCTCAACGAAATGGACTCAACACCCCATATTAAACGCCTAAGAATGTACCTGACTAGTAAGTATCTTAAAACCTATGGATTGCTATGTCTCCGAAAGAGAATCAAGCGTGTGTACACTGGCATAAACGCAGCAGTGATAGGATTGGAGAGGTTCGGTGAGCAAATGAAGACCCTTTGAAGTCATATTGCATGATACCCATTCCACGGGTCTCAACTCTCCAGCTTTAAGGAATTCTTCCTTCAGCTAAACCATGCATGTGGAACCCAGAGTATGATCAAATGTGTGATCAGGAGACGTGTTCAAATGTGTCTCCATTCTCGTCCCCTGGTACTCGGGTGCAACATTCCAGATGCTTTAGTAACACTCTCCCGACTTGGAGAGTCAGTGCCTTTAACCTCCTGTTTGGCCCAGTTTGCAATTTCTGCGGAAGATGAACAGGAATAGGGAGAACCAATGAGAGACTAGCTGGAGGTGTCTGGATGGGCAAATTTAACTCTCATTTCCCACCAGGAAGAGGAATTAACCAAAGGCTCAGCGTGCCGTGCCGGAACCAGATTAGGGCCTGAAGCAATCCTGCGGTGTTGCGGCCAGCTCACAAGAAAGCGAGTTGAAGAAAGGAGCTCAGGGGCACTGTAATTCACAAACCTGCAGAGTTATAAATGACAGCTATCGTCCAAAAATATACTGAAGTAAGGCTGCCAAGAGGACTTGAAAGCGGGGCAGAATTGCAGGAAACCCATTTCAGGAGGTAGACTGGAATTGCATTTAAAGCATAGGAAAAGAGGCAGAACGTGCACAATGATGCACTTGGCCAAAAAGGGCGTATGCGTTTTTTCCTGAATATATTCAGGAAAAAACGCATACGCCCTTTTTGGCCAACCAAGCAAGCTTGCAAAGGAAATCTGCACTACAATGAAGTCTCACTTCCCCCCTGTCAAAAGGGTCATCTGAAAAAAGAGTAGAATCCAGAAAGGCAGGACAGGCCATGGAGAACTGGGAGCATGGTTATGCTGATGGGTGGGATATAAATTGCCAACAGCCACTCGGGAGAAGTGTATGGTGTTTCCTGAAACATCTAAAAAACAAAGCAACAGAGCCTAGTGCACTTCCACTTATGGTCCTATAGCTTAGGGAAATTAAAATCAAAAAGACACAGCCACCCGAAAGTTTGGGACGGCTCTGTTTACAAGAACCTCATTTACGGTACAAGTTCAATATCACAGAAAGTGAAAAATGGATAAAGAAGTTGTGGTACTTACGTACAATGCAATATCACTCAGCAATGACATCTATGTCATCAGGCCCATAGCAGCATAATGAGTGGATTCAGGTATGGTGATACTAACTGAAATAAGTCACACAGAAAAAGAAACTTCATAAGATATCACTAATACATGGAATGTAAACTTGGCTACACAGGAACTGGATTACAAAACAGAACAGGGTCTCAAATTTAGAAAACCAACTTATGCTTGCTTAAGGGGAAAGGTGAGTTGGGGTGCTGCATAAAACCAGAGATTGAAATGAGCACAGATAAAGTTCCTTAAGCCAAATATGGAATAGACAAGAGCTACTCCTTGCTCAACGAAATGGACTCAACACCCCATATGAAACGCCTAAGAATGTACCTGACTAGTAAGTATCTTAAAACCTATGGATTGCTATGTCTCCGAAAGAGAATCAAGCGTGTGTACACTGGCATAAACGCAGCAGTGATAGGATTGGAGAGGTTCGGTGAGCAAATGAAGACCCTTTGAAGTCATATTGCATGATACCCATTCCACGGGTCTGAACTCTCCAGCTTTAAGGAATTCTTCCTTCAGCTAAACCATGCATGTGGAACCCAGAGTATGATCAAATGTGTGATCAGGAGACGTGTTCAAATATGTCTCCATTCTCGTCCCCTGGTACTCGGGTGCAACATTCCAGATGCTTTAGTAACACTCTCCCGACTTGGAGAGTCAGTGCCTTTAACCTCCTGTTTGGCCCAGTTTGCAATTTCTGCGGAAGATGAACAGGAATAGGGAGAACCAATGAGAGACTAGCTGGAGGTGTCTGGACGGGCAAATTTAACTCTCATTTCCCACCAGGAAGAGGAATTAACCAAAGGCTCAGCGTGCCGTGCCGGAACAAGATTAGGGCCTGAAGCAATCCTGCGGTGTTGCGGCCAGCTCACAAGAAAGCGAGTTGAAGAAAGGAGCTCAGGGGCACTGTAATTCACAAACCTGCAGAGTTATAAATGACAGCCATCGTTCAAAAATATACTGAAGTAAGGCTGCCAAGAGGACTTGAAAGCGGGGCAGAATTGCAGGAAACCGATTTCAGGAGGTAGACTGGAATTGCATTTAAAGCATAGGAAAAGAGGCAGAACGTCCACAATGATGCACTTGGCCAAAAAGGGCGTATGCGTTTTTTCCTGAATATATTCAGGAAAAAACGCATACGCCCTTTTTGGCCAACCAAGCAAGCTTGCAAAGGAAATCTGCACTACAATGAAGTCTCACTTCCCCCCGGTCAAAAGGGCCATCTGAAAAAAGTGTAAAATCCAGAAAGGCAGGACAGGCCATGGAGAACTGGGAGCCTTGTTATGCTGATGGGCGGGATGTAAATTGCCAACAGCCACTCGGGAGAAGTGTATGGTGTTTCCTGAAACATCTAAAACACAAAGCAACAGAGCCTAGGGCACTTCCACTTATGGTCCTATAGCTTAGGGAAATTAAAATCAAAAAGACACAGCCACCCCAAAGTTTGGGACGGCTCCTTTATGGTACAAGTTCAATATCGCAGAAAGCGCAAAATGGATAAAGAAGTTGTGGTACTTACGTACAACGCAATATCACTCAGCAATGAAATCTATGTCATCAGGCCCGTAGCAGCATAATGAGTGGATTCAGGTATGATGCTTCCAACTGAAATAAGTTACACAGAAAAAGAAACATCATAAGATATCACTAATACACGGAATGTAAACTTGGCTACACAAGAACTGGATTACAAAACAAAACAGCGTCTCAAATTTAGAAAACCAACTTATGCTTGCTTAAGGGGAAAGGTGAGTTGGGGTGCTGCATAAAACCAGAGATTGAAATGAGCACAGATAAAGTTCCTTAAGCCAAATATGGAATAGAAAGAGCTACTCCCTGCTCAACGAAATGGACTCAACACCCCATATTAAACGCGTAAGAATGTACCTGACTAGTAAGTATCTTAAATCCTATGGATTGCTATGTCTCCGAAAGAAAATCAAGCGTGTGCACAGGGGCATAAACGCAGCAGTGATAGCATTGTAGAGGTTCGGTGAGCAAATGAAGAGCCTTTGAAGTCATATTGCATGGTACCCATTCCACGGGTCTCAACTCTCCAGGTTTAAGGGATTCTTCCTTCAGCTAAACCATGCATGTGGAACCCAGAGTATGATAAAACTTGTGATCAGGAGACGTGTTCCAATATGTTCCGTTCTCGTCCCCTGGTACTCAGGTGCAACATTCCAGACGCATTACTAACACTCTCCTGACTTGGAGAGTCAGTGCCTTTAACCTCCTGTTTGGCCCAGTTTGCAATTTCTGCAGAAGATGAACAGGAATAGGGAGAACCAATGAGAGACTAGCTGGAGGTGTCTGGACGGGCAAATTTAACTCTCATTTCCCACCAGGAAGAGGAATTAACCAAAGGCTCAGCGTGCCGTGCCGGAACAAGATTAGGGCCTGAAGCAATCCTGCGGTGTTGCGGCCAGCTCACAAGAAAGCGAGTTGAAGAAAGGAGCTCAGGGGCACTGTAATTCACAAACCTGCAGAGTTATAAATGACAGCTATCGTCCAAAAATATACTGAAGTCAGGCTGCCAAGAGGACTTGAAAGCGGGGCAGAATTGCAGGAAACCGATTTCAGGAGGTAGGCTGGAATTGCATTTAAAGCATAGGAAAAGAGGCAGAACGTCGACAATGATGCACTTGGCCAAAAAGGGCGTATGCGTTTTTTCCTGAATATATTCAGGAAAAAACGCATACGCCCTTTTTGGACAACCAAGCAAGCTTGCAAAGGAAATCTGCACTACAATGAAGTCTCACTTCCCCCCGGTCAAAAGGGCCATCTGAATAAAGTGTAAAATCCAGAAAGGCAGGACAGGCCATGGAGAACTGGGAGCCTTGTTATGCTGATGGGCGGGATGAAAATTGCCAACAGCCACTCAGGAGAAGTGTATGGTGTTTCCTGAAACATCTAAAAAACAAAGCAACAGAGCCTGGGGCACTTCCACTCATGGTCCTATAGCTTAGGGAAATTAAAATCAAAAAGACACAGCCACCCCAAAGTTTGGGACGGCTCTGTTTATAAGAACCTCGTTTAAGGTACAAGTTCAATATCGCAGAAAGTGAAAAATGGATAAAGAAGTTGTGGTAGTTACATACAATGCAATATCACTCAGCAATGACATCTATGTCATCAGGCCCGTAGCAGCATAATGAGTGGATTCAGGTATGATGATTCTAACTGAAATAAGTCACAAAGAAAAAGAAACATCATAAGATATCACTAATACACAGAATGTAAACTTGGCTACACAGGAACTGGATTACAAAACAGAACAGGGTCTCAAATTTAGAAAACCAACTTATGCTTGCTTAAGGGGAAAGGTGAGTTGGGGTGCTGCCTAAAACCAGAGATTGAAATGAGCACAGATAAAGTTCCTTAAGCCAAATATGGAATAGACAAGAGCTACTCCTTGCTCAACGAAATGGACTCAACACCCCATATTAAACGCCTAAGAATGTACCTGACTAGTAAGTATCTTAAAACCTATGGATTGCTATGTCTCCGAAAGAGAATCAAGCGTGTGTACACTGGCATAAACGCAGCAGTGATAGGATTGGAGAGGTTCGGTGAGCAAATGAAGACCCTTTGAAGTCATATTGCATGGTACCCATTCCACGGGTCTCAACTCTCCAGCTTTAAGGGATTCTTCCTTCAGCTAAACCATGCATGTGGAACCCAGAGTATGATCAAACGTCTGATCGGGAGACGTGTTCAAATATGTCTCCATTCTCGTCCCCTGGTACTCGGGTGCAACATTCCAGACGCTTTACTAACTCTCTCCCGACTTGGAGAGTCAGTGCCTTTAACCTCCTGTTTGGCCCAGTTTGCAATTTCTGCGGAAGATGAACAGGAATAGGGAGAACCAATGAGAGACTAGCTGGAGGTGTCTGGACGGGCAAATTTAACTCTCATTTCCCACCAGGAAGAGGAATTAACCAAAGGCTCAGCGTGCCGTGCCGGAACCAGATTAGGGCCTGAAGCAATCCTGCGGTGTTGCGGCCAGCTCACAAGAAAGCGAGTTGAAGAAAGGAGCTCAGGGGCACTGTAATTCACAAACCTGCAGAGTTATAAATGACAGCTATCGTCCAAAAATATACTGAAGTCAGGCTGCCAAGAGGACTTGAAAGCGGGGCAGAATTGCAGGAAACCGATTTCAGGAGGTAGGCTGGAATTGCATTTAAAGCATAGGAAAAGAGGCAGAACGTCGACAATGATGCACTTGGCCAAAAAGGGCGTATGCGTTTTTTCCTGAATATATTCAGGAAAAAACGCATACGCCCTTTTTGGCCAACCAAGCAAGCTTGCAAAGGAAATCTGCACTACAATGAAGTCTCACTTCCCCCCGGTCAAAAGGGCCATCTGAAAAAAGTGTAAAATCCAGAAAGGCAGGACAGGCCATGGAGAACTGGGAGCCTTGTTATGCTGATGGGCGGGATGTAAATTGCCAACAGCCACTTGGGAGAAGTGTGTGGTGTTTCCTGAAACATCTAAAAAACAAAGCAACAGAGCCTGGGGCACTTCCACTTATGGTCCTATAGCTTAGGGAAATTAAAATCAAAAAGACACAGCCACCCCAAAGTTTGGGACGGCTCCTTTATGGTACAAGTTCAATATCGCAGAAAGCGCAAAATGGATAAAGAAGTTGTTGTACTTACGTACAATGCAATATCACTCAGCAATGAAATCTATGTCATCAGGCCCGTAGCAGCATAATGAGTGGATTCAGGTATGATGCTTCCAACTGAAATAAGTTACACAGAAAAAGAAACATCATAAGATATCACTAATACACGGAATGTAAACTTGGCTACACAAGAACTGGATTACAAAACAAAACAGGGTCTCAAATTTAGAAAACCAACTTATGCTTGCTTAAGGGGAAAGGTGAGTTGGGGTGCTGCATAAAACCAGAGATTGAAATGAGCACAGATAAAGTTCCTTAAGCCAAATATGGAATAGAAAGAGCTACTCCCTGCTCAACGAAATGGACTCAACACCCCATATTAAACGCGTAAGAATGTACCTGACTAGTAAGTATCTTAAATCCTATGGATTGCTATGTCTCCGAAAGAGAATCAAGCGTGTGTACACTGGCATAAACGCAGCAGTGATAGGATTGGAGAGGTTCGGTGAGCAAATGAAGACCCTTTGAAGTCATATTGCATGGTACCCATTCCACGGGTCTCAACTCTCCAGCTTTAAGGGATTCTTCCTTCAGCTAAACCATGCATGTGGAACCCAGAGTTTGATCAAACGTGTGCTCGGGAGACGTGTTCAAATATGTCTCCATTCCCGTTCCCTTGCACTCGGGTGCAACATTCCAGACGCTTTACTAACACTCTCCCGACTTGGAGAGTCAGTGCCTTTAACCTCCTGTTTGGCCCAGTTTGCAATTTCTGCGGAAGATGAACAGGAATAGGGAGAACTAATGAGAGACTAGCTGGAGGTGTCTGGACGGGCAAATTTAACTCTCATTTCCCACCAGGAAGAGGAATTAACCAAAGGCTCAGCGTGCCGTGCCGGAACCAGATTAGGGCCTGAAGCAATCCTGCGGTGTTGCGGCCAGCTCACAAGAAAGCGAGTTGAAGAAAGGAGCTCAGGGGCACTGTAATTCACAAACCTGCAGAGTTATAAATGACAGCTATCGTCCAAAAATATACTGAAGTCAGGCTGCCAAGAGGACTTGAAAGCGGGGAAGAATTGCAGGAAACCGATTTCAGGAGGTAGGCTGGAATTGCATTTAAAGCATAGGAAAAGAGGCAGAACGTCGACAATGATGCACTTGGCCAAAAAGGGCGTATGCGTTTTTTCCTGAATATATTCAGGAAAAAACGCATACGCCCTTTTTGGACAACCAAGCAAGCTTGCAAAGGAAATCTGCACTACAATGAAGTCTCACTTCCCCCCAGTCAAAAGGGCCATCTGAATAAAGTGTAAAATCCAGAAAGGCAGGACAGGCCATGGAGAACTGGGAGCCTTGTTATGCTGATGGGCGGGATGTAAATTGCCAACAGCCACTCGGGAAAAGTGTATGGTGTTTCCTGAAACATCTAAAAAACTAAGCAACAGAGCCTAGGGCACTTCCACTTATGGTCCTATAGCTTAGGGAAATTAAAATCAAAAAGACACAGCCACCCCAAAGTTTGGGACGGCTCTGTTTACAAGAACCTCGTTTATGGTACAAGTTCAATATCGCAGAAAGTGAAAAATGGATAAAGAAGTTGTGGTAGTTACGTACAATGCAATATCACTCAGCAATGACATCTATGTCATCAGGCCCGTAGCTGCATAATGAGTGGATTCAGGTATGATGATTCTAACTGAAATAAGTCACAAAGAAAAAGAAACATCATAAGATATCACTAATACACAGAATGTAAACTTGGCTACACAGGAACTGGATTACAAAACAGAACAGGGTCTCAAATTTAGAAAACCAACTTATGCTTGCTTAAGGGGAAAGGTGAGTTGGGGTGCTGCCTAAAACCAGAGATTGAAATGAGCACAGATAAAGTTCCTTAAGCCAAATATGGAATAGACAAGAGCTACTCCTTGCTCAACGAAATGGACTCAACACCCCATATTAAACGCCTAAGAATGTACCTGACTAGTAAGTATCTTAAAACCTATGGATTGCTATGTCTCCGAAAGAGAATCAAGCGTGTGTACACTGGCATAAACGCAGCAGTGATAGGATTGGAGAGGTTCGGTGAGCAAATGAAGACCCTTTGAAGTCATATTGCATGGTACCCATTCCACGGGTCTCAACTCTCCAGCTTTAAGGGATTCTTCCTTCAGCTAAACCATGCATGTGGAACCCAGAGTATGATCAAACGTCTGATCGGGAGACGTGTTCAAATATGTCTCCATTCTCGTCCCCTGGTACTCGGGTGCAACATTCCAGACGCTTTACTAACTCTCTCCCGACTTGGAGAGTCAGTGCCTTTAACCTCCTGTTTGGCCCAGTTTGCAATTTCTGCGGAAGATGAACAGGAATAGGGAGAACCAATGAGAGACTAGCTGGAGGTGTCTGGACGGGCAAATTTAACTCTCATTTCCCACCAGGAAGAGGAATTAACCAAAGGCTCAGCGTGCCGTGCCGGAACCAGATTAGGGCCTGAAGCAATCCTGCGGTGTTGCGGCCAGCTCACAAGAAAGCGAGTTGAAGAAAGGAGCTCAGGGGCACTGTAATTCACAAACCTGCAGAGTTATAAATGACAACTATCGTCCAAAAATATACTGAAGTCAGGCTGCCAAGAGGACTTGAAAGCGGGGCAGAATTGCAGGAAATCGATTTCAGGAGGTAGGCTGGAATTGCATTTAAAGCATAGGAAAAGAGGCAGAACGTCGACAATGATGCACTTGGCCAAAAAGGGCATATGCGTTTTTTCCTGAATATATTCAGGAAAAAACGCATACGCTCTTTTTGGCCAACCAAGCAAGCTTGCAAAGGAAATCTGCACTACAATGAAGTCTCACTTCCCCCTGGTCAAAAGGGCCATCTGAAAAAAGTGTAAAATCCAGAAAGGCAGGACAGGCCATGGAGAACTGGGAGCCTTGTTATGCTGATGGGCGGGATATAAATTGCCAACAGCCACTTGGGAGAAGTGTGTGGTGTTTCCTGAAACATCTAAAAAACAAAGCAACAGAGCCTGGGGCACTTCCACTTATGGTCCTATAGCTTAGGGAAATTAAAATCAAAAAGACACAGCCACCCCAAAGTTTGGGACGGCTCCTTTATGGTACAAGTTCAATATCGCAGAAAGCGCAAAATGGATAAAGAAGTTGTTGTACTTACGTACAATGCAATATCACTCAGCAATGAAATCTATGTCATCAGGCCCGTAGCAGCATAATGAGTGGATTCAGGTATGATGCTTCCAACTGAAATAAGTTACACAGAAAAATAAACATCATAAGATATCACTAATACACGGAATGTAAACTTGGCTACACAAGAACTGGATTACAAAACAAAACAGGGTCTCAAATTTAGAAAACCAACTTATGCTTGCTTAAGGGGAAAGGTGAGTTGGGGTGCTGCATAAAACCAGAGATTGAAATGAGCACAGATAAAGTTCCTTAAGCCAAATATGGAATAGAAAGAGCTACTCCCTGCTCAACGAAATGGACTCAACACCCCATATTAAACGCCTAAGAATGTACCTGACTAGTAAGTATCTTAAATCCTATGGATTGCTATGTCTCCGAAAGAAAATCAAGCGTGTGTACACTGGCATAAACGCAGCAGTGATAGGATTGGAGAGGTTCGGTGAGCAAATGAAGACCCTTTGAAGTCATATTGCATGGTACCCATTCCACGGGTCTCAACTCTCCAGCTTTAAGGGATTCTTCCTTCAGCTAAACCATGCATGTGGAACCCAGAGTTTGATCAAACGTGTGCTCGGGAGACGTGTTCAAATATGTCTCCATTCCCATTCCCTTGCACTCGGGTGCAACATTCCAGACGCTTTACTAACACTCTCCCGACTTGGAGAGTCAGTGCCTTTAACCTCCTGTTTGGCCCAGTTTGCAATTTCTGCGGAAGATGAACAGGAATAGGGAGAACCAATGAGAGACTAGCTGGAGGTGTCTGGACGGGCAAATTTAACTCTCATTTCCCACCAGGAAGGGAATTAACCAAAGGCTCAGCGTGCCGTGCTGGAACCAGATTAGGGCCTGAAGCAATCCTGCGGTGTTGCGGCCAGCTCACAAGAAAGCGAGTTGAAGAAAGGAGCTCAGGGGCACTGTAATTCACAAACCTGCAGAGTTATAAATGACAGCTATCGTCCAAAAATATACTGAAGTAAGGCTGCCAAGAGGACTTGAAAGCGGGGCAGATTGCAGGAAACCGATTTCAGGAGGTAGGCTGGAATTGCATTTAAAGCATAGGAAAAGAGGCAGAACATCCACAATGATGCACTTGGCCAAAAAGGGCGTATGCGTTTTTTCCTGAATATATTCAGGAAAAAACGCATACGCCCTTTTTGGCCAACCAAGCAAGCTTGCAAAGGAAATCTGCACTACGATGAAGTCTCACTTCCCCCCGGTCAAAAGGGCCATCTGAAAAAAGTGTAAAATCCAGAAAGGCAGGACAGGCCATGGAGAACTGGGAGCCTTGTTATGCTGATGGGCGGGATGTAAATTGCCCACAGCCACTCAGGAGAAGTGTATGGTGTTTCCTGAAACATCTAAAAAACAAAGCAACAGAGCCTGGGGCACTTCCACTCATGGTCCTATAGCTTAGGGAAATTAAAATCAAAAAGACACAGCCACCCCAAAGTTTGGGACGGCTCTGTTTATAAGAACCTCGTTTACGGTACAAGTTCAATATCGCAGAAAGTGAAAAATGGATAAAGAAGTTGTGGTACTTACGTACAATGCAATATCACTCAGCAATGAAATCTATGTCATCAGGCCCGTAGCAGCATAATGAGTGGATTCAGGTATGATGATTCTAACTGAAATAAGTCACAAAGAAAAAGAAACATCATAAGATATCACTAATACACAGAATGTAAACTTGGCTACACAGGAACTGGATTACAAAACAGAACAGGGTCTCAAATTTAGAAAACCAACTTATGCTTGCTTAAGGGGAAAGGTGAGTTGGGGTGCTGCCTAAAACCAGAGATTGAAATGAGCACAGATAAAGTTCCTTAAGCCAAATATGGAATAGACAAGAGCTACTCCTTGCTCAACGAAATGGACTCAACACCCCATATTAAACGCCTAAGAATGTACCTGACTAGTAAGTATCTTAAAACCTATGGATTGCTATGTCTCCGAAAGAGAATCAAGCATGTGTACACTGGCATAAACGCAGCAGTGATAGGATTGGAGAGGTTCGGTGAGCAAATGAAGACACTTTGAAGTCATATTGCATGGTACCCATTCCACGGGTCTCAACTCTCCAGCTTTAAGGGATTCTTCCTTCAGCTAAACCATGCATGTGGAACCCAGAGTATGATAAAACGTGGGATCGGGAGTCGTGTTCCAATATGTCTCCGTTCTCGTCCCCTGGTACTCGGGTGCAACATTCCAGACGCTTTACTAACACTCTCCCGACTTGGAGAGTCAGTGCCTTTAACCTCCTGTTTGGCCCAGTTTGCAATTTCTGCGGAAGATGAACAGGAATAGGGAGAACCAATGAGAGACTAGCTGGAGGTGTCTGGACGGGCAAATTTAACTCTCATTTCCCACCAGGAAGAGGAATTAACCAAAGGCTCAGCGTGCCGTGCCGGAACCAGATTAGGGCCTGAAGCAATCCTGCGGTGTTGCGGCCAGCTCACAAGAAAGCGAGTTGAAGAAAGGAGCTCAGGGGCACTGTAATTCACAAACCTGCAGAGTTATAAATGACAGCTATCGTCCAAAAATATACTGAAGTCAGGCTGCCAAGAGGACTTGAAAGCGGGGCAGAATTGCAGGAAACCGATTTCAGGAGGTAGGCTGGAATTGCATTTAAAGCATAGGAAAAGAGGCAGATCGTCGACAATGATGCACTTGGCCAAAAAGGGCGTATGCGTTTTTTCCTGAATATATTCAGGAAAAAACGCATACGCCCTTTTTGGACAACCAACAAGCTTGCAAAGGAAATCTGCACTACAATGAAGTCTCACTTCCCCCCGGTCAAAAGGGCCATCTGAAAAAAGTGTAAAATCCAGAAAGGCAGGACAGGCCATGGAGAACTGGGAGCCTTGTTATGCTGATGGGCGGGATGTAAATTGCCAACAGCCACTCGGGAAAAGTGTATGGTGTTTCCTGAAACATCTAAAAAACAAAGCAACAGAGCCTAGGGCACTTCCACTTATGGTCCTATAGCTTAGGGAAATTAAAATCAAAAAGACACAGCCACCCCAAAGTTTGGGACGGCTCTGTTTACAAGAACCTCGTTTACGGTACAAGTTCAATATCGCAGAAAGTGAAAAATGGATAAAGAAGTTGTGGTACTTACGTACAATGCAATATCACTCAGCAATGACATCTATGTCATCAGGCCCGTAGCTGCATAATGAGTGGATTCAGGTATGATGATTCTAACTGAAATAAGTCACAAAGAAAAAGAAACATCATAAGATATCACTAATACACAGAATGTAAACTTGGCTACACAGGAACTGGATTACAAAACAAAACAGGGTCTCAAATTTAGAAAACCAACTTATGCTTGCTTAAGGGGAAAGGTGAGTTGGGGTGCTGCCTAAAACCAGAGATTGAAATGAGCACAGATAAAGTTCCTTAAGCCAAATATGGAATAGACAAGAGCTACTCCTTGCTCAACGAAATGGACTCAACACCCCATATTAAACGCCTAAGAATGTACCTGACTAGTAAGTATCTTAAAACCTATGGATTGCTATGTCTCCGAAAGAGAATCAAGCGTGTGTACACTGGCATAAACGCAGCAGTGATAGGATTGGAGAGGTTCGGTGAGCAAATGAAGACCCTTTGAAGTCATATTGCATGGTACCCATTCCACGGGTCTCAACTCTCCAGCTTTAAGGGATTCTTCCTTCAGCTAAACCATGCATGTGGAACCCAGAGTATGATAAAACGTGTGATTGGGAGTCGTGTTCCAATATGTCTCCGTTCTCGTCCCCTGGTACTCGGGTGCAACATTCCAGACGCTTTACTAACACTCTCCCGACTTGGAGAGTCAGTGCCTTTAACCTCCTGTTTAGCCCAGTTTGCAATTTCTGCGGAAGATGAACAGGAATAGGGAGAACTAATGAGAGACTAGCTGGAGGTGTCTGGACGGGCAAATTTAACTCTCATTTCCCACCAGGAAGAGGAATTAACCAAAGGCTCAGCGTGCCGTGCCGGAACCAGATTAGGGCCTGAAGCAATCCTGCGGTGTTGCGGCCAGCTCACAAGAAAGCGAGTTGAAGAAAGGAGCTCAGGGGCACTGTAATTCACAAACCTGCAGAGTTATAAATGACAGCTATCGTCCAAAAATATACTGAAGTCAGGCTGCCAAGAGGACTTGAAAGCGGGGCAGAATTGCAGGAAACCGATTTCAGGAGGTAGGCTGGAATTGCATTTAAAGCATAGGAAAAGAGGCAGATCGTCGACAATGATGCACTTGGCCAAAAAGGGCGTATGCGTTTTTTCCTGAATATATTCAGGAAAAAACGCATACGCCCTTTTTGGACAACCAAGCAAGCTTGCAAAGGAAATCTGCACTACAATGAAGTCTCACTTCCCCCCGGTCAAAAGGGCCATCTGAATAAAGTGTAAAATCCAGAAAGGCAGGACAGGCCATGGAGAACTGGGAGCCTTGTTATGCTGATGGGCGGGATGTAAATTGCCAACAGCCACTCGGGAAAAGTGTATGGTGTTTCCTGAAACATCTAAAAAACAAAGCAACAGAGCCTAGGGCACTTCCACTTATGGTCCTATAGCTTAGGGAAATTAAAATCAAAAATACACAGCCACCCCAAAGTTTGGGACGGCTCTGTTTACAAGAACCTCGTTTATGGTACAAGTTCAATATCGCAGAAAGTGAAAAATGGATAAAGAAGTTGTGGTAGTTACGTACAATGCAATATCACTCAGCAATGACATCTATGTCATCAGGCCCGTAGCTGCATAATGAGTGGATTCAGGTATGATGATTCTAACTGAAATAAGTCACAAAGAAAAAGAAACATCATAAGATATCACTAATACACAGAATGTAAACTTGGCTACACAGGAACTGGATTACAAAACAGAACAGGGTCTCAAATTTAGAAAACCAACTTATGCTTGCTTAAGGGGAAAGGTGAGTTTGGGTGCTGCATAAAACCAGAGATTGAAATGAGCACAGATAAAGTTCCTTAAGCCAAATATGGAATAGACAAGAGCTACTCCTTGCTCAACGAAATGGACTCAACACCCCATATTAAACGCCTAAGAATGTACCTGACTAGTAAGTATCTTAAAACCTATGGATTGCTATGTCTCCGAAAGAGAATCAAGCGTGTGTACACTGGCATAAACACAGCAGTGATAGGATTGGACAGGTTCGGTGAGCAAATGAAGACCCTTTGAAATCATATTGCATGGTACCCATTCCACGGGTCTCCACTCTCCAGCTTTAAGGGATTCTTCCTTCAGCTAAACCATGCATGTGGAACCCAGAGTATGATCAAATGTGTGATCGGGAGACGTGTTCAAATATGTCTCCGTTCTCGTCCCCTGGTACTCGGGTGCAACATTCCAGACGCTTTACTAACTCTCTCCCGACTTGGAGAGTCAGTGCCTTTAACCTCCTGTTTGGCCCAGTTTGCAATTTCTGCGGAAGATGAACAGGAATAGGGAGAACCAATGAGAGACTAGCTGGAGGTGTCTGGACGGGCAAATTTAACTCTCATTTCCCACCAGGAAGAGGAATTAAACAAAGGCTCAGCGTGCCGTGCCGGAACTAGATTAGGGCCTGAAGCAATCCAGCGGTGTTGCGGCCAGCTCACAAGAAAGCGACTTGAAGAAAGGAGCTCAGGGGCACTGTAATTCACAAACCTGCAGAGTTATAAATGACAGCTATCGTCCAAAAATATACTGAAGTCAGGCTGCCAAGAGGACTTGAAAGCGGGGCAGAATTGCAGGAAACCGATTTCAGGAGGTAGACTGGAATTGCATTTAAAGCATAGGAAAAGAGGCAGAACGTCGACAATGATGCACTTGGCCAAAAAGGGCGTATGCGTTTTTTCCTGAATATATTCAGGAAAAAACGCATACGCCCTTTTTGGCCAACCAAGCAAGCTTGCAAAGGAAATCTGCACTACAATGAAGTCTCACTTCCCCCCGGTCAAAAGGGCCATCTGAATAAAGTGTAAAATCCAGAAAGGCAGGACAGGCCATGGAGAACTGGGAGCCTTGTTATGCTGATGGGCGGAATGTAAATTGCCAACAGCCACTCGGGAAAAGTGTATGGTGTTTCCTGAAACATCTAAAAAACAAAGCAACAGAGCCTAGGGCACTTCCACTTATGGTCCTATAGCTTAGGGAAATTCAAATCAAAAAGACACAGCCACCCCAAAGTTTGGGACGGCTCTGTTTACAAGAACCTCGTTTATGGTACAAGTTCAATATCGCAGAAAGTGAAAAATGGATAAAGAAGTTGTGGTAGTTACGTACAATGCAATATCACTCAGCAATGACATCTATGTCATTAGGCAAGTAGCTGCATAATGAGTGGATTCAGGTATGATGATTCTAACTGAAATAAGTCACAAAGAAAAAGAAACATCATAAGATATCACTAATACACAGAATGTAAACTTGGCTACACAGGAACTGGATTACAAAACAGAACAGGGTCTCAAATTTAGAAAACCAACTTATGCTTGCTTAAGGGGAAAGGTGAGTTGGGGTGCTGCATAAAACCAGAGATTGAAATGAGCACAGATAAAGTTCCTTAAGCCAAATATGGAGTAGACAAGAGCTACTCCTTGCTCAACGAAATGGACTCAACACCCCATATTAAACGCCTAAGAATGTACCTGACTAGTAAGTATCTTAAAACCTATGGATTGCTATGTCTCTGAAAGAGAATCAAGCGTGTGTACACTGGCATAAACACAGCAGTGATAGGATTGGAGAGGTTCGGTGAGCAAATGAAGACCCTTTGAAGTCATATTGCATGGTACCCATTCCACGGGTTTCCACTCTCCAGCTTTAAGGGATTCTTCCTTCAGCTAAACCATGCATGTGGAACCCAGAGTATGATCAAACGTGTGATCGGGAGACGTGTTCCAATATGTCTCCGTTCTCGTCCCCTGATACTCGGGTGCAACCTTCCAGACGCTTACTAACTCTCTCCCGACTTGGAGAGTCAGTGCCTTTAACCTCCTGTTTGGCCCAGTTTGCAATTTCTGCGGAAGATGAACAGGAATAGGGAGAACCAATGAGAGACTAGCTGGAGGTGTCTGGACGGGCAAATTTAACTCTCATTTCCCACCAGGAAGAGGAATTAAACAAAGGCTCAGCGTGCCGTGCCGGAACTAGATTAGGGCCTGAAGCAATCCTGCGGTGTTGCGGCCAGCTCACAAGAAAGCGAGTTGAAGAAAGGAGCTCAGGGGCACTGTAATTCACAAACCTGCAGAGTTATAAATGACAGCTATCGTCCAAAAATATACTGAAGTCAGGCTGCCAAGAGGACTTGAAAGCGGGGCAGAATTGCAGGAAACCGATTTCAGGAGGTAGACTGGAATTGCATTTAAAGCATAGGAAAAGAGGCAGAACGTCGACAATGATGCACTTGGCCAAAAAGGGCGTATGCGTTTTTTCCTGAATATATTCAGGAAAAAACGCATACGCCCTTTTTGGCCAACCAAGCAAGCTTGCAAAGGAAATCTGCACTACAATGAAGTCTCACTTCCCCCCGGTCAAAAGGGCCATCTGAATAAAGTGTAAAATCCAGAAAGGCAGGACAGGCCATGGAGAACTGGGAGCCTTGTTATGCTGATGGGCGGAATGTAAATTGCCAACAGCCACTCGGGAAAAGTGTATGGTGTTTCCTGAAACATCTAAAAAACAAAGCAACAGAGCCTAGGGCACTTCCACTTATGGTCCTATAGCTTAGGGAAATTCAAATCAAAAAGACACAGCCACCCCAAAGTTTGGGACGGCTCTGTTTACAAGAACCTCGTTTATGGTACAAGTTCAATATCGCAGAAAGTGAAAAATGGATAAAGAAGTTGTGGTAGTTACGTACAATGCAATATCACTCAGCAATGACATCTATGTCATTAGGCAAGTAGCTGCATAATGAGTGGATTCAGGTATGATGATTCTAACTGAAATAAGTCACAAAGAAAAAGAAACATCATAAGATATCACTAATACACAGAATGTAAACTTGGCTACACAGGAACTGGATTACAAAACAGAACAGGGTCTCAAATTTAGAAAACCAACTTATGCTTGCTTAAGGGGAAAGGTGAGTTGGGGTGCTGCATAAAACCAGAGATTGAAATGAGCACAGATAAAGTTCCTTAAGCCAAATATGGAATAGACAAGAGCTACTCCTTGCTCAACGAAATGGACTCAACACCCCATATTAAACGCCTAAGAATGTACCTGACTAGTAAGTATCTTAAAACCTATGGATTGCTATGTCTCCGAAAGAGAATCAAGCGTGTGTACACTGGCATAAACGCAGCAGTGATAGGATTGGAGAGGTTCGGTGAGCAAATGAAGACCCTTTGAAGTCATATTGCATGGTACCCATTCCACGGGTCTCCACTCTCCAGCTTTAAGGGATTCTTCCTTCAGCTAAACCATGCATGTGGAACCCAGAGTATGATCAAACGTGTGATCGGGAGACGTGTTCAAATATGTCTCCGTTCTCGTCCCCTGGTACTCGGGTGCAACATTCCAGACGCTTTACTAACTCTCTCCCGACTTGGAGAGTCAGTGTCTTTAACCTCCTGTTTGGCCCAGTTTGCAATTTCTGCGGAAGATTAACAGGAATAGGGAGAACCAATGAGAGACTAGCTGGAGGTGTCTGGACGGGCAAATTTAACTCTCATTTCCCACCAGGAAGAGGAATTAACCAAAGGCTCAGCGTGCCGTGCCCGAACCAGATTAGGGCCTGAAGCAATCCTGCGGTGTTGCGGCCAGCTCACAAGAAAGCGAGTTGAAGAAAGGAGCTCAGGGGCACTGTAATTCACAAACCTGCAGAGTTATAAATGACAGCTATCGTCCAAAAATATACTGAAGTCAGGCTGCCAAGAGGACTTGAAAGCGGGGCAGAATTGCAGGAAACCGATTTCAGGAGGTAGGCTGGAATTGCATTTAAAGCATAGGAAAAGAGGCAGAACGTCCACAATGATGCACTTGGCCAAAAAGGGCGTATGCGTTTTTTCCTGAATATATTCAGGAAAAAACGCATACGCCCTTTTTGGCCAACCAAGCAAGCTTGCAATGGAAATCTGCACTACAATGAAGTCTCACTTCCCCCCGGTCAAAAGGGCCATCTGAAAAAAGTGTAAAATCCAGAAAGGCAGGACAGGCCATGGAGAACTGGGAGCCTTGTTATGCTGATGGGCGGGATGTATATTGCCAACAGCCACTCAGGAGAAGTGTATGGTGTTTCCTGAAACATCTAAAAAACAAAGCAACACAGCCTGGGGCACTTCCACTCATGGTCCTATAGCTTAGGGAAATTAAAATCAAAAAGACACAGCCACCCCAAAGTTTGGGACGGCTCCTTTATGGTACAAGTTCAATATTGCAGAAAGCGCAAAATGGATAAAGAAGTTGTTGTACTTACGTACAATGCAATATCACTCAGCAATGAAATCTATGTCATCAGGCCCGTAGCAGCATAATGAGTGGATTCAGGTATGATGCTTCCAACTGAAATAAGTTACACAGAAAAATAAACATCATAAGATATCACTAATACACGGAATGTAAACTTGGCTACACAGGAACTGAATTACAAAACAGAACAGGGTCTAAAATTTAGAAAACCAACTTATGCTTGCTTAAGGGGAAAGGTGAGTTGGGGTTCTGCCTAAAACCAGAGATTGAAATGAGCACAGATAAAGTTCCTTAAGCCAAATATGGAATAGAAAGAGCTACTCCCTGCTCAACGAAATGGACTCAACACTCCATATTAAACGCCTAAGAATGTACCTGACTAGTAAGTATCTTAAAACCTATGGATTGCTATGTCTCCGAAAGAAAATCAAGCGTGTGTACACTGGCATAAACGCAGCAGTGATACGATTGGAGAGGTTCGGTGAGCAAATGAAGACCCTTTGAAGTCATATTGCATGGTACCCATTCCACGGGTCTCCACTCTCCAGCTTTAAGGGATTCTTCCTTCAGCTAAACCATGCATGTGGAACCCAGAGTATGATCAAACGTGTGATCGGGAGACGTGTTCAAATATGTCTCCGTTCTCGTCCCCTGATACTCGGGGGCAACCTTCCAGACGCTTTACTAACTCTCTCCCGACTTGGAGAGTCAGTGCCTTTAACCTCCTGTTTGGCCCAGTTTGCAATTTCTGCGGAAGATGAACAGGAATAGGGAGAACCAATGAGAGACTAGCTGGAGGTGTCTGGACGGGCAAATTTAACTCTCATTTCCCACCAGGAAGAGGAATTAACCAAAGGCTCAGCGTGCCGTGCCGGAACTAGATTAGGGTCTGAAGCAATCCTGCGGTGTTGCGGCCAGCTCACAAGAAAGCGAGTTGAAGAAAGGAGCTCAGGGGCACTGTAATTCACAAACCTGCAGAGTTATAAATGACAGCTATCGTCCAAAAATATACTGAAGTCAGGCTGCCAAGAGGACTTGAAAGCGGGGCAGAATTGCAGGAAACCGATTTCAGGAGGTAGACTGGAATTGTATTTAAAGCATAGGAAAAGAGGCAGAACATCCACAATGATGCACTTGGCCAAAAAGGGCGTATGCGTTTTTTCCTGAATATATTCAGGAAAAAACGCATACGCCCTTTTTGGCCAACCAAGCAAGCTTGCAAAGGAAATCTGCACTACAATGAAGTCTCACTTCCCCCCGGTCAAAAGGGCCATCTGAAAAATGTGTAAAATCCAGAAAGGCAGGACAGGCCATGGAGAACTGGGAGCCTTGTTATGCTGATGGGCGGGATGTAAATTGCCAACAGCCACTTGGGAGAAGTGTGTGGTGTTTCCTGAAACATCTAAAAAACAAAGCAACAGAGCCTGGGGCACTTCCACTTATGGTCCTATAGCTTAGGGAAATTAAAATCAAAAAGACACAGCCACCCCAAAGTTTGGGACGGCTCCTTTATGGTACAAGTTCAATATTGCAGAAAGCGCAAAATGGATAAAGAAGTTGTTGTACTTACGTACAATGCAATATCACTCAGCAATGAAATCTATGTCATCAGGCCCGTAGCAGCATAATGAGTGGATTCAGGTATGATGCTTCCAACTGAAATAAGTTACACAGAAAAATAAACATCATAAGATATCACTAATACACGGAATGTAAACTTGGCTACACAAGAACTGGATTACAAAACAAAACAGGGTCTCAAATTTAGAAAACCAACTTATGCTTGCTTAAGGGGAAAGGTGAGTTGGGGTGCTGCATAAAACCAGAGATTGAAATGAGCACAGATAAAGTTCCTTAAGCCAAATATGGAATAGAAAGAGCTACTCCCTGCTCAACGAAATGGACTCAACACCCCATATTAAACGCCTAAGAATGTACCTGACTAGTAAGTATCTTAAAACCTATGGATTGCTATGTCTCCGAAAGAAAATCAAGCGTGTGTACACTGGCATAAACGCAGCAGTGATAGGATTGGAGAGGTTCGGTGAGCAAATGAAGACCCTTTGAAGTCATATTGCATGGTACCCATTCCACGGGTCTCAACTCTCCAGCTTTAAGGGATTCTTCCTTCAGCTAAACCATGCATGTGGAACCCAGAGTATGATCAAACGTGTGATCGGGAGACGTGTTCAAATATGTCTCCGTTCTCGTCCCCTGATACTCGGGTGCAACCTTCCAGACGCTTTACTAACTCTCTCCCGACTTGGAGAGTCAGTGCCTTTAACCTCCTGTTTGGCCCAGTTTGCAATTTCTGCGGAAGATGAACAGGAATAGGGAGAACCAATGAGAGACTAGCTGGAGGTGTCTGGACGGGCAAATTTAACTCTCATTTCCCACCAGGAAGAGGAATTAACCAAAGGCTCAGCGTGCCGTGCCGGAACTAGATTAGGGCCTGAAGCAATCCTGCGGTGTTGCGGCCAGCTCACAAGAAAGCGAGTTGAAGAAAGGAGCTCAGGGGCACTGTAATTCACAAACCTGCAGAGTTATAAATGACAGCTATCGTCCAAAAATATACTGAAGTCAGGCTGCCAAGAGGACTTGAAAGCAGGGCAGAATTGCAGGAAACCGATTTCAGGAGGTAGACTGGAATTGTATTTAAAGCATAGGAAAAGAGGCAGAACATCCACAATGATGCACTTGGCCAAAAAGGGCGTATGCGTTTTTTCCTGAATATATTCAGGAAAAAACGCATACACACTTTTTCGCCAACCAAGCAAGCTTGCAAAGGAAATCTGCACTACAATGAAGTCTCACTTCCCCCCGGTCAAATGGGCCATCTGAAAAATGTGTAAAATCCAGAAAGGCAGGACAGGCCATGGAGAACTGGGAGCCTTGTTATGCTGATGGGCGGGATGTAAATTGCCAACAGCCACTCCGGAGAAGTGTATGGTGTTTCCTGAAACATCTAAAAAACAAAGCAACAGAGCCTAGGGCACTTCCACTCATGGTCCTATAGCTTAGGGAAATTAAAATCAAAAAGACACAGCCACCCCAAAGTTTGGGACGGCTCTGTTTACAAGAACCTCGTTTATGGTACAAGTTCAATATCGCAGAAAGTGAAAAATGGATAAAGAAGTTGTGGTACTTACGTACAATGCAATATCACTCAGCAATGACATCTATGTCATCAGGCCCGTAGCTGCATAATGAGTGGATTCAGGTATGATGATTCTAACTGAAATAAGTCACAAAGAAAAAGAAACATCATAAGATATCACTAATACACAGAATGTAAACTTGGCTACACAGGAACTGGATTACCAAACAGAACAGGGTCTCAAATTTAGAAAACCAACTTATGCTTGCTTAAGGGGAAATGTGAGTTGGGGTGCTGCCTAAAACCAGAGATTGAAATGAGCACAGATAAAGTTCCTTAAGCCAAATATGGAATAGACAAGAGCTACTCCTGCTCAACGAAATGGACTCAACACCCCATATTAAACGCCTAAGAATGTACCTGACTAGTAAGTATCTTAAATCCTATGGATTGCTATGTCTCCGAAAGAGAATCAAGCGTGTGTACACTGGCATAAACGCAGCAGTGATAGGATTGGAGAGGTTCGGTGAGCAAATGAAGACCCTTTGAAGTCATATTGCATGGTACCCATTCCACGGGTCTCAACTCTCCAGCTTTAAGGGATTCTTCCTTCAGCTAAACCATGCATGTGGAACCCAGAGTTTGATCAAACGTGTGCTCGGGAGACGTGTTCAAATATGTCTCCATTCCCGTTCCCTTGCACTCGGGTGCAACATTCCAGACGCTTTACTAACACTCTCCCGACTTGGAGAGTCAGTGCCTTTAACCTCCTGTTTGGCCCAGTTTGCAATTTCTGCGGAAGATGAACAGGAATAGGGAGAACCAATGACAGACTAGCTGGAGGTGTCTGGACGGGCAAATTTAACTCTCATTTCCCACCAGGAAGAGGAATTAACCAAAGGCTCAGCGTGCTGTGCCGGAACCAGATTAGGGCCTGAAGCCATCCTGCGGTGTTGCGGCCAGCTCACGAGAAAGCGAGTTGAAGAAAGGAGCTCAGGGGCACTGTAATTCACAAACCTGCAGAGTTATAAATGACAGCTATCGTCCAAAAATATACTGAAGTAAGGCTGCCAAGAGGACTTGAAAGCGGGGCAGAATTGCAGGAAACCGATTTCAGGAGGTAGACTGGAATTGCATTTAAAGCATAGGAAAAGAGGCAGAACGTCCACAATGATGCACTTGGCCAAAAAGGGCGTATGCGTTTTTTCCTGAATATATTCAGGAAAAAACGCATACGCCCTTTTTGGCCAACCAAGCAAGCTTGCAAAGGAAATCTGCACTACAATGAAGTCTCACTTCCCCCCGGTCAAAAGGGCCATCTGAAAAAAGTGTAAAATCCAGAAAGGCAGGACAGGCCATGGAGAACTGGGAGCCTTGTTATGCTGATGGGCGGGATGTAAATTGCCAACAGCCACTTGGGAGAAGTGTGTGGTGTTTCCTGAAACATCTAAAAAACAAAGCAACAGAGCCTGGGGCACTTCCACTTATGGTCCTATAGCTTAGGGAAATTAAAATCAAAAAGACACAGCCACCCCAAAGTTTGGGACGGCTCCTTTATGGTACAAGTTCAATATCGCAGAAAGCGCAAAATGGATAAAGAAGTTGTTGTACTTACGTACAATGCAATATCACTCAGCAATGAAATCTATGTCATCAGGCCCGTAGCAGCATAATGAGTGGATTCAGGTATGATGCTTCCAACTGAAATAAGTTACACAGAAAAATAAACATCATAAGATATCACTAATACACGGAATGTAAACTTGGCTACACAAGAACTGGATTACAAAACAAAACAGGGTCTCAAATTTAGAAAACCAACTTATGCTTGCTTAAGGGGAAAGGTGAGTTGGGGTGCTGCATAAAACCAGAGATTGAAATGAGCACAGATAAAGTTCCTTAAGCCAAATATGGAATAGAAAGAGCTACTCCCTGCTCAACGAAATGGACTCAACACCCCATATTAAACGCCTAAGAATGTACCTGACTAGTAAGTATCTTAAAACCTATGGATTGCTATGTCTCCGAAAGAAAATCAAGCGTGTGTACACTGGCATAAACGCAGCAGTGATAGGATTGGAGAGGTTCGGTGAGCAAATAAAGACCCTTTGAAGTCATATTGCATGGTACCCATTCCACGGGTCTCAACTCTCCAGCTTTAAGGGATTCTTCCTTCAGCTAAACCATGCATGTGGAACCCAGAGTTTGATCAAACGTGTGCTCGGGAGACGTGTTCAAATATGTCTCAATTCCCGTTCCCTTGCACTCGGGTGCAACATTCCAGACGCTTTACTAACACTCTCCCGACTTGGAGGGTCAGTGCCTTTAACCTCCTGTTTGGCCCAGTTTGCAATTTCTGCGGAAGATGAACAGGAATAGGGAGAACCAATGAGAGACTAGCAGGAGGTGTCTGGACGGGCAAATTTAACTCTCATTTCCCACCAGGAAGGGAATTAACCAAAGGCTCAGCGTGCCGTGCCGGAACCAGATTAGGGCCTGAAGCAATCTTGTGGTGTTGCGGCCAGCTCACAAGAAAGCGAGTTGAAGAAAGGAGCTCAGGGGCACTGTAATTCACAAACCTGCAGAGTTATAAATGACAGCTATCGTCCAAAAATATACTGAAGTCAGGCTGCCAAGAGGACTTGAAAGCGGGGCAGAATTGCAGGAAACCGATTTCAGGAGGTAGGCTGGAATTGCATTTAAAGCATAGGAAAAGAGGCAGAACGTCCACAATGATGCACTTGGCCAAAAAGGGCGTATGCGTTTTTTCCTGAATATATTCAGGAAAAAACGCATACGCCCTTTTTGGCCAACCAAGGAAGCTTGCAAAGGAAATCTGCACTACAATGAAGTCTCACTTCCCCCCGGTCAAAAGGGCCATCTGAAAAAAGTGTAAAATCCACAAAGGCAGGACAGGCCATGGAGAACTGGGAGCCTTGTTATGCTGATGGGCGGGATGTAAATTGCCAACAGCCACTCAGGAGAAGTGTAAGGTGTTTCCTGAAACATCTAAAAAACAAAGCAACAGAGCCTGGGGCACTTCCACTCATGGTCCTATAGCTTAGGGAAATTAAAATCAAAAAGACACAGCCACCCCAAAGTTTGGGATGGCTCTGTTTATAAGAACCTCGTTTAAGGTACAAGTTCAATATCGCAGAAAGTGAAAAATGGATAAAGAAGTTGTGGTCCTTACGTACAATGCAATATCACTCAGCAATGAAATCTATGTCATCAGGCCCGTAGCAGCATAATGAGTGGATTCAGGTATGATGATTCTAACTGAAATAAGTCACAAAGAAAAAGAAACATCATAAGATATCACTAATAAACAGAATGTAAACTTGGCTACACAGGAACTGGATTACAAAACAGAACAGGGTCTCAAATTTAGAAAACCAACTTATGCTTGCTTAAGGGGAAAGGTGAGTTGGGGTGCTGCCTAAAACCAGAGATTGAAATGAGCACAGATAAAGTTCCTTAAGCCAAATATGGAATAGACAAGAGCTACTCCTTGCTCAACGAAATGGACTCAACACCCCATATTAAACGCCTAAGAATGTACCTGACTAGTAAGTATCTTAAAACCTATGGATTGCTATGTCTCCGAAAGAG
Source organism: Lagenorhynchus albirostris (assembly GCF_949774975.1). Lineage (NCBI taxonomy): Eukaryota > Metazoa > Chordata > Mammalia > Artiodactyla > Delphinidae > Lagenorhynchus > Lagenorhynchus albirostris. The sequence goes on from NW_026783362.1 coordinate 247,978, forward strand.
AATCAAGCGTGTGTACACTGGCATAAACGCAGCAGTGATAGGATTGGAGAGGTTCGGTGAGCAAATGAAGACCCTTTGAAGTCATATTGCATGGTACGCATTCCACGGGTCTCCACTCTCCAACTTTAAGGGATTCTTCCTTCAGCTAAACCATGCATGTGGAACCCAGAGTATGATCAAACGTGTGATCGGGAGACGTGTTCAAATATGTCTCCGTTCTCGTCCCCTGGTACTCGGGTGCAACATTCCAGACGCTTTACTAACTCTCTCCCGACTTGGAGAGTCAGTGCCTTTAACCTCCTGTTTGGCCCAGTTTGCAATTTCTGCGGAAGATGAACAGGAATAGGGAGAACCAATGAGAGACTAGCTGGAGGTGTCTGGACGGGCAAATTTAACTCTCATTTCCCACCAGGAAGAGGAATTAACCAAAGGCTCAGCGTGCCGTGCCCGAACCAGATTAGGGCCTGAAGCAATCCTGCGGTGTTGCGGCCAGCTCACAAGAAAGCGAGTTGAAGAAAGGAGCTCAGGGGCACTGTAATTCACAAACCTGCAGAGTTATAAATGACAGCTATCGTCCAAAAATATACTGAAGTCAGGCTGCCAAGAGGACTCGAAAGCGGGGCAGAATTGCAGGAAACCGATTTCAGGAGGTAGGCTGGAATTGCATTTAAGGCATAGGAAAAGAGGCAGAACGTCCACAATGATGCACTTGGCCAAAAAGGGCATATGCGTTTTTTCCTGAATATATTCAGGAAAAAACGCATACGCCCTTTTTGGCCAACCAAGCAAGCTTGCAAAGGAAATCTGCACTACAATGAAGTCTCACTTCCCCCCGGTCAAAAGGGCCATCTGAAAAAAGTGTAAAATCCAGAAAGGCAGGACAGGCCATGGAGAACTGGGAGCCTTGTTATGCTGATGGGCGGGATGTAAATTGCCAACAGCCACTTGGGAGAAGTGTGTGGTGTTTCCTGAAACATCTAAAAAACAAAGCAACAGAGCCTGGGGCACTTCCACTTATGGTCCTATAGCTTAGGGAAATTAAAATCAAAAAGACACAGCCACCCCAAAGTTTGGGACGGCTCCTTTATGGTACAAGTTCAATATCGCAGAAAGCGCAAAATGGATAAAGAAGTTGTTGTACTTACGTACAATGCAATATCACTCAGCAATGAAATCTATGTCATCAGGCCCGTAGCAGCATAATGAGTGGATTCAGGTATGATGCTTCCAACTGAAATAAGTTACACAGAAAAATAAACATCATAAGATATCACTAATACACGGAATGTAAACTTGGCTACACAAGAACTGGATTACAAAACAAAACAGGGTCTCAAATTTAGAAAACCAACTTATGCTTGCTTAAGGGGAAAGGTGAGTTGGGGTGCTGCATAAAACCAGAGATTGAAATGAGCACAGATAAAGTTCCTTAAGCCAAATATGGAATAGAAAGAGCTACTCCCTGCTCAACGAAATGGACTCAACACCCCATATTAAATGCCTAAGAATGTACCTGACTAGTAAGTATCTTAAAACCTATGGATTGCTATGTCTCCGAAAGAAAATCAAGCGTGTGTACACTGGCATAAACGCAGCAGTGATAGGATTGGAGAGGTTCGGTGAGCAAATGAAGACACTTTGAAGTCATATTGCATGGTACCCATTCCACGGGTCTCAACTCTCCAGCTTTAAGGGATTCTTCCTTCAGCTAAACCATGCATGTGGAACCCAGAGTATGATAAAACTTGTGATCAGGAGACGTGTTCCAATATATCTCCGTTCTCGTCCCCTGGTACTCAGGTGCAACATTCCAGACGCATTACTAACACTCTCCCCACTTGGAGAGTCAGTGCCTTTAACATCCTGTTTGGCCCAGTTTGCAATTTCTGCGGAAGATGAACAGGAATAGGGAGAACCAATGAGAGACTAGCTGGAGGTGTCTGGACGGGCAAATTTAACTCTCATTTCCCACCAGGAAGAGGAATTAACCAAAGGCTCAGCGTGCCGTGCCGGAACCAGATTAGGGCCTGAAGCAATCCTGCGGTGTTGCGGCCAGCTCACAAGAAAGCGAGTTGAAGAAAGGAGCTCAGGGGCACTGTATTTCACAAACCTGCAGAGTTATAAATGACAGCTATCGTCCAAAAATATACTGAAGTCAGGCTGCCAATAGGACTTGAAAGCGGGGCAGAATTGCAGGAAACCGATTTCAGGAGGTAGACTGGAATTGCATTTAAAGCATAGGAAAAGAGGCAGAACGTCCACAATGATGCACTTGGCCAAAAAGGGCATATGCGTTTTTTCCTGAATATATTCAGGAAAAAACGCATACGCCCTTTTTGGCCAACCAAGCAAGCTTGCAAAGGAAATCTGCACTACAATGAAGTCTCACTTCCCCCTGGTCAAAAGGGCCATCTGAAAACAGTGTAAAATCCAGAAAGGCAGGACAGGCCATGGAGAACTGGGAGCCTTGTTATGCTGATGGGCGGGATGTAAATTGCCAACAGCCACTCGGGAGAAGTGTATGGTGTTTCCTGAAACATCTAAAAAACAAAGCAACAGAGCCTGGGGCACTTCCACTTATGGTCCTATAGCTTAGGGAAATTAAAATCAAAAAGACACAGCCACCCCAAATTTTGGGACGGCTCGTTTACTGTACAAGTTCAATATCGCAGAAAGCGCAAAATGGATAAAGAAGTTGTGGTACTTACGTACAATGCAATATCACTCAGCAATGACATCTATGTCATCAGTCCCATACAGCATAATGAGTGAATTCAGGTATGATGCTTCTAACTGAAATAAGTCACACAGAAAAAGAAACATCATAAGATATCACTAATACACGGAATGTATACTTGGCTACACAAGAACTGGATTACAAAACAGAACAGGGTCTCAAATTTAGAAAACCAACTTATGCTTGCTTAAGGGGAAAGGTGAGTTGGGGTGCTGCATAAAACCAGAGATTGAAATGAGCACAGATAAAGTTCCTTAAGCCAAATATGGAATAGACAAGAGCTACTCCTTGCTCAACGAAATGGACTCAACACCCCATATTAAACGCCTAAGAATGTACCTGACTAGTAAGTATCTTAAAACCTATGGATTGCTATGTCTCCGAAAGAGAATTAAGCGTGTGTACACTGACATAAACGCAGCAGTGATACGATTGGAGAGGTTCAGTGAGCAAATGAAGACCGTTTGCAGTCATATTGCATGGTACCCATTCCACGGGTCTCAACTCTCCAGGTTTAAGGGATTCTTCCTTCAGCTAAACCATGCATGTGGAACCCAGAGTATGATCAACCGTGTGATCGGGAGACGTGTTCCAATATGTCTCAGTTCTCGTCCCCTGGTACTCGGGTGCAACATTCCAGACGCTTTACTAAATCTCTCCCGACTTGGAGAGTCAGCGCCTTTAACCTCCTGTTTGGCCCAGTTTGCAATTTCTGCGGAAAATGAACAGGAATAGTGAGAACCAATGAGAGACTAGCTGGAAGTGTCTGGACGGGCAAATTTAACTCTCATTTCCCACCAGGAAGAGGAATTAACCTAAGGGTCAGCGTGCCGTGCCAGAACCAGATTAGGGCCTGAAGCAATCTGTGGTCTTGCGGCGAGCTCACAAGAAAGCGAGTTGAAGAAAGGAGCTCAGGGGCACTGTAATTCACAAACCTGCAGAGTTATAAATGACAGCTATCGTCCAAAAATATACTGAAGTAAGGCTGCCAAGAGGACATGAAAGTGGGGCAGAATTGCAGGAAACCAATTTCAGGAGGTAGACTGGAATTGCATTTAAAGCATAGGAAAAGAGGCAGGACGTCCACAATGATGCACTTGGCCAAAAAGGGCGTATGCGTTTTTTCCTGAATATATTCAGGAAAAAACGCATACGCCCTTTTTGGCCAACCAAGCAAGCTTGCAAAGGAAATCTGCACTACAATGAAGTCTCACTTCCCCCCGGTCAAAAGGGCCATCTGAAAAAAGTGTAAAATCCAGAAAGGCAGGACAGGCCATGGAGAACTGGGAGCCTTGTTATGCTGATGGGCGGGAGGTAAATTGCCAACAGCCACTCGGGAGAAGTGTATGGTGTTTCCTGAAACATCTAAAAAACAAAGCAACAGAGCCTGGGGCACTTCCACTTATGGTCCTATAGCTTAGGGAAATTAAAATCAAAAAGACACAGCCACCCCAAAGTTTGGGACGGCTCCTTTACGGTACAAGTTCAATATCGCAGTAAGCGCAAAATGGATAAAGAAGTTGTGGTCCTTACGTACAATGCAATATCACTCAGCAATGACATCTATGTCATAAGGCCCGTAGCAGCATAATGAGTGGATTCAGGTATGATGATTTTAACTGAAATAAGTCACAAAGAAAAAGAAACATCATAAGATATCACTAATACACAGAATGTAAACTTGGCTACACAGGAACTGGATTACAAAACAAAACAGGGTCTCAAATTTAGAAAACCAACTTATGCTTGCTTAAGGGGAAAGGTGAGTTGGGGTGCTGCATAAAACCAGAGATTGAAATGAGCACAGATAAAGTTCCTTAAGCCAAATATGGAATAGAAAGAGCTACTCCTTGCTCAACGAAATGGACTCAACACCCTATATTAAACGCCTAAGAATGTACCTGACTAGTAAGTATCTTAAAACCTATGGATTGCTATGTCTCCGAAAGAAAATCAAGCGTGTCTACACTGGCATAAACGCAGCAGTGATAGGATTGGAGAGGTTCGGTGAGCAAATGAAGACCCTTTGCAGTCATATTGCATGGTACCCATTCCACGGGTCTCAACTCTCCAGCTTTAAGTGATTCTTCCTTCAGCTAAAACATGCATGTCGAACCCAGAGTATGATCAACCGTGTGATCGGGAGACGTGTTACAATATGTCTCAGTTCTCGTCCCCTGGTACTCGGGTGCAACATTCCAGACGCTTTACTAACTCTCTCCCGACTTGGAGAGTCAGTGCCTTTAACCTCCTGTTTGGCCCAGTTTGCAATTTCTGCGGAAGATGAACAGGAATAGGGAGAACCAATGAGAGACTAGCTGGAGGTGTCTGGACGGGCAAATTTAACTCTCATTTCCCACCAGGAAGAGGAATTATCCAAAGGCTCAGCGTGCCGTGCCGGAACCAGATTAGGGCCTGAAACAATCCTGCGGTGTTGCGGCCAGCTCACAAGAAAGCGAGTTGAAGAAAGGAGCTCAGGGGCACTGTAATTCACAAACCTGCAGAGTTATAAATGACAGCTATCGTCCAAAAATATACTGAAGTAAGGCTGCCAAGAGGACTTGAAAGCGGGGCAGAATTGCAGGAAACCCATTTCAGGACGTAGGCTGGAATTGCATTTAAAGCATAGGAAAAGAGGCAGAACGTCCACAATGATGCACTTGGCCAAAAAGGGCGTATGCGTTTTTTCCTGAATATATTCAGGAAAAAACGCATACGCCCTTTTTGGCCAACCAAGCAAGCTTGCAAAGGAAATCTGCACTACAATGAAGTCTCACTTCCCCCCGGTCAAAAGGGCCATCTGAAAAAAGTGTAAAATCCAGAAAGGCAGGACAGGCCATGGAGAACTGGGAGCCTTGTTATGCTGATGGGCGGGATGTAAATTGCCAACAGCCACTCGGGAGAAGTGTATGTTGTTTCCTGAAACATCTAAAAAACAAAGCACAGAGCCTGGGGCACTTCCACTCATGGTCCTATAGCTTAGGGAAATTAAAATCAAAAAGACACAGCCACCCCAAAGTTTGGGACGGCTCTGTTTATAAGAACCTCGTTTACGGTACAAGTTCAATATCGCAGAAAGTGAAAAATGGATAAAGAAGTTGTGGTACTTATGTACACTGCAATATCACTCAGCAATGACATCTATGTCATCAGTCCCGTAGCAGCATAATGAGTGGATTCAGGTATGATGCTTCTAACTGAAATAAGTCACACAGAAAAAGAAACATCATAAGATATCACTAATACACAGAATGTAAACTTGGCTACACAGGAACTGGATTACAAAACAGAATAGGGTCTCAAATTTAGAAAACCAACTTATGCTTGCTTAAGGGGAAAGGTGAGTTGGGGTGCTGCCTAAAACCAGAGATTGAAATGAGCACAGATAAAGTTCCTTAAGCCAAATATGGAATAGACAAGAGCTACTCCTTGCTCAACGAAATGGACTCAACACCCCATATTAAACGCCTAAGAATGTACCTGACTAGTAAGTATCTTAAAACCTGTGGATTGCTATGTCTCCGAAAGAGAATCAAGCATGTGTACACCGGCATAAACGCAGCAGTGATAGGATTGGAGAGGTTCGGTGAGCAAATGAAGACACTTTGAAGTCGTATTGCATGGTACCCATTCCACGGGTCTCAACTCTCCAGCTTTAAGGGATTCTTCCTTCAGCTAAACCATGCATGTGGAACCCAGAGTATGATAAAACTTGTGATCAGGAGACGTGTTCCAATATGTCTCCGTTCTCGTCCCCTGGTACTCAGGTGCAACATTCCAGACACATTACTAACACTCTCCCGACTTGGAGAGTCAGTGCCTTTAACCTCCTGTTTGGCCCAGTTTGCAATTTCTGCGGAAGATGAACAGGAATAGGGAGAACAAATGAGAGACTAGCTGGAGGTGTCTGGACGGGCAAATTTAACTCTCATTTCCCACCAGGAAGAGGAATTAACCAAAGGCTCAGCGTGCCGTGCCGGAACCAGATTAGGGCCTGAAGCAATCCTGCGGTGTTGCGGCCAGCTCACAAGAAAGCGAGTTGAAGAAAGGAGCTCAGGGGCACTGTAATTCACAAACCTGCAGAGTTATAAATGACAGCTATCGTCCAAAAATATACTGAAGTAAGGCTGCCAAGAGGACTAGAAAGCGGGGCAGAATTGCAGGAAACCGATTTCAGGAGTTAGACTGGAATTGCATTTAAAGCATAGGAAAAGAGGCAGAACGTCCACAATCATGCACTTGGCCAAAAAGTGCGTATGCGTTTTTTCCTGAATATATTCAGGAAAAAACGCATACGCCCTTTTTGGACAACCAAGCATGCTTGCAAAGGAAATCTGCACTACAATGAAGTCTCACTTCCCCCTGGTCAAAAGGGCCATCTGAAAAAAGTGTAAAATCCAGAAAGGCAGGACAGGCCATGGAGAACTGGGAGCCTTGTTATGCTGATGGGCGGAACGTAAATTGCCAACAGCCACTCGGGAGAAGTGTATGGTGTTTCCTGAAACATCTAAAAAACAAAGCAACAGAGCCTGGGGCACTTCCACTTATGGTCCTATAGCTTAGGGAAATTAAAATAAAAAAGACACAGCCACCCCAAAGTTTGGGACGGCTCTGTTTACAAGAACCTCGTTTATGGTACAAGTTCAATATCGCAGAAAGTGAAAAATGGATAAAGAAGTTGTGGTACTTACGTACAATGCAATATCACTCAGCAATGACATCTATGTCATCAGGCCCGTAGCGGCATAATGAGTGGATTCAGGTATGATGATTTTAACTGAAATAAGTCACACAGAAAAAGAAACATCATAAGATATCACTAATACGCGGAATGTAAACTTGGCTACACAGGAACTGAATTACAAAACAGAACAGGGTCTCAAATTTAGAAAACCAACTTATGCTTGCTTAAGGGGAAAGGTGAGTTGGGGTGCTGCATAAAACCAGAGATTGAAATGAGCACAGATAAAGTTCCTTAAGCCAAATATGGAATAGACAAGAGCTACTCCTTGCTCAACGAAATGGACTCAACACCCCATATTAAACGCCTAAGAATGTACCTGACTAGTAAGTATCTTAAATCCTATGGATTGCTATGTCTCCGAAAGAGAATCAAGCGTGTGTACACTGGCATAAATGCAGCAGTGATAGGATTGGAGAGGTTCGGTGAGCAAATGAAGACCCTTTGAAGTCATATTGCATGGTACCCATTCCACGGGTCTCCACTCTCCAGCTTTAAGGGATTCTTCCTTCAGCTAAACTATGCATGTGGAACCCAGAGTATGATCAAAAGTGTGATCGGGAGACGTGTTCAAATATGTCTCCTTTCTCGTCCCCTGGTACTCGGGTGCAACATTCCAGACGCTTTACTAACACTCTCCCCACTTGGAGAGTCAGTGCCTTTAACCTCCTGTTTGGCCCAGTTTGCAATTTCTGCGGAAGATGAACAAGAATAGGGAGAACCAATGAGAGACTAGCTGGAGGTGTCTGGACGGGCAAATTTAACTCTCATTTCCCACCAGGAAGAGGAATTAACCAAAGGCTCAGCGTGCCGTGCCGGAACAAGATTAGGGCCTGAAGCAATCCTGCGGTGTTGCGGCCAGCTCACAAGAAAGCGAGTTGAAGAAAGGAGCTCAGGGGCACTGTAATTCACAAACCTGCAGAGTTATAAATGACAGCTATCGTCCAAAAATATACTGAAGTCAGGCAGCCAAGAGGACTCGAAAGCGGGGCAGGATTGCAGGAAACCGATTTCCGGAGGTAGACTGGAATTGCGTTTAAAGCATAGGAAAAGAGGCAGAACGTCCACAATGATGCACTTGGCCAAAAAGGGCGTATGCGTTTTTTCCTGAATATATTCAGGAAAAAACGCATATGCCCTTTTTGGCCAACCAAGCAAGCTTGCAAAGGAAATCTGCACTACAATGAAGTCTCACTTCCCCCCGGTCAAAAGGGCCATCTGAAAAAAGTATAAAATCCAGAAAGGCAGGACAGGCCATGGAGAACTGGGAGCCTTGTTATGCTGACGGGCGGGATGTAAATTGCCAACAGCCACTCGGGAGAAGTGTATGGTGTTTCCTGAAACATCTAAGAAACAAAGCAACAGAGCCTGGGGCACTTCCACTTATGCTCCTATAGCTTAGGGAAATTAAAATAAAAAAGACACAGCCACCCCAAAATTTGGGACGGCTCGTTTACGGTACAAGTTCAATATCGCAGAAAGCGCAAAATGGATAAAGAAGTTGTGGTATTTACGTACAATGCAATATCACTCAGCAATGACATCTATGTCATCAGGCCCGTAGCAGCATAATGAGTGGATTCAGGTATGATGATTCTAACTGAAATAAGTCACACAGAAAAAGAAACATCATAAAATATCACTAATACACAGAATGTAAACTTGGCTACACAGGAACTGGATTACAATACAGAACATGGTCTCAAATTTAGAAAACCAACTTATGCTTGCTTAAGGGGAAAGGTGAGTTGGGGTGCTCCATAAAACCACAGATTGAAATGAGCACAGATAAAGTTCCTTAAGCCAAATATGGAATAGACAATAGCTACTCCTGCTCAACGAAATGGACTCAACACCCCATATTAAACGCCTAAGAATGTACCTGACTAGTAAGTATCTTAAAACCTATGGATTGCTATGTCTCCGAAAGAGAATCAAGCGTGTTTACACTGGCATAAATGCAGCAGTGATAGGATTGGAGAGGTTCGGTGAGCAAATGAAGACCCTTTGAAGTCATATGGCATGGTACCCATTCCACGGGTCTCAACTCTCCAGCTTTAAGGGATTCTTCCTTCAGCTAAACCATGCATGTGGAACCCAGAGTTTGATCAAACGTGTGCTCGGGAGACGTGTTCAAATATGTCTCCATTCCCGTTCCCTTGCACTCGGGTGCAACATTCCAGACGCTTTACTAACACTCTCCCGACTTGGAGAGTCAGTGCCTTTAACCTCCTGTTTGGCCCAGTTTGCAATTTCTGCGGAAGATGAACAGGAATAGGGAGAACCAATGAGAGACTAGCAGGAGGTGTCTGGACGGGCAAATTTAACTCTCATTTCCCACCAGGAAGGGAATTAACCAAAGGCTCAGCGTGCCGTGCCGGAACCAGATTAGGGCCTGAAGCAATCCTGCGGTGTTGCGGCGAGCTCACAAGAAAGCGAGTTGAAGAAAGGAGCTCAGGGGCACTGTAATTCACAAACCTGCAGAGTTATAAATGACAGCTATCGTCCAAAAATATACTGAAGTAAGGCTGCCAAGAGGACTTGAAAGCGGGGCAGAATTGCAGGAAACCGATTTCAGGAGTTAGACCGGAATTGCATTTAAAGCATAGGAAAAGAGGCAGAACGTCCACAATGATGCACTTGGCCAAAAAGGGCGTATGCGTTTTTTCCTGAATATATTCAGGAAAAAACGCATACGCCCTTTTTGGACAACCAAGCAAGCTTGCAAAGGAAATCTGCACTACAATGAAGTCTCACTTCCCCATGGTCAAAAGGGCCATCTGAAAACAGTGTAAAATCCAGAAAGGCAGGACAGGCCATGGAGAACTGGGAGCCTTGTTATGCTGATGGGCGGGATGTAAATTGCCAACAGCCACTCGGGAGAAGTGTATGGTGTTTCCTGAAACATCTAAAAAACAAAGCAACAGAGCCTGGGGCACTTCCACTTATGGTCATATAGCTTAGGGAAATTAAAATCAAAAAGACACAGCCACCCCAAATTTTGGGACGGCTCGTTTATGGTACAAGTTCAATATCGCAGAAAATGAAAAATGGATAAAGAAGTTGTGGATCTTACGTACAATGCAATATCACTCAGCAATGAAATCTATGTCATCAGGCCCGTAGCAGCATAATGAGTGGATTCAGGTATGATGATTCTAACTGAAATAAGTCACAAAGAAAAAGAAACATCATAAGATATCACTAATACACAGAATGTAAACTTGGCTACACAGGAACTGGATTACAAAACAGAACAGGGTCTCAAATTTAGAAAACCAACTTATGCTTGCTTAAGGGGAAAGGTGAGTTGGGGTGCTGCATAAAACCAGAGATTGAAATGAGCACAGATAAAGTTCCTTAAGCCAAATATGGAATAGACAAGAGCTACTCCTTGCTCAACGAAATGGACTCAACACCCCATATTAAACGCCTAAGAATGTACCTGACTAGTAAGTATCTTAAAACCTATGGATTGCTATGTCTCCGAAAGAGAATCAAGCGTGTGTACACTGGCATAAACGCAGCAGTGATAGGATTGGAGAGGTTCGGTGAGCAAATGAAGACCCTTTGAAGTCATATTGCATGGTACCCATTCCACGGGTCTCCACTCTCCAGCTTTAAGGGATTCTTCCTTCAGCTAAACCATGCATGTGGAACCCAGAGTATGATCAAACGTGTGATCGGGAGACGTGTTCAAATATGTCTCCGTTCTCGTCCCCTGGTACTCGGGTGCAACATTCCAGACACTTTACTAACACTCTCCCGACTTGGAGAGTCAGTGCCTTTAACCTCCTGTTTGGCCCAGTTTGCAATTTCTGCGGAAGATGAACAGGAATAGGGAGAACCAATGAGAGACTAGCTGGAGGTGTCTGGACGGGCAAATTTAACTCTCATTTCCCACCAGGAAGAGGAATTAACCAAAGGCTCAGCGTGCCGTGCCGGAACCAGATTAGGGCCTGAAGCAATCCTACGGTGTTGCGGACAGCTCACAAGAAAGCGACTTGAAGAAAGGAGCTCAGGGGCACTGTAATTCACAAATCTGCAGAGTTATAAATGACAGCTATCGTCCAAAAATATACTGAAGTCAGGCTGCCAAGAGGACTTGAAAGCGGGGCAGAATTGCAGGAAACCCATTTCAGGACGTAGGCTGGAATTGCATTTAAAGCATAGGAAAAGAGGCAGAACGTCCACAATGATGCACTTGGCCAAAAAGGGCGTATGCGTTTTTTCCTGAATATATTCAGGAAAAAACGCATACGCCCTTTTTGGACAACCAAGCAAGCTTGCAAAGGAAATCTGCACTACAATGAAGTCTCACTTCCCCCTGGTCAAAAGGACCATCTGAAAAAAGTGTAAAATCCAGAAAGGCAGGACAGGCCATGGAGAACTGGGAACCTTGTTATGCTGATGGGCGGGATGTATATTGCCAACAGCCACTCGGGAGAAGTGTATGGTGTTTCCTGAAACATCTAAAAAACAAAGCAACAGAGCCTGGGGCACTTCCACTTATGGTCCTATAGCTTAGGGAAATTAAAATCAAAAAGACACAGCCACCCCAAAGTTTGGGACGGCTCTGTTTATAAGAACCTCGTTTCCGGTACAAGTTCAATATCGCAGAAAATGAAAAATGGATAAAGAAGTTGTGGTACTTACGTACAATGCAATATCACTCAGCAATGAAATCTATGTCATCAGGCCCGTAGCAGCATAATGAGTGGATTCAGGTATGATGATTCTAACTGAAATAAGTCACAAAGAAAAAGAAACATCATAAGATATCACTAATACACAGAATGTAAACTTGGCTACACAGGAACTGGATTACAAAACAGAACAGGGTCTCAAATTTAGAAAACCAACTTATGCTTGCTTAAGGGGAAAGGTGAGTTGGGGTGCTGCATAAAACCAGAGATTGAAATGAGCACAGATAAAGTTCCTTAAGCCAAATATGGAATAGACAAGAGCTACTCCTTGCTCAACGAAATGGACTCAACACCCCATATTAAACGCCTAAGAATGTACCTGACTAGTAAGTATCTTAAAACCTATGGATTGCTATGTCTCCGAAAGAGAATCAAGCGTGTGTACACTGGCATAAACGCAGCAGTGATAGGATTGGAGAGGTTCGGTGAGCAAATGAAGACCCTTTGAAGTCATATTGCATGGTACCCATTCCACGGGTCTCCACTCTCCAGCTTTAAGGGATTCTTCCTTCAGCTAAACCATGCATGTGGAACCCAGAGTATGATCAAACGTGTGATCGGGAGACGTGTTCAAATATGTCTCCGTTCTCGTCCCCTGGTACTCGGGTGCAACATTCCAGACACTTTACTAACACTCTCCCGACTTGGAGAGTCAGTGCCTTTAACCTCCTGTTTGGCCCAGTTTGCAATTTCTGCGGAAGATGAACAGGAATAGGGAGAACCAATGAGAGACTAGCTGGAGGTGTCTGGACGGGCAAATTTAACTCTCATTTCCCACCAGGAAGAGGAATTAACCAAAGGCTCAGCGTGCCGTGCCGGAACCAGATTAGGGCCTGAAGCAATCCTACGGTGTTGCGGACAGCTCACAAGAAAGCGACTTGAAGAAAGGAGCTCAGGGGCACTGTAATTCACAAATCTGCAGAGTTATAAATGACAGCTATCGTCCAAAAATATACCGAAGTAAGGCTGCCAAGAGGACTTGAAAGCGGGGCAGAATTGCAGGAAACCCATTTCAGGAGGTAGACTGGAATTGCATTTAAAGCATAGGAAAAGAGGCAGAACGTCCACAATGATGCACTTGGCCAAAAAGGGCGTATGCGTTTTTTCCAGAATATATTCAGGGAAAAACGCATACGCCCTTTTTGGCCAACCAAGCAAGCTTGCAAAGGAAATCTGCACTACAATGAAGTCTCACTTCCCCCTGGTCAAAAGGGCCATCTGAAAAAAGTGTAAAATCCAGAAAGGCAGGACAAGCCATGGAGAACTGGGAGCCTTGTTATGCTGATGGGTGGGATGTAAATTGCCAACAGCCACTGGGGAGAAGTGTATGGTGTTTCCTGAAACATCTAAAAAGCAAAGCAACAAAGCCTGGGGCACCTCCACTTATGGTCCTATAGCTTAGGGAAATTAAAATCAAAATGACACAGCCACCCCAAAGTTTGGGACGGCTCGTTTACGGTACAAGTTCAAAATCGCAGAAAGCTCAGAATGGATAAAGAAGTTGTGGTACTTACGTACAATGCAATATCACTCAGCAATGACATCTATGTCATCAGTCCCGTAGCAGCATAATGAGTGGATTCAGGTATGATGCTTCTAACTGAAATAAGTCACACAGAAAAAGAAACATCATAAGATATCACTAATACATGGAATGTATACTTGGCTACAAAGAATTGGATTACAAAACAGAACAGGGTCTCAAATTTAGAAAACCAACTTATGCTTTCTTAAGGGGAAAGGTGAGTTGGGGTGCTGCATAAAACCAGAGATTGAAATGAGCACAGATAAAGTTCCTTAAGCCAAATATGGAATAGACAAGAGCTACTCCTTGCTCAACGAAATGGACTCAACACCCCATATTAAACGCCTAAGACTGTACCTGACTAGTAAGTATCTTAAAACCTATGGATTGCTATGTCTCCGAAAGAGAATCAAGCGTGTGTACACTGGCATAAACGCAGCAGTGATAGGATTGGAGAGGTTCGGTGAGCAAATGAAGACCCTTTGAAGTCATATGGCATGGTACCCATTCCACGGGTCTCCACTCTCCAGCTTTAAGGGATTCTTCCTTCAGCTAAACCATGCATGTGGAACCCAGAGTATGATCAACCGTGTTATCGGGAGACGTGTTCCAATATGCCTCAGTTCTCGTCCCCTGGTACTCGGGTGCAACATTCCAGACGCTTTACTAAAACTCTCCCGACTTGGAGAGTCAGTGCCTTTAACCTCCTGTTTGGCCCAGTTTGCAATTTCTGCGGAAGATGAACAGGAATAGGGAGAACCAATGAGAGACTAGCTGGAGGTGTCTGGACGGGCAAATGTAACTCTCATTTCCCGCTAGGAAGAGGAATTAACCAAAGGCTCAGCGTGCCGTGCCGGAACCAGATTAGGGCCTGAAGCAATCCTGCTGTGTTGCGGACAGCTCACAAGAAAGCTAGTTGAAGAAAGGAGCTCAGGGGCACTGTAATTCACAAACCTGCAGAGTTATAAATGACAGCTATCGTCCAAAAATATACTGAAGTCAGGCTGCCAAAAGGACTTGAAAGCGGGGCAGAATTGCAGGAAACCGATTTCAGGAGGAAGACTGGAATTGCATTTAAAGCATAGGAAAAGAGGCAGAACGTCCACAATGATGCACTTGGCCAAAAAGGGCGTATGCGTTTTTTCCAGAATATATTCAGGGAAAAACGCATACGCCCTTTTTGGCCAACCAAGCAAGCTTGCAAAGGAAATCTGCACTACAATGAAGTCTCACTTCCCCCTGGTCAAAAGGGCCATCTGATAAAAGTGTAAAATCCAGAAAGGCAGGACAGGCTATGGAGAACTGGGAGCCTTGTTATGCTGATGGGTGGGATGTATATTGCCAACAGCCACTCGGGAGAAGTGTATGGTGTTTCCTGAAACATCTAAAAAACAAAGCAACAGAGCCTGGGGCACTTCCACTTATGGTCCTATAGCTTAGGGAAATTAAAATCAAAAAGACACAGCCACCCAAAGTTTGGGACGGCTCGTTTACGGTACAAGTTCAATATCGCAGAAAGCGCAGAATGGATAAAGAAGTTGTGGTACTTACGTACAATGCAATATCACTCAGCAATGACATCTATGTCATCAGTCCCATAGCAGCATAATGAGTGGATTCAGGTATGATGCTTCTAACTGAAATAAGTCACACAGAAAAAGAAACATCATAAGATATCACTACTACACGGAATGTAAACTTGGCTACACATGAACTGGATTACAAAACAGAACAGGGTCTCAAATTTAGAAAACCAACTTATGCTTGCTTAAGGGGAAAGGTGAGTTGGGGTGCTGCATAAAACCAGAGATTGAAATGAGCACAGATAAAGTTCCTTAAGCCAAATATGGAATAGACAAGAGCTACTCCTGCTCAACGAAATGGTCTCAACACCCCATATTAAACGCCTAAGAATGTACCTGACTAGTAAGTATCTTAAAACCTATGGATTGCTATGTCTCCGAAAGAAAATCAAGCGTGTGTACACTGGCATAAACGCAGCAGTGATAGGATTGGAGAGGTTCGGTGAGCAAATGAAGACCCTTTGAAGTCATATTGCATGGTACCCTTTCCACGGGTCTCAACATCTCCAGCTTTAAGGGATTCTTCCTTCAGCTAAACCATGCATGAGGAACCCAGAGTATGATCAAACGTGTGATTGGGAGACGTGTTCAAATATGTCTCCGTTCTCGTCCCCTGGTACTCGGGTGCAACATTCCAGACACTTTACTAACACTCTCCCGACTTGGAGAGTCAGTGCCTTTAACCTCCTGTTTGGCCCAGTTTGCAATTTCTGTGGAAGATGAACAGGAATAGGGAGAACAAATGAGAGACTAGCTGGAGGTTTCTGGACGGGCAAATTTAACTCTCATTACCCACCAGGAAGAGGAATTAACCAAAGTCTCAGCGTGCCGTGCCGGAAGCAGATTAGGGCCTGAAGCAATCCTGCGGTGTTGCGGCCAGCTAACAAGAAAGCGAGTTGAAGAAAGGAGCTCAGGGGCACTGTAATTCACAAACCTGCAGAGTTATAAATGACAGCTATCATCCAAAAATATACTGATGTCAGGCTGCCAAGAGGACTTGAATGCGGGGCAGAATTGCAGGAAACCGATTTCAGGAGGTAGACTGGAATTGCATTTAAAGCATAGGAAAAGAGGCAGAACGTCAACAATGATGCACTTGGCCAAAAAGGGTGTATGCGTTTTTTCCTGAATATATTCAGGAAAAAACGCATACGCCCTTTTTGGCCAACCAAGCAAGCTTGCAAAGGAAATCTGCACTACAATGAAGTCTCACTTCCCCCTGGTCAAAAGGGCCATCTGAAAAAAGTGTAAAATCCAGAAAGGCAGGACAGGCCATGGAGAACTGAGAGCCTTGTTATGCTGATGGGCGGGATGTATATTGCCAACAGCCACTCGGGAGAAGTGTATGGTGTTACCTGAAACATCTAAAAATCAAAGCAACAGAGCCTGGGGCACTTCCACTTATGGTCCTATAGCTTAGGGAAATTAAAATCAAAAAGACACAGCCACCCCAAAGTTTTGGACGGCTCGTTTACGGTACAAGTTCAATATCGCAGAAAGCGCAAAATGGATAAAGAAGTTGTGGTACTTACGTACAATGCAATATCACTCAGCAATGAAATCTATGTCATCAGGCCCGTAGCAGCATAATGAGTGGATTCAGGTATGATGCTTCTAACTGAAATAAGTCACACAGAAAAAGAAACATCATAAGATATCACTAATACACAGAATGTAAACTTGGCTACACAGGAACTGGATTACAAAACAGAACAGGGTCTCAAATTTAGAAAACCAACTTATGCTTGCTTAAGGGGAAAGGTGAGTTGGGGTGCTGCCTAAAACCAGAGATTGA
This sequence comes from Lagenorhynchus albirostris, assembly GCF_949774975.1. Classification (NCBI taxonomy): domain Eukaryota; kingdom Metazoa; phylum Chordata; class Mammalia; order Artiodactyla; family Delphinidae; genus Lagenorhynchus; species Lagenorhynchus albirostris. The sequence goes on from NW_026783362.1 coordinate 265,065, forward strand.
AATGAGCACAGATAAAGTTCCTTAAGCCAAATATGGAATAGACAAGAGCTACTCCTTGCTCAATGAAATGGACTCAACACCCCATATTAAACGCCTAAGAATGTACCTGACTAGTAAGTATCTTAAAACCTATGGATTGCTATGTCTCCGAAAGAGAATCAAGCGTGTGTACACTGACATAAACGCAGCAGTGATAGGATTGGAGAGGTTCGGTGAGCAAATGAAGACCCTTTGAAGTCATATTGCATGGTACCCATTCCACGGGTCTCAACATCTCCAGTTTTAAGGGATTCTTCCTTCAGCTAAACCATGCATGTGGAACCCAGAGTATGATCAAACGTGTGCTCGGGAGACGTGTTCAAATATGTCTCCATTCTCATCACCTGTTACTCCGGTGCAACATTCCAGACGCTTTACTAACACTCTCCCGACTTGGAGAGTCAGTGCCTTTAACCTCCTGTTTGGCCCAGTTTGCAATTTCTGCGGAAGATGAACAGGAATAGGGAGAACCAATGAGAGACTAGCTGGAGGTGTCTGGACGGGCAAATTTAACTCTCATTTCCCACCAGGAAGAGGAATTAACCAAAGGCTCAGCGTGCCGTGCCGGAACCAGATTAGGGCCTGAAGCAATCCTACGGTGTTGCGGACAGCTCACAAGAAAGCGACTTGAAGAAAGGAGCTCAGGGGCACTGTAATTCACAAATCTGCAGAGTTATAAATGACAGCTATCGTCCAAAAATATACTGAAGTCAGGCTGCCAAGAGGACTTGAAAGCGGGGCAGAATTGCAGGAAACCCATTTCAGGAGGTAGGCTGGAATTGCATTTAAAGCATAGGAAAAGAGGCAGAACGTCCACAATGATGCACTTGGCCAAAAAGGGCGTATGCGTTTTTTCCTGAATATATTCAGGAAAAAACGCATACGCCCTTTTTGGACAACCAAGCAAGCTTGCAAAGGAAATCTGCACTACAATGAAGTCTCACTTCCCCCTGGTCAAAAGGACCATCTGAAAAAAGTGTAAAATCCAGAAAGGCAGGACAGGCTATGGAGAACTGGGAGCCTTGTTATGCTGATGGGTGGGATGTATATTGCCAACAGCCACTCGGGAGAAGTGTATGGTGTTTCCTGAAACATCTAAAAAACAAAGCAACAGAGCCTGGGGCACTTCCACTTATGGTCCTATAGCTTAGGGAAATTAAAATCAAAAAGACACAGCCACCCCAAAGTTTGGGACGGCTCATTTACGGTACAAGTTCAATATCGCAGAAAGCGCAAAATGGATAAAGAAGTTGTGGTACTTACGTACAATGCAATATCACTCAGCAATGACATCTATGTCATCAGTCCCGTAGCAGCATAATGAGTGGATTCAGGTATGATGCTTCTAACTGAAATAAGTCACACAGAAAAAGAAACATCATAAGATATCACTAATACACAGAATGTAATCTTGGCTACACAAGAACTGGATTACAAAACAAAACAGCGTCTCAAATTTAGAAAACCAACTTATGCTTGCTTAAGGGGAAAGGTGAGTTGGGGTGCTGCCTAAAACCAGAGATTGAAATGAGCACAGATAAAGTTCCTTAAGCCAAATATGGAATAGACAAGAGCTACTCCTTGCTCAACGAAATGGACTCAACACCCCATATTAAACGCCTAAGAATGTACCTGACTAGTAAGTATCTTAAAACCTATGGATTGCTATGTCTCCGAAAGAGAATCAAGCGTGTGTACACTGGCATAAACGCAGCAGTGATAGGATTGGAGAGGTTCGGTGAGCAAATGAAGACCCTTTGAAGTCATATGGCATGGTACCCATTCCACGGGTCTCAACTCTCCAGCTTTAAGGGATTCTTCCTTCAGCTAAACCATGCATGTGGAACCCAGAGTTTGATCAAACGTGTGCTCGGGAGACGTGTTCAAATATGTCTCCATTCCCGTTCCCTTGCACTCGGGTGCAACATTCCAGACGCTTTACTAACACTCTCCCGACTTGGAGAGTCAGTGCCTTTAACCTCCTGTTTGGCCCAGTTTGCAATTTCTGCGGAAGATGAACAGGAATAGGGAGAACCAATGAGAGACTAGCAGGAGGTGTCTGGACGGGCAAATTTAACTCTCATTTCCCACCAGGAAGGGAATTAACCAAAGGCTCAGCGTGCCGTGCCGGAACCAGATTAGGGCCTGAAGCAATCCTGCGGTGTTGCGGCGAGCTCACAAGAAAGCGAGTTGAAGAAAGGAGCTCAGGGGCACTGTAATTCACAAACCTGCAGAGTTATAAATGACAGCTATCGTCCAAAAATATACTGAAGTAAGGCTGCCAAGAGGACTTGAAAGCGGGGCAGAATTGCAGGAAACCGATTTCAGGAGTTAGACCGGAATTGCATTTAAAGCATAGGAAAAGAGGCAGAACGTCCACAATGATGCACTTGGCCAAAAAGGGCGTATGCGTTTTTTCCTGAATATATTCAGGAAAAAACGCATACGCCCTTTTTGGCCAACCAAGCAAGCTTGCAAAGGAAATCTGCACTACAATGAAGTCTCACTTCCCCCTGGTCAAAAGGGCCATCTGAAAAAAGTGTAAAATCCAGAAAGGCAGGACAGGCCATGGAGAACTGGGAGCCTTGTTATGCTGATGGGCGGGATGTAAATTGCCAACAGCCACTCGGGAGAAGTGTATGGTGTTTCCTGAAACATCTAAAAAACAAAGCAACAGAGCCTGGGGCACTTCCACTTATGGTCCTATAGCTTAGGGAAATTAAAATCAAAAAGACACAGCCACCCCAAAGTTTGGGACGGCTCTGTTTATAAGAACCTCATTTACGGTACAAGTTCAATATCGCAGAAAATGAAAAATGGATAAAGAAGTTGTGGTACTTACGTACAATGCAATATCACTCAGCAATGAAATCTATGTCATCAGGCCCGTAGCAGCATAATGAGTGGATTCAGGTATGATGATTCTAACTGAAATAAGTCACAAAGAAAAAGAAACATCATAAGATATCACTAATACACAGAATGTAAACTTGGCTACACAGGAACTGGATTACAAAACAGAACAGGGTCTCAAATTTAGAAAACCAACTTATGCTTGCTTAAGGGGAAAGGTGAGTTGGGGTGCTGCCTAAAACCAGAGATTGAAATGAGCACAGATAAAGTTCCTTAAGCCAAATATGGAATAGACAAGAGCTACTCCTTGCTCAACGAAATGGACTCAACACCCCATATTAAACGCCTAAGAATGTACCTGACTAGTAAGTATCTTAAAACCTATGGATTGCTATGTCTCCGAAAGAGAATCAAGCGTGTGTACACTGGCATAAACGCAGCAGTGATAGGATTGGAGAGGTTCGGTGAGCAAATGAAGACCCTTTGAAGTCATATTGCATGGTACCCATTCCACGGGTCTCCACTCTCCAGCTTTAAGGGATTCTTCCTTCAGCTAAACCATGCATGTGGAACCCAGAGTATGATCAAACGTGTGATCGGGAGACGTGTTCAAATATGTCTCCGTTCTCGTCCCCTGGTACTCGGGTGCAACATTCCAGACACTTTACTAACACTCTCCCGACTTGGAGAGTCAGTGCCTTTAACCTCCTGTTTGGCCCAGTTTGCAATTTCTGCGGAAGATGAACAGGAATAGGGAGAACCAATGAGAGACTAGCTGGAGGTGTCTGGACGGGCAAATTTAACTCTCATTTCCCACCAGGAAGAGGAATTAACCAAAGGCTCAGCGTGCCGTGCCGGAACCAGATTAGGGCCTGAAGCAATCCTACGGTGTTGCGGACAGCTCACAAGAAAGCGACTTGAAGAAAGGAGCTCAGGGGCACTGTAATTCACAAATCTGCAGAGTTATAAATGACAGCTATCGTCCAAAAATATACTGAAGTCAGGCTGCCAAGAGGACTTGAAAGCGGGGCAGAATTGCAGGAAACCCATTTCAGGAGGTAGGCTGGAATTGCATTTAAAGCATAGGAAAAGAGGCAGAACGTCCACAATGATGCACTTGGCCAAAAAGGGCGTATGCGTTTTTTCCTGAATATATTCAGGAAAAAACGCATACGCCCTTTTTGGACAACCAAGCAAGCTTGCAAAGGAAATCTGCACTACAATGAAGTCTCACTTCCCCCTGGTCAAAAGGACCATCTGAAAAAAGTGTAAAATGCAGAAAGGCAGGACAGGCCATGGAGAACTGGGAACCTTGTTATGCTGATGGGCGGGATGTATATTGCCAACAGCCACTCGGGAGAAGTGTATGGTGTTTCCTGAAACATCTAAAAAACAAAGCAACAGAGCCTGGGGCACTTCCACTTATGGTCCTATAGCTTAGGGAAATTAAAATCAAAAAGACACAGCCACCCCAAAGTTTGGGACGGCTCATTTACGGTACAAGTTCAATATCGCAGAAAGCGCAAAATGGATAAAGAAGTTGTGGTACTTACGTACAATGCAATATCACTCAGCAATGACATCTATGTCATCAGTCCCGTAGCAGCATAATGAGTGGATTCAGGTATGATGCTTCTAACTGAAATAAGTCACACAGAAAAAGAAACATCATAAGATATCACTAATACACAGAATGTAATCTTGGCTACACAAGAACTGGATTACAAAACAAAACAGCGTCTCAAATTTAGAAAACCAACTTATGCTTGCTTAAGGGGAAAGGTGAGTTGGGGTGCTGCCTAAAACCAGAGATTGAAATGAGCACAGATAAAGTTCCTTAAGCCAAATATGGAATAGACAAGAGCTACTCCTTGCTCAACGAAATGGACTCAACACCCCATATTAAACGCCTAAGAATGTACCTGACTAGTAAGTATCTTAAAACCTATGGATTGCTATGTCTCCGAAAGAGAATCAAGCGTGTGTACACTGGCATAAACGCAGCAGTGATAGGATTGGAGAGGTTCGGTGAGCAAATGAAGACCCTTTGAAGTCATATTGCATGGTACCCATTCCACGGGTCTCAACATCTCCAGCTTTAAGGGATTCTTCCTTCAGCTAAACCATGCATGTGGAACCCAGAGTATGATCAAACGTGTGATCGGGAGACGTGTTCAAATATGTCTCCATTCTCATCACCTGGTACTCCGGTGCAACATTCCAGACTCTTTACTAACACTCTCCCGACTTGGAGAGTCAGTGCCTTTAACCTCCTGTTTGGCCCAGTTTGCAATTTCTGCGGAAAATGAACAGGAATATTGAGAACAAATGAGAGACTAGCTGGAGGTGTCTGGACGGGCAAATTTAACTCTCATTTCCCACCAGGAAGAGGAATTAACCAAAGGCTCAGCATGACGTGCCGGAACCAGATTAGGGCCTGAAGCAATCCTGCGGTGTTGCAGCCAGCTCACACGAATGCGAGTTGAAGAAAGGAGCTCCGGGTCACTGTAATTCACAAACCTGCAGAGTTATAAATGACAGATATCGTCCAAAAATATACTGAAGTAAGGCTGCCAAGAGGACTTGAAAGCGAGGCAGAATTGCAGGAAACCGATTTCAGGAGGTAGACTGGAATTGCATTTAAAGCATAGGAAAAGAGGCAGAACGTCCACAATGATGCACTTGGCCAAAAAGGGCGTATGCGTTTTTTCCAGAATATATTCAGGGAAAAACGCATCCGCCCTTTTTGGCCAACCAAGCAAGCTTGCAAAGGAAATCTGCACTACAATGAAGTCTCACTTCCCCCTGGTCAAAAGGGCCATCTGAAAAAAGTGTAAAATCCAGAAAGGCAGGACAAGCCATGGAGAACTGGGCGCCTTGTTATGCTGATGGGTGGGATGTAAATTGCCAACAGCCACTGGGGAGAAGTGTATGGTGTTTCCTGAAACATCTAAAAAGCAAAGCAACAAAGCCTGGGGCACCTCCACTTATGGTCCTATAGCTTAGGGAAATTAAAATCAAAATGACACAGCCACCCCAAAGTTTGGGACGGCTCGTTTACGGTACAAGTTCAAAATCGCAGAAAGCTCAGAATGGATAAAGAAGTTGTGGTACTTACGTACAATGCAATATCACTCAGCAATGACATCTATGTCATCAGTCCCGTAGCAGCATAATGAGTGGATTCAGGTATGATGCTTCTAACTGAAATAAGTCACACAGAAAAAGAAACATCATAAGATATCACTAATACATGGAATGTATACTTGGCTACAAAGAACTGGATTACAAAACAGAACAGGGTCTCAAATTTAGAAAACCAACTTATGCTTTCTTAAGGGGAAAGGTGAGTTGGGGTGCTGCATAAAACCAGAGATTGAAATGAGCACAGATAAAGTTCCTTAAGCCAAATATGGAATAGACAAGAGCTACTCCTTGCTCAACGAAATGGACTCAACACCCCATATTAAACGCCTAAGACTGTACCTGACTAGTAAGTATCTTAAAACCTATGGATTGCTATGTCTCCGAAAGAGAATCAAGCGTGTGTACACTGGCATAAACGCAGCAGTGATAGGATTGGAGAGGTTCGGTGAGCAAATGAAGACCCTTTGAAGTCATATGGCATGGTACCCATTCCACGGGTCTCCACTCTCCAGCTTTAAGGGATTCTTCCTTCAGCTAAACCATGCATGTGGAACCCAGAGTATGATCAACCGTGTTATCGGGAGACGTGTTCCAATATGCCTCAGTTCTGGTCCCCTGGTACTCGGGTGCAACATTCCAGACGCTTTACTAAAACTCTCCCGACTTGGAGAGTCAGTGCCTTTAACCTCCTGTTTGGCCCAGTTTGCAATTTCTGCGGAAGATGAACAGGAATAGGGAGAACCAATGAGAGACTAGCTGGAGGTGTCTGGACGGGCAAATTTAACTCTCATTTCCCGCCAGGAAGAGGAATTAACCAAAGGCTCAGCGTGCCGTGCCGGAACCAGATTAGGGCCTGAAGCAATCCTGCTGTGTTGCGGACAGCTCACAAGAAAGCGAGTTGAAGAAAGGAGCTCAGGGGCACTGTAATTCACAAACCTGCAGAGTTATAAATGACAGCTATCGTCCAAAAATATACTGAAGTCAGGCTGCCAAGAGGACTTGAAAGCGGGGCAGAATTGCAGGAAACCGATTTCAGGAGGAAGACTGGAATTGCATTTAAAGCATAGGAAAAGAGGCAGAACGTCCACAATGATGCACTTGGCCAAAAAGAGCGTATGCGTTTTTTCCAGAATATATTCAGGGAAAAACGCATACGCCCATTTTGGCCAACCAAGCAAGCTTGCAAAGGAAATCTGCACTACAATGAAGTCTCACTTCCCCCTGGTCAAAAGGGCCATCTGATAAAAGTGTAAAATCCAGAAAGGCAGGACAGGCTATGGAGAACTGGGAGCCTTGTTATGCTGATGGGTGGGATGTATATTGCCAACAGCCACTCGGGAGAAGTGTATGGTGTTTCCTGAAACATCTAAAAAACAAAGCAACAGAGCCTGGGGCACTTCCACTTATGGTCCTATAGCTTAGGGAAATTAAAATCAAAAAGACACAGCCACCCAAAAGTTTGGGACGGCTCGTTTACGGTACAAGTTCAATATCGCAGAAAGCGCAGAATGGATAAAGAAGTTGTGGTACTTACGTACAATGCAATATCACTCAGCAATGACATCTATGTCATCAGTCCCATAGCAGCATAATGAGTGGATTCAGGTATGATGCTTCTAACTGAAATAAGTCACACAGAAAAAGAAACATCATAAGATATCACTACTACACGGAATGTAAACTTGGCTACACATGAACTGGATTACAAAACAGAACAGGGTCTCAAATTTAGAAAACCAACTTATGCTTGCTTAAGGGGAAAGGTGAGTTGGGGTGCTGCATAAAACCAGAGATTGAAATGAGCACAGATAAAGTTCCTTAAGCCAAATATGGAATAGACAAGAGCTACTCCTGCTCAACGAAATGGTCTCAACACCCCATATTAAACGCCTAAGAATGTACCTGACTAGTAAGTATCTTAAAACCTATGGATTGCTATGTCTCCGAAAGAAAATCAAGCGTGTGTACACTGGCATAAACGCAGCAGTGATAGGATTGGAGAGGTTCGGTGAGCAAATGAAGACCCTTTGAAGTCATATTGCATGGTACCCTTTCCACGGGTCTCAACATATCCAGCTTTAAGGGATTCTTCCTTCACCTAAACCATGCATGTGGAACTTAGAGTATGATCAAACGTGTGCTCGGGAGACGTGTTCAAATATGTCTCCATTCTCATCACCTGGTACTCTGGTGCAACATTCCAGATGCTTTACTAACACTCTCCCGACTTGGAGAGTCAGTGCCTTTAACCTCCTGTTTGGCCCAGTTTGCAATTTCCGTGGAAAATGAACTGGAATACTGAGAACCAATGAGAGACTAGCTGGAGGTGTCTAGACGGGCAAATTTAACTCTCATTTCCCACCAGGAAGAGGAATTAACCAAAGGCTCAGCATGACGTGCCGGAACCAGATTAGGGCCTGAAGCAATCCTGCGGTGTTGCGGCCAGCTGACAAGAAAGCGAGTTGAAGAAAGGAGCTCAGGGTCACTGTAATTCACAAACCTGCATAGTTATAAATGACAGCTATCGTCCAAAAATATACTGAAGTAAGGCTGCCAAGAGGACTTGAAAGCGGGGCAGAATTGCAGGAAACCGATTTCAGGAGGTAGACTGGAATTGCATTTAAAGCATAGGAAAAGAGGCAGAACGTCAACAATGATGCACTTGGCCAAAAAGGGCGTATGCGTTTTTTCCAGAATATATTCAGGGAAAAACGCATACGCCCTTTTTGGCAAACCAAGCAAACTTGCAAAGGAAATCTGCACTACAATGAAGTCTCACTTCCCCCTGGTCAAAAGGGCCATCTGATAAAGTGTAAAATCCAGAAAGGCAGGACAGGCCATGGAGAACTGGGAACCTTGTTATGCTGATGGGCGGGATGTAAATTGCCAACAGCCACTGGGGAGAAGTGTATGGTGTTTCCTGAAACATCTAAAAAGCAAAGCAACAAAGCCTGGGGCACTTCCACTTATGGTCCTATAGCTTAGGGAAATTAAAATCAAAATGACACAGCCACCCCAAAGTTTGGGACGGCTCGTTTACGGTACAAGTTCAATATCGCAGAAAGTGCAGAATGGATAAAGAAGTTGTGGTACTTACGTACAATGCAATATCACTCAGCAATGACATCTATGTCATCAGTCCCGTAGCAGCATAATGAGTGGATTCAGGTATGATGCTTCTAACTGAAATAAGTCACACAGAAAAAGAAACATCATAAGATATCACTAATACACGGAATGTATACTTGGCTACACAAGAACTGGATTACAAAACAGAACAGGGTCTCAAATTTAGAAAACCAACTTATGCTTTCTTAAGGGGAAAGGTGAGTTGGGGTGCTGCATAAAACCAGAGATTGAAATGAGCACAGATAAAGTTCCTTAAGCCAAATATGGAATAGACAAGAGCTACTCCTTGCTCAACGAAATGGACTCAACACCCCATATTAAACGCCTAAGAATGTACCTGACTAGTAAATATCTTAAAACCTATGGATTGCTATGTCTCCGAAAGAGAATCAAGCGTGTGTACACTGACATAAACGCAGCAGTGATACGACTGGAGAGGTTCAGTGAGCAAATGAAGACCCTTTGCAGTCATATTGCATGGTACCCATTCCACGGGTCTCCACTCTCCAGCTTTAAGGGATTCTTCCTTCAGCTAAACCATGCATGTGGAACTCAGAGTATGATCAAACGTGTGCTCGGGAGACGTGTTCCAATATGTCTCCGTTCTCGTCCCCTGGTACTCGGGTGCAACATTCCAGACGCTTTACTAACACTCTCCCGTCTTGGAGAGTCAGTGCCTTTAACCTCCTGTTTGGCCCAGTTTGCAATTTCTGCGGAAGATGAACAGGAATAGGGAGAACCAATGAGAGACTAGCTGGAGGTGTCTGGACAGGCAAATTTAACTCTCATTTCCCACCAGGAAGGGAATTAACCAAAGGCTCAGCGTGCCGTGCCGGAACCAGATTAGGGCCTGAAGCAATCCTGCAGTGTTGCGGCCAGCTCACAAGAAAGCGAGTTGAAGAAAGGAGCTCAGGGTCACTGTAATTCACAAACCTGCAGAGTTATAAATGACAGCTATCGTCCAAAAATATACTGAAGTAAGGCTGCCAAGAGGACTTGAAAGTGGGGCAGAATTGCAGGAAACCGATTTCAGGAGGTAGACTGGAATTGCATTTAAAGCATAGGAAAAGAGGCAGAACGTCCACAATGATGCACTTGGCCAAAAAGGGCGTATGCGTTTTTTCCTGAATATATTCAGGAAAAAACGCATACGCCCTTTTTGGCCAACCAAGGAAGCTTGCAAAGGAAATCTGCACTACAATGAAGTCTCACTTCCCCCCGGTCAAAAGGGCCATCTGAAAAAAGTGTAAAATCCAGAAAGGCAGGACAGGCCATGGAGAACTGGGAACCTTGTTATGCTGATGGGCGGGATGTAAATTGCCAACAGCCACTCAGGAGAAGTGTATGGTGTTTCCTGAAACATCTAAAAAACAAAGCAACAGAGCCTGGGGCACTTCCACTTATGGTCCTATAGCTTAGGGAAATTAAAATCAAAAAGACACAGCCACCCGAAAGTTTGGGACGGCTCCTTTATGTTACAAGTTCAATATCGCAGAAAGCGCAAAATGGATAAAGAAGTTGTGGTACTTACGTACAATGCAATATCACTCAGCAATGAAATCTATGTCATCAGGCCCATAGCAGCATAATGAGTGGATTCAGGTATGATGATTCTAACTGAAATAAGTCACAAAGAAAAAGAAACATCATAAGATATCACTAATACACAGAATGTAAACTTGGCTACACAGGAACTGGATTACAAAACAGAACAGGGTCTCAAATTTAGAAAACCAACTTATGCTTGCTTAAGGGGAAAGGTGAGTTGGGGTGCTGCATAAACCCAGAGATTGAAATGAGCACAGATAAAGTTCCTTAAGCCAAATATGGAATAGACAAGAGCTACTCCTTGCTCAACGAAATGGACTCAACACCCCATATTAAACGCCTAAGAATGTACCTGACTAGTAAGTATCTTAAAACCTATGGATTGCTATGTCTCCGAAAGAGAATCAAGCGTGTGTACACTGGCATAAACACAGCAGTGATAGGATTGGAGAGGTTCGGTGAGCAAATGAAGACCCTTTGAAGTCATATTGCATGGTACCCATTCCACGGGTCTCCACTCTCCAGCTTTAAGGGATTCTTCCTTCAGCTAAACCATGCATGTGGAACTCAGAGTATGATCAAACGTGTGCTCGGGAGACGTGTTCCAATATGTCTCCGTTCTCGTCCCCTGGTACTCGGGTGCAACATTCCAGACGCTTTACTAACACTCTCCCGTCTTGGAGAGTCAGTGCCTTTAACCTCCTGTTTGGCCCAGTTTGCAATTTCTGCGGAAGATGAACAGGAATAGGGAGAACCAATGAGAGACTAGCTGGAGGTGTCTGGACAGGCAAATTTAACTCTCATTTCCCACCAGGAAGGGAATTAACCAAAGGCTCAGCGTGCCGTGCCGGAACCAGATTAGGGCCTGAAGCAATCCTGCAGTGTTGCGGCCAGCTCACAAGAAAGCGAGTTGAAGAAAGGAGCTCAGGGTCACTGTAATTCACAAACCTGCAGAGTTATAAATGACAGCTATCGTCCAAAAATATACTGAAGTAAGGCTGCCAAGAGGACTTGAAAGCGGGGCAGAATTGCAGGAAACCGATTTCAGGAGGTAGACTGGAATTGCATTTAAAGCATAGGAAAAGAGGCAGAACGTCCACAATGATGCACTTGGCCAAAAAGGGCGTATGCGTTTTTTCCTGAATATATTCAGGAAAAAACGCATACGCCCTTTTTGGCCAACCAAGGAAGCTTGCAAAGGAAATCTGCACTACAATGAAGTCTCACTTCCCCCCGGTCAAAAGGGCTTTCTGAAAAAAGTGTAAAATCCAGAAAGGCAGGACAGGCCCTGGAGAACTGGGAGCCTTGTTATGCTGATGGGCAGGATGTAATTTGCCAACAGCCACCTGGGAGAAGTGTATGGTGTTTCCTATAACATCTAAAAAACAAAGCAACAGAGCCTAGGGCACTTCCACTTATGGTCCTATAGCTTAGGGAAATTAAAATCAAAAAGACACAGCCACCCCAATATTTGGGACGGCTCATTTACAGTACAAGTTCAATATCGCAGAAAGCGCAAAATGGATAAAGAAGTTGTGGTACTTATGTACAATGCAATATCACTCAGCAATGAAATCTATGTCATCAGGCCCGTAGCAGCATAATGAGTGGATTCAGGTATGATGATTCTAACTGAAATAAGTCACAAAGAAAAAGAAACATCATAAGATATCACTAATACACAGAATGTAAACTTGGCTACACAGGAACTGGATTACAAAACAGAACAGGGTCTCAAATTTAGAAAACCAACTTATGCTTGCTTAAGGGGAAAGGTGAGGTGGGGTGCTGCATAAACCCAGAGATTGAAATGAGCACAGATAAAGTTCCTTAAGCCAAATATGGAATAGACAAGAGCTACTCCTTGCTCAACGAAATGGACTCAACACCCCATATTAAACGCCTAAGAATGTACCTGACTAGTAAGTATCTTAAAACCTATGGATTGCTATGTCTCCGAAAGAGAATCAAGCGTGTGTACACTGGCATAAACACAGCAGTGATAGGATTGGAGAGGTTCGGTGAGCAAATGAAGACCCTTTGAAGTCATATTGCATGGTACCCATTCCACGGGTCTCCACTCTCCAGCTTTAAGGGATTCTTCCTTCAGCTAAACCATGCATGTGGAACTCAGAGTATGATCAAACGTGTGCTCGGGAGACGTGTTCCAATATGTCTCCGTTCTCGTCCCCTGGTACTCGGGTGCAACATTCCAGACGCTTTACTAACACTCTCCCGTCTTGGAGAGTCAGTGCCTTTAACCTCCTGTTTGGCCCAGTTTGCAATTTCTGCGGAAGATGAACAGGAATAGGGAGAACCAATGAGAGACTAGCTGGAGGTGTCTGGACAGGCAAATTTAACTCTCATTTCCCACCAGGAAGGGAATTAACCAAAGGCTCAGCGTGCCGTGCCGGAACCAGATTAGGGCCTGAAGCAATCCTGCAGTGTTGCGGCCAGCTCACAAGAAAGCGAGTTGAAGAAAGGAGCTCAGGGTCACTGTAATTCACAAACCTGCAGAGTTATAAATGACAGCTATCGTCCAAAAATATACTGAAGTAAGGCTGCCAAGAGGACTTGAAAGCGGGGCAGAATTGCAGGAAACCGATTTCAGGAGGTAGACTGGAATTGCATTTAAAGCATAGGAAAAGAGGCAGAACGTCCACAATGATGCACTTGGCCAAAAAGGGCGTATGCGTTTTTTCCTGAATATATTCAGGAAAAAACGCATACGCCCTTTTTGGCCAACCAAGGAAGCTTGCAAAGGAAATCTGCACTACAATGAAGTCTCACTTCCCCCCGGTCAAAAGGGCCATCTGAAAAAAGTGTAAAATCCAGAAAGGCAGGACAGGCCATGGAGAACTGGGAGCCTTGTTATGCTGATGGGCGGGATGTAAATTGCCAACAGCCACTCAGGAGAAGTGTATGGTGATTCCTGAAACATCTAAAAAACAAAGCAACAGAGCCTGGGGCACTTCCACTTATGGTCCTATAGCTTAGGGAAATTAAAATCAAAAAGACACAGCCACCCGAAAGTTTGGGACGGCTCCTTTATGTTACAAGTTCAATATCGCAGAAAGCGCAAAATGGATAAAGAAGTTGTGGTACTTACGTACAATGCAATATCACTCAGCAATGAAATCTATGTCATCAGGCCCGTAGCAGCATAATGAGTGGATTCAGGTATGATGATTCTAACTGAAATAAGTCACAAAGAAAAAGAAACATCATAAGATATCACTAATACACAGAATGTAAACTTGGCTACACAGGAACTGGATTACAAAACAGAACAGGGTCTCAAATTTAGAAAACCAACTTATGCTTGCTTAAGGGGAAAGGTGAGTTGGGGTGCTGCATAAACCCAGAGATTGAAATGAGCACAGATAAAGTTCCTTAAGCCAAATATGGAATAGACAAGAGCTACTCCTTGCTCAACGAAATGGACTCAACACCCCATATTAAACGCCTAAGAATGTACCTGACTAGTAAGTATCTTAAAACCTATGGATTGCTATGTCTCCGAAAGAGAATCAAGCGTGTGTACACTGGCATAAACACAGCAGTGATAGGATTGGAGAGGTTCGGTGAGCAAATGAAGACCCTTTGAAGTCATATTGCATGGTACCCATTCCACGGGTCTCCACTCTCCAGCTTTAAGGGATTCTTCCTTCAGCTAAACCATGCATGTGGAACTCAGAGTATGATCAAACGTGTGCTCGGGAGACGTGTTCCAATATGTCTCCGTTCTCGTCCCCTGGTACTCGGGTGCAACATTCCAGACGCTTTACTAACACTCTCCCCACTTGGAGAGTCAGTGCCTTTAACCTCCTGTTTGGCCCAGTTTGCAATTTCTGCGGAAGATGAACAGGAATAGGGAGAACCAATGAGAGACTAGCTGGAGGTGTCTGGACAGGCAAATTTAACTCTCATTTCCCACCAGGAAGGGAATTAACCAAAGGCTCAGCGTGCCATGCCGGAACCAGATTAGGGCCTGAAGCAATCCTGCAGTGTTGCGGCCAGCTCACAAGAAAGCGAGTTGAAGAAAGGAGCTCAGGGTCACTGTAATTCACAAACCTGCAGAGTTATAAATGACAGCTATCGTCCAAAAATATACTGAAGTAAGGCTGCCAAGAGGACTTGAAAGCGGGGCAGAATTGCAGGAAACCGATTTCAGGAGGTAGACTGGAATTGCATTTAAAGCATAGGAAAAGAGGCAGAACGTCCACAATGATGCACTTGGCCAAAAAGGGCATATGCATTTTTTCCTGAATATATTCAGGAAAAAACGCATACGCCCTTATTGGCCAACCAAGCAAGCTTGCAAAGGAAATCTGCACTACAATGAAGTCTCACTTCCCCCCGGTCAAAAGGGCTTTCTGAAAAAAGTGTAAAATCCAGAAAGGCAGGACAGGCCCTGGAGAACTGGGAGCCTTGTTATGCTGATGGGCAGGATGTAATTTGCCAACAGCCACCTGGGAGAAGTGTATGGTGTTTCCTATAACATCTAAAAAACAAAGCAACAGAGCCTAGGGCACTTCCACTTATGGTCCTATAGCTTAGGGAAATTAAAATCAAAAAGACACACCCACCCCAATATTTGGGACGGCTCATTTACAGTACAAGTTCAATATCGCAGAAAGCGCAAAATGGATAAAGAAGTTGTGGTACTTATCTACAATCCAATATCACTCAGCAATGAAATCTATGTCATCAGGCCCATAGCAGCAAAATGAGTGGATTCATGTACGATGATTCTACGTGAAATAAGTCACACAGAAAAAGAAACATCATAAGATATCACTACTACCCGGAATGTAAACTTGGCTACACAGGAACTGAATTACAAAACAGAACAGGGTCTCAAATGTAGAAAACCAACTTATGCTTGCTTAAGGGGAAAGGTGACTTGGGGTGCTGCATAAAACCAGAGATTGAAATTAGCACAGATACCTTTCCATAAGCCAAATATGTAATAGAAAAGAGCTACTCATTGCTCAACGAAGTGGACTCAACACCCGAAATTAAATGCCTAAGAATATACCTGAGGAGTAAGAATCTTAAAACCTATGGATTTATATGTCTCCTAAAGAGAATCAAGCGTGTGGACAGCGGCATAAGGGCAGCAGTGATAGGATTGGTGAGGTTCGGTGAGCAAATGCAGACCCTTTGAAGTCATATTGCATGGTACCCATTCCACGGGTCTCAACTCTCCAGGTTTAAGGGATTCTTCCTTCAGCTAAAACATGCATGTGGAACCCAGAGTATCATCCACCATGTGATCGGGAAACGTGTTCAAATGTGTCTCTGTTTTCGTCCCCTGGTACTCGGGTGCAACATTCCAGACGCTTTACTAACACTCTCCCCACTTGGAGAGTCAGTGCCTTTAACCTCCTGTTAGGCCCAGTTTGCAATTTCTGCGGAAAATGAACAGGAATAGGGAGAACCAATGAGAGACTAGCTGGAGGTTTCTGGACGGGCAAATTTAACTCTCATTTCCCACCAGGAAGAGGAATTAACCAAAGGCTCAGTGTGCCATGCCGGAACCACTCTAGGGCCTGAAGCAATCCTGCGGTGTTGCGGCCAGCTCACAAGAAAGCGAGTTGAAGAAAGGAGCTCAGCGGCACTGTAATTCACAAAACTGCAGAGTTATAAATGACACCTATCGTCCAAAAATATATTGAAGTAAGGCTGCGAAGAGGACTTGAAAGCAGGGCAGAATTTCAGGAAACCGATTTCAGGAGGTAGACTGGATTTGCATTTAAAGCATAGGAAAAGAGGCAGAACATCGACAATGATGCACTTGGCAAAAAAGGGCGTATGAGTTTGTTCCTGAATATATTCAGGAACAAACACATACGCCCTTTTTGGCAAACCAAGCAAGCTTGCAATGGAAATCCGAACTACTATGAAGTGTCACTTCCCCCCGGTCTAAAGGGCCATCTGAGAAAAGTGTAAAATCCAGAAAGGCAAGACAGGCCATGGGGAAAAAGGAGCCTTGTTATGCTGATGGGCGGGATGTAAATTGCCAACAGCCACTCTGGAGAAGTGTATGGTGTTTCCTGATACATCTGTAAAACAAAGCAGCAGAGTCTAGGGCATTTCCACTTATGGTCCTATAGCTTAGGGAAATTAAAATCAAAAAGACACAGCCACCCCAAAATTTGGGACGGCTCTGTTTACAGGAACCTCTTCTACAGTACAAGTTAAATATCCCAGAGAACAAATAATTGATAAAGAAGTTGCGGTACTTACGTACAACAGAATACCACTTAGCAATGAAATCTGTGTCACCAGGCCTGTACCAGCATAATGAGTGGATTGAGGCACGATGATTCTAAGTGAAATAAGTCACACAGAAAAAGAAACATCATAAGGTATCACTAATGCACGGAATGTAAACTTGGCTACACATGAACTGAATTACAAAACAGAACAGGGTCTCAAGTTTAGAAAACCAACTTATGCTTGCTTAAGGGGAAAGGTGAGTTGGGGTGCTGCATAAAACCAGAGTTTGAAATTAGCACAGATACCGTTCCATAAGTCAAATATGTAATAGACAAGACCTACCCCTTGTTCAACGAAATGGACTCAACAATGAGGTATCACCTCAGACCTGTTAGAATGGGCATCATCTGAAAATCTACAAACAACAAATGCTGGAAAGGGTGTGGAGAAAAGGAACCCTCTTCCACTATTGTTGGGAATATAAATTGATACAGTCACTATGGAGAACAATATGGAGTTTCTTAAGAAACTAATAATAGAATTACCATATGATACAGCAATCCCAGTACTGGACATATACCCAGACAAAACCATAAATCAAAAAGAGACATTCACCGCAATGTTCATTGCATCACTATTTACAATATCGAGGTGATGGAAGCAACCTAAATGCCCACAGACAGACGAATGCATAAAGATGTGGGACATATATAAAATGGAATATTACTAAGCCATGAAAGGAATGAAATTGGGTCATTTGTAGAGACGTTGATGGATCTAGAGACTGTCATACAGAGTGAAGTAAGTCAGAAAGAGAAAAACAAATCTTGTATATTCATGCATATATGTGGAACCTAGAAAAACTGTACAGATTAACCGTTTTGCAAGGCATAAATAGAGCAACAGATGTAGACAACAATCATATGGACAACAAGGGGGGAAAGCTCTTGGAGGGGTGGTGGTGGGAGGAGTTGAGAGATTGGGATTGGCATGTAAACATTTATATGTATAAAATAGATAACCAATAAGAACCTGCTGTATAAAAGTATAAAATAAAATTCAAAATTAAAAAGAAATATAATTTTAAAAATAAAACAGAAAAAACAATTATTTCCTTCACATACATGTATTTATATGAATAAATTATTTCCATGCTTATATCTGTAAATACAAAAAAGAGGAATAAAATCTACCTTGAACCAAAAACGAAAAAGAGAAAAAAAAAAAACAGAACCCACCAGTTACTCAGAGGAAAACCGTATCAGGGCACTTGCTCCAGTTGTAAACAATTCTGAAGTTGGTCAGTGGTGGGGAATCGTCTCCCATTCAGCCAGCAGCCCCCACACAACAAGCGTCCTCATTGCAAAGCTGGGGCACCGTGCCGAGGCATCTGTGAGTAAACATGAGCTGAGCCCCAGGCCAGTTGCTGCTGAACTGTTCCCACCCGTCCCAGGTAAAACACCTGAATATATACAAGGACTTGAAAGCCTAGAGGAAGGGCCATGGAGCCACACGAGTGACAGCATGCCAGCTGACTTGGTGCCTGCAGGCCAGCCAGGATGGTCCTGGCCCTGGGTGCTCTTCTGGAAGATTTCCATTTCCCTGCCTGAGATACCCGTCCTGTCCCTGCCCCCACTGCTTTTTCCTTCCTCACCTCTGCCCAGGGAGACATTCAAGCAGCAGGTATGGGTGACACATCCTCTTCTTTAGCAGGTGGCAGCCTGGCAACTGCTGCAGAAAGTCCAGCAGAGCCCCACACACACTGGGCGACCCACAAAGCCGTGGCCTCTCACTCCCTCCCAGCAGCCCAGCCCCGAGACTGCTGACAGGGCAGAGAAAATGGCGTCAGGCACAGCTGCAGGGGCTCTTGCTGCCTGGAGTGGTATTTATATTGATCTCAACCCAGGCACACCTGGGGAGGGCTGGCCGGCACGGTAAGGCTGCCCAGGTCAGCCAATCATCACCCCTCAGGGGCTCACAGTTGCAGAAAATGGAACTTGCTGAACCGGCCAGGTCCAAGGAACAGGTGTGGGCTCCTGAGAGTCAGGATAGACAAGGGGCTGCAGCTTTGGCTTGTTTTCTAATCATTTTATCTGGCCCATGAGTGGGAGACAACTTCAAGAAAACCCTCTCCTAATGAGAGGAACCCAGGAGTCAGGGAGAGGAGGGGTGGGTGGTGGTTGGAGACACAGGCCTGGTGCCCTGGGTGCAGTGGAAGTCTCTGGAAGACCAGGTGGAGGGAGGCCACACAGAGTGATGCCCAGGGTCACAGACCTGTCGGAGCTGCTGTTTGTTAGTTCAAGTCCTGCTCTGAGGTGCTCTGTGTCAGCTCTGAGCGACAGGGGAGCTGGGGGTGCTCTTCAATGAGGGCTATGTGCACGGTTCCTGTGTGCGCAGCCCTGCCACGGTACCTGCAAGGGTAGCTCTGTATCCTGGGAGGGGCCTGACCATGAGAGCCCCGTGGGTTGGGTTGGGGGTGGGGTACCTGCCCAGGAGAGCTCCATATCCTGGGATTGGCCTGACCACGAGAGCCCCATGGGCTGCTGGGGACCTGGTAAAGGATGTCAGGACAGTCAGTGAAGCCACCGAGGATATACCTCCAGGTGCTCCTGATTCCTACACCCTGCTGGTCATTCTACAAACCACCAGGACATGGTATTCTGTATTAGTCTTCAATGATGCCTTCTTTTGTATTCCATTAGTCCCAGAGTCACAAGAAATTTTGGCTTGTGAGTGGCAGGACTCAACATACAACTAAAACAATACTTCCGGGCCGTCTTGCCCCAGGGGTTCAAAAATTCCCACACCATCTTTGGGGAAAGCTTAGCTAAAGACCGAAAAGTTCTACCTCTGGAAAAGGAAACCCTCCTTCAATATGCAGATGACATTCTGATCGCCAGCCCTACTAAGGAGGCCTCTGAACTACCAAGCCAATAAAGGATAGAAGTTGTCCAAGAAAAAGCTCAAATATCACAGACTGCGGTGACCTGCCTGGGCTTCATTCTCACACAAGGTCAGACAAGCCCATCCCAGGAAAGGGAAGAAACCATTTGCAGGCTTACCCTTTTCTGAAACTAGAAGACAGCTTAGGGGTTCCTGGGGAGGCCAGGGTTTGCTGCTTCTGGATCCCTAACTACAGTCTACTAGCTGGGCCTCTATATGAAACACTGAAAGGAAAAGATGATGATCCTTTTGAACAGAATCCAGAAGTGGCCTTTCAAGAATGGAAAGAGCAGTCAATTCAGACCCTTGCCCTGGAACTCCCTAATTGAGCTAAACCCTTTGACCTTTCCATTCCCGGTGAAAGGTGAATCGCCATTGGAGAATTAGTGCAAAAACTGGGACCACTTGAAATGGAACAACGCAAGAATGCCATCCAGGTAGGATAAACTACAGTCACCAAGGGGCTTGGCCCACTGCCACATCTGGCCAAGATACTGGCGGTATCTAAAAACCTGGAAATCAGCAGCCCAAAAGGCCACCTCCCTCCTAAGGGAAAAGGACCCCACGTGGTGATCCTAATCACCAACCATGCCCTGAAGTTGCAGGGTTCACTCCGTGGGCACACCGACCTCGAGTGAGGAGGCCCTCCAACTCCAACATCCAGAGAGATAACCGGGGGCAACAGGGCACCATGACGACTCGTGTGAACATCACTTGACCTGGAGTTTCTCTCATAAAACAACAATAGTGTGTCCCGAAGGAGTAGACTACTGCTTGCAGGACTTACTGCACCCGGAGGGGAGCTAATAATCTTGGCGGGGGAACCGTATATCACACTGTCACCATAGAAAAGCCTACAGACACCGTGATGATGGTGGCCAATAAGACCGGCTGGACTCCTGTTTACTTCAAAAGGCTGTTGACTCAGTGGCCATCATGGTCCTTGATCACCACTGACCCTGGACTGTCTGGGAGTTGAGCGGGCAGGGCTCTGACACCTGGTGCTGTTTTTACGTTAATTCAGGGGCCTAATTGAAGAAAGAGCAGACTACTGGTCAGAGTATCTAGGCTGGCAGAAACGGTCAGCCTAAGGTGGCCGAACAAATGTGGGGCGGGGTGAAACCGGCCCCCACAGCGTCTCTGCACGTCTCTTTCCTGGACCCTTAAAGGTCATTAGAATCTATAACACTTCCAATGCTGGTGCTCAGGCGGACGAGCAGGGAGGCAGCGGTCCTGGGGCCAATCAACGTCACCTGGAGGCTGCTGGGGAGAAGTTCTGACCCTCGTCCCCTGGTATGAGGGCTCCCAACTCAGCACTCAGCAGTTACAGAAGAAGGGTCTGCACCCTCAGCACTCCAAGAATGAGGAATGGGACAAAAGGCAGAGGAGGGGTTTGTCCCCAGCAAAGCCCATTAAAAATCCCTGGGAAATAAAAGTAGAATCTGGGCAATAAAGTCAAGTCTGACCTTTTTTATCCTTTGTGCTTTGTCTAATTTCACGTGCTCCTAGGGTCCCGCATGCAGAGGTTCCACACCCGGCACTTCAGACCAGATTTCCTAGTGCAGAATGGCTGGGTCGACACCTCAGCTCCTGGGGCCCAGTGCAGACTCTGAGATATAGAGCCTGAGCTGCAGCCAACCCGGCCCTCGAGAGCTCCGCCCCCTCCCTCCCACTGACTCTGACAGGATCTCTACATAGCAGCCCAGCCCACAGCCCACGGGGTAGTGCATGCTCTCACCTCTCCATTCTCTGATCAAAATATAAAGTTTCCTTTGCTTGTGAACCAAACTCAGTCTCGATCTGTTGGCCCCAATGACACTGGGCAGGGGGACCCTTGTTGGGGTCCACTCTGGAGGATCAGTAACAGAAATTGAGTCTATTGTAACTTCAATGAACAGATGTGTGAGCCAAACTGTAGTTAACATAGAACAGTTTATAAGGCTCGGGTAAAATAAGATGTTTCTAACACTTCCATTTGATATTTCCATCACTTTATTATAAGCAAGTTCAGTGAAAAGGTTTGTCTTATTTGTCAGGTCAATATTAGAGAAATGAAGTGATTTCTTTCCAAGGATGTACATCTAATAATCTTGGTTAAAGCTTCAATCTTGTTTTAAATGCTTTTCCATTGAAAATGATACCTCTCTTTCAGCTCCCCCATTTCTGAGAAGTATAAAATCTTATAATTTATTATTATCAAAGGGGAAAGGTGGGAGGAGGGATAAATTAACAGTTTGGAATTAACACATACACACTGCTATGTATAAAATAGATCATCAACAAGGAACTACTGGATAGCACAGGGAACTACACTGAATATTTTGCAATAACCTATAAGGGGAAATAATCGGAAAAAGAATAGATATTTTTATTGACATCATCTATCAATGACAGTTAAAGTGTAACCTAAGGGAAGCCGGTGGTGAGTGCTTCTGACCCTGAAGACTTCAATCATCTAAAGTTTGGACTCTGCCTACTTCCCAAGGCCCTTAATGAACATATGTGTAGCCGTAGCTTAAAAAACTCCCCAGTTTGGGTTTCGGGGAGACACTGATTTTGAAAAAGCCCTGGTGTTCTCCTTACATGAATGGGACTCTTCCTACTGCTAAAACATGTCTGTCACATCCAGAGGATGGTATACCATCTGATCGGGAAGAGTTTGGAAAAGGCATCTCATCTCCTCATCTCCTGGTGCTTGGGTTCACCCCTCCAGCGTCTTTACTAACAGTCTCCCCACTTGGAGATGTCAGCACTGTCAACATCCTGTTGACATCCTGTTGCGTACAGTTTGGAATTTGTCCAGAGGATGAAGGAAGGATGAGGAACAATGAGAGACAAGTCCTAGGTGTTCAGACAGGCACATGTCACTCTAATTTCCAATCAGGAAGACGAATTGACCAAAGGCTAGTGTTGCCCATGGAAACAGTATAGGGCTTGAGGAAATCCCACTGCTTTGTGGCCAGTTCCCATAAACACAAGTTGAACAATGGAACTCAGGGGCAGTAAAATTCACGAAAGTGCAGAGTTGAAAATATCTATCACAAAAATGTCTCGAGGAAAGTCAGAGAAAAGGATTGGTAAGCAAGGGAGAATGGCAGGAAAGGGATTTGAGGAGGTAGAAAGGACTCGCCATTAAGCACAAGAAAAGGGGCTGACCATTGCCAACATTGCAGTTGGCCAAAAAGGCTGTATGCGTTTTCTTCTGTATACATTCAAGAAAAGGGCATACACTTTTTTAGCCAACCAAAGAGGTGGGCACTGGAAATCAATACTACAAAAGATATCACTTCGCATCAGTCAGAAGAGCCATCCTCATAAAGTGTAAACACCAGAAATGCAGGACAGGGCAAGGAGAAGAGGGAGCCCTGTGAGGCTTATAGTGGAAATGTATATTGCCAACGGCCATTCTGGAGAAGTGTATTGTGTTTACTAAAGCATCTAAAAAATGAGCTACAGAGCATAGGGCACTTGAACTCATGGGCGTATATCTTGGGAAAAACAAAAATCGAGAGGACACAGGCACCCCAATGTTTACCGCCTCTCTGTTTAAAAGATCCTCGACTAGGATATAACTTAAATGTCTCTGGAGGGAAAAAATGGATAGAGATGTGGTACTTATGTAGAGTGGAATATTACTCAGCCTGGAAATCAATGAAATATGGCCAGTTGTAACAACTCCGGAGGAGTTACGCATGATCATTCTAAGTGACATAATTCAAAAAGAAAAAGACACATATCATAAGATATCACTTAAAGGTGGAATCCAAAATGGCTACACATGAAATAAATTACAAAACAAAAACATAGCCAAATATGTAGAAAACACGCGTAAGGCTGCTAAACGGGAAAGGTGGGGAGGGGTGAGGCATCATCCAGGAGGTTGAAATTAGCAAAGATACCATTCCAAATACCAAACTGATAATCAACAAGGCCTACACGGTAGCTAAAAGAACTGCACTCAGCACACTCAAGTCACCGGAAAAGAATATCTATGACTGGTAAGAATCTGAAAAAGAATTTATTGATGTCTCTCTGTACGTGAATCAAGTGGATGTACAGCAGCAAGAAACAGAGTTTTGAAAATCAGCTGTAACCAATATAGTAATAAATTGAAAAAAATAAACGACAGAGAGACAGAGAAAACCTCTTACAACTTTTCCTCAGGGACGGTGATGCAACATGGATTGAACACATCTAGACACACAGCAGGATGAGACATAAGGCTGGAAACTGTTCGCGCTAAGAGAAATGTGAGGTTGGGTGAGGAAATGCACACCCTTTAAAGTAATACTACCTGGTACCCATTCAATGGGTCCCAAATCTGCAGGTTCAAGGAATCTTCCTACAGCTAAAACATGCATGGAAAACCCAGAGGACTGTACACCATGTGATCGGGAGATGTGTCTAAAATGCACCTCATTTATCCTCTCCTGGTGCTCCTGTTCATCATTCCACCCACGTTACTTAGAATCTCCCCACTTAGAGAATCAGCACATTTAAACTTCTGTTTCACACATTTTGCAAATTGTGAGGAGGATGAACGGGAAGAGGGGGAACCAATGAGAGAATAGTTGTAGGGGTTTGGACGGGCACATGTCACTCTAATTTCCCATTAAGAATAAGAATTAAAAAAAGGCTCAGCCCGCCTCGCCGGAGCCAAAATAGGCCCTGAAGCAATCCTGTGGCTTTGAGGCCAGCTCACAAAAGAGCAACTTAAAAAATGGAGCTCAGGGTCACTGCAATTCACAAACCTGCAGAGTTATAAATGAAAACTAACGTCCAAAACTATGTTGAGGTAAGGCAAAGAAGAGGATCTGAATGCAAGACAGAATTGCAAGAAACAGATTTCAAGAGAATGATTGAACTCGTCTTTAAAGCAGATGAAAAGTGGCAGAATTTCGACAATGATGCAGTTGGCCCAAAAGGGAGTATGCGTTTTTTCCTGAATATATCCAGGAAAAAACGCATACGCACTTTATGGGCAACAAAGCAAGCAAGCAATGCAAATGTGCACAACAAAGAAGTCTCATTTCCCACCGGTCAAAAGGGCCATCCGAAAAAATTGTAAAAACCAGAAATGCAGGACAGGCCATGGAGAACAGGGAGCCTTTATACGCTGATGGACAGTGTGTGAACTGCCGAGAGCCACTCTGGAGAAGTGTATGGTGGTTCCTAAATCATCTAAAAAACAGAGCTACAGAGCATAGGGCACTTCCAATCACGGGAGTATATCTAGGGAAGTCTAAAAATCAACAAGACACAAGCACACCACAGTTTAGGGCTACTCTGTTTACAAGAACCTCAACTTCAGTACACCTTAAATATCCCAGGAAAGAGAACAATGGATAAAGAAAATGTGGTACTTATGTACAATGGAATATCTTTTCACCATGAAATCAATGTAATAAGGCTAGTAGAAGGATAAAGAGTGGATTTAGGTCCGATAATACTACTTGAAATAAGTCAAACAGAAAAAGAAACATATCATAAGATATCACTTATAGAGGGAGGATAAATATGTCTGCACAAAAAATGAATTACAAAACAGAACAGTGTCTCACATTTAGAAAACACACTTATGTCAGCTTAAGGGGAAAGGAGAGGTGGGGTGATGCATAAAACCAGAGTTTGAAATTAGCACAGATACCGTTCAATAAACCAAATAGGTATTAGACAAGATCTACACCTTGCTCAATGAACTGGCCTCAACACACCCTATACACCGCAGGGAAATATATCTGAGTAATAAGAATCTTAAAACCCATGTATTGATATATCTCCATAAGGGAATCAAGTGTGTGCAGAGCGGCACAAACACAGCAGTGAAAATGAGCTAAACCCCATTATAGAAATAAATTTTAAAACCAAAACGCAGAAACAATGAAAGAGAGAAAAATTCTTACAAAATTCGCTCAGGGGCTGTGATGTAACCTGGAATGACCACATATAAACCCACAGCTGGATAAGACATAAGGCTGGACACTTGGGGCTGAGAGGATTGGTGAGCTTTGGTGAGCAACTGCCGAAAGTTTAATGCAATACTTCATGCTACTCATTCCAAGGGTCCCAACACTGCAGGTTGAAGGGAATCTTCCTACAGCTAAACCATGCATGGGAAATCCAGCAGATGGTATACCATATGATCGGGAAAGGTTTCTGAAACGCACCTCATTTTCCTCTCCTGGGGCTCCGGATCAACATTCCAGCCACTTTACTAACAACATCCCCACATGGAGAGTCAATGCCTTTAAGTTCCGGTATCGCACAGTCTGCAGTTAGTGGGGAGGATGAATGGGAATAGGGGGAACCAGTGAGAAAATAGCTGTAGCGGTTTCAATGGCCACATGTCACTCTAATTTCAGATAGGAAGAAGAATTAACCAAAGGCACAGCAAGGCGCCCCAAAAGAAGAAGAGGGCCTGAAGAAATCCTGGGGATATGAGGCAAGATCACAAAAATAAGAGCTGAAAAATGGAACTAAGGTCAACTGCAATTCAAAAACCTGCAGAGTTATAAAGGCCAACTATTTTCCAAAAGTATATTGAGGTAACGCTATGAAGAGGCACTGAGAGCAAGGCAGAATTGCAGGAAACCAATTTCAGGAGGTAGACTGGAATTGCATTGAAAACATACGAAAAGACTAAGAACATCGACAATCATGCACTTGGCCAAAAAGGGCCAAGTTTTCTCCTGAATATATTCAGGAAAAAACACATACACTATTTTTGGCCAACCAAGCAAGCTTGCAAAGGAAATCTGCACTACAATGAAGTCTCACTTCCCCCCCAGTCAAAAGGGCCATCTGAAAAAAGTGAAAAATCCAGACAGGCAGGACAGGCCATGGAGAACTGGGAGCCTTGTTATGCTGATGGGCGGGATGTAAATTGCCAAGAGCCACTCTGGAGAAGTTTATGGTGTTTCCTGAAACATCTAAAAAACAAAGCAACAGAGCCTAGGGCACTTCCACTTATGGTCCTATAGCTTAGGGAAATTAAAATAAAAAAGACACAGCCACCCCAAAGTTTAAGACGGCTCTGTTTACAGGAACCTCGTTTACGGTACAAGTTCAATATTGCAGAAAGCGAAAAACGGATAAAGAAGTTGTGGTACTTACGTACAATGCATATCACTCAGCAATGAAATCTATGTCATCAGGCCCGTAGCAGCATAATGAGTGGATTCAGGTACGATGATTCTAAGTGAAATAAGTCACACAGAAAAAGAAACATCATAAGATATCACTACTACACGGAATGTAAACTTGGCTACACAGGAACTGAATTACAAAACAGAACAGGGTCTCAAATGTAGAAAACCAACTTATGCTTGCTTAAGGGGAAAGGTGAGTAGGCGTTCTGCATAAAACCAGAGATTGAAATTAGCTCAGATACCATTCCATAAGCCAAATATGGAATAGACAAGAGCTACTCCTTGCTCAACAAAGTGGACTCAACACCCCATATTAAACGCCTAAGAATATACCTGACTAGTAAGAATCTGAAAACCTATGGATTTATATGTCTCCGAAAGAGAATCAAGCATGTGTACAGCAGCATAAACCCAGCAGTGATAGGATTGGTGAGGTTCGGTGAGCAAATGCAGACCCTTTGAAGTCATATTGCATGGTACCCATTCCATGGGTCTCAACTCTCCAGGTTTAAGGGATTCTTCCTTCAGCTAAAACATGCATGTGGAACCCAGAGTATTATCCACCGTGTGATCGGGAAACGTGTTCAAATGTGTCTCAGTTTTCGTCCCCTTGTACTCAGGTGCAACATTCCAGACGCTTTACTAACACTCTCCCCACATGGAGAGTCAGTGCCTTTAAACTCCTCTTTTGCCCAGTTTGCAATTTCTGACGAAAATGAACAGGAATAGGGAGAACCAATGAGAGACTAGCTGGAGGTGTCTGGATGGGCAAATTTAACTCTCATTTCCCACCAGGAAGAGGAATTAACCAAAGGCTCAGCGTGCCATGCCAGAACCACACTAGGGCCTGAAGCAATCCTGCAGTGTTGCGGCCAGCTCACAAGAAAGCGAGTTGAAGAAAGGAGCTCAGGGGCACTGTCATTCAAAAACCTGCAGAGTTATAAATGACAGCTATCGTCCAAAAATATATTGAAGTAAGGCTGCCAAGAGGACTTGAAAGCGGGGCAGAATTGCAGGAAACCGATTTCCGGAGGTAGACTGGAATTGCATGTAAAGCATAGGAAAAGAGGCAGAACGTCCACAATGATGCACTTGGCCAAAAAGGGCGTATGCGTTTTTTCCTGAATATATTCAGGAAAAAACGCATACGCCCTCTTTGGCCAACCAAGCAGGCTTGCAAAGGAAATCTGCACTAAAATGAAGTCTCACTGCCCCCCAGTCAAAAGGGCCATCTGAAAAAAGTGTAAAATCCAGAAAGGCAGGACAGGCCATGGAGAAATGGGAGCCTTGCTTTGCTCATGGTTGGGATGTAAATTGCCAACAGCCACTCTGGAGAAGTGTATGGTGTTCCTGAAACATCTAAAAAACAAAGAAACAGAGCCTAGGGCACTTCCACTTATGGTCCTATAGCTTAGGGAAATTAAAATGAAAAAGACAGAGCCACCCCAAAGTTTGGGACGGCTCTGTTTACAAGAACTTCGTTTACAGTACAAGTTCAATATCACAGAAATTGAAAAATGGATAAAGAAGTTGTGGTACTTACGTACAATGCAATATCACTCAGCAATGAAATCTATGTCATCAGGCTCATAGCAGCATAATGAGTGGATTCAGGTACGATGATTCTAAGTGAAATAAGTCACACAGAAAAAGAAACATCATAAGATATCACTACTACACGGAATGTAAACTTGGCTACACAGGAACTGAATTACAAAACAGAACAGGGTCTCAAATGTAGAAAACCAACTTATGCTTGCTTAAGGGGAAAGGTGAGTTGGGGTGCTGCATAAAACCAGAGATTGAAATTAGCACAGATACCGTTCCATAAGCCAAATATGTAATAGAAAAGAGCTACTCCTTGCTCAATGAAGTGGACTCAAAACCCCATATTAAACGCCTAAGAATATACCTGACAAGTAAGAATTTTAAAACCTATGGATTTATATGTCTCCAAAACAGAATCAAGCATGTTTACAGCGGCATTAACGCAGCAGTGATAGGATTGGTGAGGTTCGGTGAGCAAATGCAGACCCTTTGAAGTCATATTGCGTGGTACCCATTCCATGGGTCTCAACTCTCCAGGTTTAAGGGATTCTGCCTTCAGCTAAAACATGCATGTGGAACCCAGAGTATGATCCACTGTGTGATCGGGAAACGTGTTCAAATGTGTCTCAGTTTTCGTCCCCTGGTGCTCGGGTGCAACATTCCAGACGCTTTACTAACACTCTCCCCACATGGAGAGTCAGTGCCTTTAAACTCCTGTTTGACGCAGTTTCCAATTTCTGCGGGAAATGAACAGGAATTGGGAGAACCAATGAGAGACTGGCTGGAGGTGTCTGGACGGGCAAATTTAACTCTCATTTCCCACCAGGAAGAGGAATTAACCAAAGGCTCAACGTGCCTAGCCGGAACAACACTATGGCCTGAAGCAATCCTGCGGTGTT
This sequence comes from Lagenorhynchus albirostris, assembly GCF_949774975.1. Taxonomy (NCBI): domain Eukaryota; kingdom Metazoa; phylum Chordata; class Mammalia; order Artiodactyla; family Delphinidae; genus Lagenorhynchus; species Lagenorhynchus albirostris. Next base: position 294,544 of record NW_026783362.1, read on the forward strand.
GCGGCCAGCTCACAAGAAAGCGAGTTGAAGAAAGGAGCTCAGGGGCACTGTCATTCATAAACCTGCAGAGTTATAAATGACAGCTATCGTCCAAAAATATATTGAAGTAAGGCTGCCAAGAGGACTTGAAAGCGGGGCAGAATTGCAGGGAACCGATTTCAGGAGGTAGACTGGAATTGCATGTAAAGCATAGGAAAAAGGGCAGAACGTCCACAATGATGCACTTGGCCAAAAAGGGCGTATGCGTTTCTTCCTGAATATATTCAGGAAAAAACGCATACACACTTTTTGGCCAACCAAGCAAGCTTGCAAAGGAAATCTGCACTATAATGAAGTCTCACTGCCCCACGGTCAAAAGGGCCATCTGAAAAAAGTGTAAAATCCAGAAAGGCAGGACAGGCAATGGAGAACTGGGAGCCTTGTTATGCTGATGGGCGGGATGTAAATTGCCAACAGCCACTCTGGAGAAGTGTATGGTGTTTCCTGAAACATCTACAAAACAAAGCAACAGAGCCTAGGGCATTTCCACTTATGGTCCTATAGCTTAGGGAAATTAAAATAAAAAAGACACAGCCACCCCAAAGTTTTGTATGGCTCTGTTTATAAGAACCTCGTTTACGGTACAAGTACAATATCACAGAAAGTGAAAAATGGATAAAGAAGTTGTGGTACTTATGTGCAATCCAATATCACTCAGCAATGAAATCTATGTCATCAGGCCCATAGCAGCAAAATGAGTGGATTCATGTACGATGATTCTACGTGAAATAAGTCACACAGAAAAAGAAACATCATAAGATATCACTACTACCCGGAATGTAAACTTGGCTACACAGGAACTGAATTACAAAACAGAACAGGGTCTCAAATGTAGAAAACCAACTTATGCTTGCTTAAGGGGAAAGGTGAGTTGGGGTGCTGCATAAAACCAGAGATTGAAATTAGCACAGATACCTTTCCATAAGCCAAATATGTAATAGAAAAGAGCTACTCCTTGCTCAATGAAGTGGACTCAACACCCGAAATTAAATGCCTAAGAATATACCTGAGGAGTAAGAATCTTAAAACCTATGGATTTATATGTCTCCTAAAGAGAATCAAGCATATATACAGCGGCATAAACGCAGCACTGATAGGATTGGTGAGGTTCGGTGAGCAAATGCAGACCCTTTGAAGTCATATTGCATGGTACCCATTCCATGGGTCTCAACTCTCCATGTTTAAGGGATTCTTCCTTCAGCTAAAACATGCATGTGGAACCCAGAGTATGATCCACCGTGTGATCAGGAAACGTGTTCAAATGTGTCTCAGTTTTCGTCCCCTGGTACTCGGGTGCAACATTCCAGATGCTGTACTAAAACTCTCCACACTTGGAGAGTCATTACCTTTAACCTCCTGTTTGGCGCAGTTTGCAATTTCTGCGGAAAATGAACAGGAATAGGGAGAACCAATGAGAGACTAGCTGGAGGTGTCTGGACGGGCAAATTTAACTCTCATTTCCCACCAGGAAGAGGAGTTAACCAAAGGCTCAGCATGCCATGCTAGAACCACACGAGGGCCTGAAGCAAGCTTGCGGTGTTGCGGCCAGCTCTCAAGAAAGCGAGTTGAAGAAAGGAGTTCAGGGGCACTGTCATTCACAAACCTGCAGAGTTAAAAATGACAGCTATCGTCCAAAAATATATTGAAGTAAGGCTGCCAAGAGCCCTGGAAAGCGGGGCAGAATTGCAGGAAACTGATTTCAGGAGGTAGACTGGAATTGCATGTAAAGCATAGGAAAATAGGCAGAACGTCTACAATGATGCACTTGGCCAAAAAGGGCGTATTAGTTTTTTCCTGAATATATTCAGGAAAAAACGCATACGCACTTTTTGGCCAACCAAGCAAGCTTGCAAAGGAAATCTGCACTACAGTGAAGTCTCACTGTCCGCCGGTCAAATGGGCAATCTGAAAAAAGTGTAAAATCCAGAAAGGCAGGACAGGCCATGGAGAACTGGGAGCCTTGTTATGCTGATGGGCGGGATGTAAATTGCCAACAGCCACTCTGGAGAAGTGTATGGTGTTTCCTGAAACATCTACAAAACAAAGCAACAGAGCCTAGGGCACTTCCTATTATATTCCTATAAATTATGGAAATTAAAATCAAAAAGACACAGCCACCCCGAAGTTTGGGACAGCTCTGTTTACAAGAAACTCGTTTACAGTACAAGTTCAATATCACAGAAACCGAAAAATGGATAAAGAAGTTGTGATACTTACGTACAATGCAATATCACTCAGCAGTGAAATCTATGTCATCACGCCCGTAGCAACATAATGAGTGGATTCAGGTACAATGATTGTAAATGAAATAAGTCACACAGCAAAGAAACATCATAAGATATCACTACTACACGGAATGTAAACTTGGCAACACAGGAACTGAATTACAAAACAGAACAGGGTCTCAAATGTAGAAAACCAACTTATGCTTGCTTAAGGGGAAAGGTGAGTTGGGGTGCTGCATAATATCAGAGATTAAAATTAGCACAGATACCGTTCCATAAGCCAAATATGTAATAGACAAGAGCTACTCCTTGCTCAACGAAGTGGACTCAGCACCCCATATTAAACGCCTAAGAATATACCTGACTGGTAAGAATCTTACAACCTGTGGATTTATATGTCTCCGAAAGAGAATCACGCGTGTGTACAGCTCACAAGAAAGTGAGTTGAAGAAAGGAGCTCAGGGGCACTGTAATTCACAAACATGCAGAGTTATAAATGACAGCTATCGTCCAAAAATATACTGAAGTCAGGCTGCCAAGAGGACTTGAAAGCGGGGCAGAATTGCAGGAAACCGATTTCAGGAGGTAGACTGGAATTGCATTTAAAGCATAGGAAAAGAGGCAGAACGTCCACAATGATGCACTTGGCCAAAAAGGGCGTATGCGTTTTTTCCTGAATATATTCAGGAAAAAACGCATACGCCTTTTTTGGCCAACCAAGCAAGCTTGCAAAGGAAATCTGCACTACAATGAAGTCTCACTTCGCCCCGGTCAAAAGGGCCATCTGAAAAAAGTGTAAAATCCAGAAAGGCAGGACAGGCCATGGAGAACTGGGAGCCTTGTTTTGCTGATGGGCGGGATGTAAATTGCCAACAGCCACTCTGGAGAAGTGTATGGTGTTTCCTGAAACATCTAAAAAACAAAGCAACAGACCCTAGGGCACTTCCACTTATGGTCCTATAGCTTAGGGAAATTAAAATAAAAAAGACACAGCCACCCAAAATTTTGGGACGGCTCTGTTTACAAGAACCTCGTTTATGGGAAAAGTTCAATATCACAGAAAGCGAAAAATGGATAAAGAAGTTGTGGTACTTACGTACAATGCATATCACTCAGCAATGAAATCTATGTCATCAGGCCCGTAGCAGCATACTGAGTGGATTCAGGTACGATGACTCTAAGTGAAATAAGTCACACAGAAAAAGAAACATCATAAGATATCACAAATACACGGAATGTAAACTTGGCTACACAGGAACTGAATTAGAAAACAGAACAGGGTCTCAAATGTAGAAAAGCAACTTATTCTTGCTTATGGGGAAAGGTGAGTTGGGGTGCTGCATAAAACCAGAGATTGAAATTAGCACAGATACCGTTCCATAAGCCAAATATGTAATAGACAAGAGCTACTCCTTGCTCAACGAAGTGGACTCAACACCCTATATTAAACGCCTAGGAATATACCTGACTAGTAAGAATCTTAAAACCTATGGATTTATATGTCTCCGAAAGAGAATCAAGCATGTGTACAGCGGCATAAACGCAGCAGTGATAGGATTGGTGAGGTTCGGTGAGCAAATGCAGACCCTTTAAAGTCATATTGCATGGTACCCATTCCATGGGTCTCCATTTTCCAGGTTGAAGCGATTCTTCCTTCAGCTAAAACATGCATGTGGAACCCAGAGTATGATCCACCATGTGATCGGGAAACGTGTTCAAATGTGTCTCAGTTTTCGTCCCCTGGTACACGGGCACAATATTGCAGACGCTTTACTAACACTCTCCCCACTTGGAGAGTCAGTGCCTTTAACCTCCTGCTTGGCCCAGTTTGCAATTTCTGCATAAGATGAACAGGAATAGGGAGAACCAATGAGAGACTAGCTGGAGGTGTCTGGACGGGCAAATTTAACTCTCATTTCCCACCAGGAAGAGGAATTAACCAAAGGCTCAGCGTGCCGTGCCGGAACCAGATTAGGGCCTGAAGCAATCCTGCAGTGTTGCGGCCAGCTCACAAGAAAGCGAGTTGAAGAAAGGAGCTCAGGGTCACTGTAATTCACAAACCTGCAGAGTTATAAATGACAGCTATCGTCCAAAAATATACTGAAGTAAGGCTGCCAAGAGGACTTGAAAGCGGGGCAGAATTGCAGGAAACCGATTTCAGGAGGTAGACTGGAATTGCATTTAAAGCATAGGAAAAGAGGCAGAACGTCCACAATGATGCACTTGGCCAAAAAGGGCGTATGCGTTTTTTCCTGAATATATTCAGGAAAAAACGCATACGCCCTTTTTGGCCAACCAAGGAAGCTTGCAAAGGAAATCTGCACTACAATGAAGTCTCACTTCCCCCCGGTCAAAAGGGCCATCTGAAAAAAGTGTAAAATCCAGAAAGGCAGGACAGGCCATGGAGAACTGGGAGCCTTGTTATGCTGATGGGCGGGATGTAAATTGCCAACAGCCACTCAGGAGAAGTGTATGGTGTTTCCTGAAACATCTAAAAAACAAAGCAACAGAGCCTGGGGCACTTCCACTTATGGTCCTATAGCTTAGGGAAATTAAAATCAAAAAGACACAGCCACCCGAAAGTTTGGGACGGCTCCTTTATGTTACAAGTTCAATATCGCAGAAAGCGCAAAATGGATAAAGAAGTTGTGGTACTTACGTACAATGCAATATCACTCAGCAATGAAATCTATGTCATCAGGCCCGTAGCAGCATAATGAGTGGATTCAGGTATGATGATTCTAACTGAAATAAGTCACAAAGAAAAAGAAACATCATAAGATATCACTAATACACAGAATGTAAACTTGGCTACACAGGAACTGGATTACAAAACAGAACAGGGTCTCAAATTTAGAAAACCAACTTATGCTTGCTTAAGGGGAAAGGTGAGTTGGGGTGCTGCATAAACCCAGAGATTGAAATGAGCACAGATAAAGTTCCTTAAGCCAAATATGGAATAGACAAGAGCTACTCCTTGCTCAACGAAATGGACTCAACACCCCATATTAAACGCCTAAGAATGTACCTGACTAGTAAGTATCTTAAAACCTATGGATTGCTATGTCTCCGAAAGAGAATCAAGCGTGTGTACACTGGCATAAACACAGCAGTGATAGGATTGGAGAGGTTCGGTGAGCAAATGAAGACCCTTTGAAGTCATATTGCATGGTACCCATTCCACGGGTCTCCA